>NC_063170.1:2587745-2887745 GCF_023159225.1 Perognathus longimembris pacificus
CAGCTATGTCGTTTGCCGCACACAGACGTGACTTCCAGATCTTCTTTGTAAGTGTTCTTGCATAAGGAATTGCTTTGTCCCATCCAGTACGATTAAACTGCACATCCTTGCCCCTCCTTCCTTTTTCTTTTTCCTTTTGCATTTGACTGGAATCGCTTTGCCCATCCTTTCATTTCTAGATCACCTTAAAACTCACAATCTCTGCCTTTTGATTGTAATATTTGGTGCAAACACTTCATTAACAACCGATACACGTCCTTCCTTCCGCTCCCTCATAAACGTCTGGACACAGGGAACTCTAGCTCAGCTGCACAGCTTCAAGAAGGAGCGGGGGAGCCTCGTAAAGAGCAAAGGAAAACGACGGGGGGGGGGGGGGGGTGGCGGGGAAAGCTGAGTCACCAAGGCAGTCCTGGCCTTGTGGCCCCAGAGGCAGGTGGCGGCGGGGAGGGGAGCCGCGATGCAGAGCGGGGAGGGGGGGGCTGCGTGAACGGCCGGCTGGGGGCCCGGTGTGGCCCATCTAGCCGTGACATTCTAGAGCTCAAAGATTCCCCCAGCTCTGGGCGGCTCCCTGAGCGGCCCACGAGCTGGAGAGCCCCCTCGGGCTGCAGACAGCGGAGGAGGAGCCCGGGCACCCCGGGCCTGGGCCTCTGCAGGCACCGGCCGCCTTGCGGGGCTCAAGGGCTAAGCGCCCTGCTGGAGTTCGCAGGGACCGAACAGGAGCTCCAGCCCCGCGGGTGGACGGGGGTCATTTGTGCTTTCTCTGGGTGCCTGGGGTTCCTGGAAATGTACCGGGAGCTCCGGAAAGACCAGGAAGCACCGGGAAGAGGGGGTTTGTGAAGCAGGGAACTTTCAAACGGAAGGGCAGTCTGGTAAGATGAGGCCACAGAGCCCCGCGGGATGCTGGGCTCCACGGGGCTGAGGGGCACCAAGGGCCCTACTCACATCAGCGTAGATGTTGCTGCCAAACACAGAGGCCCAGTGGGGTGGCTGGTCCCGACAGCCGGCCGGACAGAGGATTCTGGAAAGGAAGCAGCAGCATTTATGAGGGGAGGGAAAAGGGAAGGGAAGGGGAGGGGAGGGAAAAGGGAAGGGAAAGGAAGGGAAGGGGGAAGGGAAGGGAAAGGAAGGGAAGGGAAGGGAGAAGGGAAGGGAAGAGAAGGAAAGGGGGAAGGGAAGGGAAAGGAAGGGAAGGGAAGGGAAGGGGGAAGGGAAGGGGAAAGGGAAGGGAAGGGAAGGGAAGGGAGGAGGGGGAAGGAAGGGGAAGGGAGGGGAGGGGAAGGGAAGGGAAAGGAAGAGAAGGGAGGGAAGGGGAGGGGAGGGGAGGGGAGGGAAGGGAAGGGAGAAGGGAAGGGAAGAGAGGAGAGGAAAAGGGAAAGGAAGGGAGGGGAGGGGAGGGGAAGGGAAGGGAAGGGAAGGGAGGGGAGGGGAGGGAAGGGAAGGGAAGGGAAAGGAAGGGAGGGGAGGGGAGGGAAGAGAAGGGGGAAGGAAAGGGAAGTAGGAAGAGAAGAGAAGGGAAGGGAGAGGAGGGGAGGGGAAAGGAAGGGGGAAGGGAAGGGAGAAGGGAAGGGAATGGAAGGGGAGAAGGGAAGGGAAGGGAGGGGGAAAAGGAAGGGAAGGGAAGGGAAGGGAGGGGAGGGGAGGGGAGGGAAGGGAAGGGAGGGGAGGGGAGGGAAGGAGAGGGGAGGGAGAAGGGAAGGGGGAAGGGAAGGGAGGAGAGGGGAAGGGAAGGGAGGGGAGGGAAAGGGAAGGGAAGGGAGGGGAGGGGAGGGGAGAGACAGGAAGGGAAGGGAAGGGAAGGAGGAAGGAAAGAGAAGGGAAGGGAGGGGAGGGGGAGGGGAGGGAAAGGAAGGGGGAAGGGAAGGGAAGGGAAGGGAGAAGGGAAGGGGGAAGGGAAGGGAAGGGGAAGGGGAAGGGAAGAGAAGGGGAAGGGGAAGGGAACCTAAGACACCCAGATGTCCTGAGCTGGTTCTTTCCATTTGAATGTTGCGATCTAACTTTCTAGATGAAAGGCACGTGTGTGCTTAAAGAAAGATCTCACACGCAGGAAGACACCGAAGCAAGGAAACAAAAGGGGATCAAATAGCTAAGAGAGAGGAGTGCAGCACATGGAGTCCATACTGGGGTCCAGCGTGCAGACCGAAATCCACACGCATGCCACTCCCGGCACGCCCCCCCCGCGGGGGGCGGGGGAGGGGCTCCCTGTGGTGACTCATGGAATATTCCAGGAAGGGGTGCTGATAACCTGGGTAGGGACAGGGTAGATCTGCCGCTTGGAGCGCCTGGAACTGGGTGGAACGGGGTGGCTGGCGAGCTCCAACCAGGAAAAAGCCAAGCTTTACTTAAGAAAAGGCCTTTTGTGTTTATCTAGAGCACTTGACCACAAGCTGGAGCCCAGGGACCAAGAAACCAAAATGGCACCCGGAAGCCATCTGGCCCAGACACAGCAGGCTTCTTAGGGCTGAGGAGGCTTCTCAGGGGGAAAGGAAGGGGGGCAGGCAGGGAAAGGGGTGTGTTCATGTAGACCTCCTTCCAAAAAAACCCTCAAATTTTCCTACTTCTGCTGGAATAACAGGTCAGGAGCTTTACACTTTGGACCCCTGTACTCTGTCGAGTTTTTCTTTGTATTTCTCTGAAATCATTTCCTTGTACTAAAATCTAAGGGGACACGTGACAAGCCACTCCCAGAGCTCTAGAAGGGTCTCCGGAGGAGAACGACAAAGGTGGGGGTTGGGGGTGAGTCATCAGGACCTGGAGGGGACCTGGCGCGCTCTTGGTTACATCCACGGGGTTCAGGAACCCGGGACCCCGCACCCACCAGAGGAAGGCCGGAGGGCCCTGGACTTGAGCCGTGAGATCGGGGACGGCCCTGGCACACCAGACGAGAGAGCCCGCCGCCCGCGCCCCGCCGCCTTACCGTGGGCAGTGGGTAGCCGGCTTCGCAAACGGGCAGAGCTGCGCGACCGTGGCGTAGCAGTCCAGGGCCTGCTCTGGGGACGGGAACACGGAGGGGCGCGTCAGGCCCCGGCCGGCTGCTCAGGGACCCCCCCCCACCCCCGTGCCGTCTGTGCCTGCGGTGCCTCTCGTTTTGCAGCCGGTCCCCGCTCGTGGCGGGCGGCTGCGGCTCAGGAGGCAGACGGGCCGCTGGGGGCCCTGAGACGGGGCGCTCTGCTCCTCCCACGACAGCTGTGGGTGTCCGGGAGCCCGTCCTCGGCTGCGCCGGGGCCGGCCTTCTTGCTTTTTGAGGGGGCTTCTCCCTGGGTGGCCCAGCTTGCAGAGAGCTCCCCATTCTCCTGCCGCCTCCGCCTCCCGAGCCGCTAGTGTTACAAGTGTGCACAACTACTGCCGCACCTGGAGACCTTTTTCCTGTCTCCCCCTTGGGGGGGGGGGGCCCTAGAGTCTGTGTCAGTGCAGCCGGCCCGCTGGGGTGGCCGAGGCAGCCACGGTGACGCGTACACAAACGGGCACGGCTGGGGCCCGATGACACCTCACGGACAGAAACAGGTGTCGGGCAGGTCTAGGCCCGTGCACTGCAGTCTGTCCCCCAGGTCCGCCAGGGAATTCCGGAGCTACCGAAGGGACTGGCTTTCTCAGCTCCAGTAACGGATTAGGTCAAGTTAATGCTTTATAAACACCTCTGAAGAGGTTTCTCTGTACTTTTTTTTTTTTTTTTTTTGGCCAGTCCTGGGCCTTGGACTCAGGGCCTGAGCACTGTCCCTGGCTTCTTCCCGCTCAAGGCTAGCACTCTGCCACCTGAGCCACAGCGCCCCTTCTGGCCGTTTTCCATATATGTGGTGCTGGGGAATCGAACCGAGAGCTTCATGTGTAGGAGGCAAGCGCTCTTGCCACTAGGCCATATTCCCAGCCCGTTTCTCTATTTTTAAGCTAACTTTAAAATGTTTTGTAATGGGCGGAGGGGGAAGCAGCACTAAGCATTTTTGTGAGGACAGCTAGCCAGATGTTTTTGCCCCAGGTAAAGGACAAGAGCCACCTCCCCGTAGCGCGGCCCAGGGCGGACCACACACTCTCCTGTGTACTCACCCCATCCTGCAGGGGGTCATACCCCGAGCAGTAGAAAAAGCTGGCCCGGAGGCCAGGCACAGCGGCCACACCTGTAATCCCAGCTACTCAGGAGGCCGAGATCAGAAAGACTCAGGGAGCAAAAGGATTTACCAGACCCCATTGCTACAAAGGAAACCTGCCTGTCGCCCCGGCCCCCGTGGGACGCGCACAACCGATGGCCCGCCAGCCTACCTTTCACCTTTGACACCAGGAACGAACTGGAAGGCTTGTATTTGCTGGAAGAGAAGACACGAGGTCAGGGTGCACAGGAAATCCCCTAACGGAGCACATCCCAACTCCCACTTCCCCTCTCCTGGCTTAAGAGCCTGACCGTTCTCAGAATATTCTAGAACAAGGCCCCTTAACGTCTCCCACTAAGGCCTCCTGTGGCAGCCCGGTGACGTCGACAGAGCCCCTGTTAAAATGAGACTTCCAAATGCACAAGGTTGGGAGGAGCGCCGCGGTCGCCGTGTCGTCGCTGCAGGGGTGCGGAGCCGGCTGGAGCGGGCGGCCCGATGTGCGCCCGGAGCGCTGGGATTCGCACTCGGCTCTCCTGGCCTCCCTCACCCCGGGTGGCGGCGGCCGCGGGGCCCGCACCCCTCGGGTCTGTGAGGACGGCGCCTGCCCTTGGTCAGGCCCCGCGCCCCGCTCCCTTCCCTCCCTCCAGCACCCCTTGTGCAGCCGGGAAGGGCCCCCCGGGGGCCCCGAGCCGCTACCTCAGGGACTCCACGCCGTTCTTCTGGGACTTGACGAAGAAGGGCGCCATGCCGTTCCTGGTGATGTCCACCAGGCCCCCTCGGTCGTCCAGGACGCCGTGGTGGAGGGCGGCCCGGCAGATGCTGGAAGCCTGCGGGAGTCCGAATTAATCCCCGTCAGGGACACCGAGATTCCTGTCCCCGCCTCTGAAGCCAACCCAAGCCCGCCCGGCCCCCGGCCGTCGCCCCCCGGGCCAACCACGGCCTTGTTCCCTGCTGCTTATCTTTCCGCACTCTTCCGGGCTGCTGCAGCCACCGAGGGGAGTCACAAGCCGCCCTTTCTCGCCGCCCGCCGGAGCGTGCTAACCACAGCCGGGGAGGCGGGCGCGGGCCAGGCCCAAGGGGCGCGGAGCCCGCCTCCCGGGAGAGCCGCCCACCTCCCTCAAAGCGGCACCCGGCTTCCGCGGGAGCCCCCGAAAGAAACACGGATCGCACGTACACTCTCGTAAAACAGGGATCCGAACACCTTCGCCTTGCTCGCGAGACAGCCTGCCGGGCACCGGTACCTGCAGGAGGACACAGAAGCCGCTCAGCGACGCCCTCCATCCGTCCCGCGGCCTCGGCCGCGCCCGTCTTCTTCCCCTCCGGGTCTGTTACTCGGGTTAGAAGCGCTCCGGCGTGGTCCTGGGGTGTGGACCCAACCCAGAGCCCCGCGCGCGCTCCATCCCGAGCTGCCCCGGCGCACCCAGGTTCACGTTCACACACACGGTATCGCGAGAGTCGGCGGCGTGCTCAGGTCTGGAGGAGAACCCGCGACCCACCGCAGAGAGTGGGGGTGGCCTCCGGCCCCGTGGACGAGACGGACGCGCTCCCTCCGTCTACAAGGCCCCGCTGCGTGCGTCACGCAGACCAGAGCAAACGCCCACCTTCCGGAAAGACTCCGGGCTCCCGGGGGACGCTGGACTTCCCTCACACCCCAAGCAAAAAGCCACGGTCACACCGACGTGCGGGCACCGGTGCGTAAGTGTGGGAACAGAAGCAGCCAGCGGGCGACAGGGAAACGGCCAGCTCGCGGTTCCTGCACAGCGGCCTGGGCGGTGGGTGCGGCCGGGCGCTGCGGCTCACGCCTGTACTCCCGGCCCCTCGGGACGCCGGGACAGGACAGTCCATGAGACTCCTCTCTCCAGTGAACCATTTCCCCTCCCGTGTCCACGAGGTGGGGCTCGGGTGGGGGGAGGCGGAGCCTCCGTCCCGGGGACAGGGCGGGAAGGGCGACCTCTCACCGGTTGCACGTGGACCCTCTGCACTTGTTCTTCATCTGGGTGTCACAGCCGATGTCCTGGGCTAGAGGAGAGACGTGGAAATAAGCGTCTGTCACAGGAAGAAGCCAGGAGCCGGCCCCCCTTCCCAGGAACGTTCCGGAATGTTCTGGAATCACGTGAGGACCGGAGCAAGCATCCGCAGGACCACCCTGACGTGGAGGAGATGACCCCCGCTGCCTGCACAGCGTTGCAGGGTGGAGGCCGCGATGCCTGTGTGCCTTCTCCCGAGAGGCAGGGAGCCCGGGAGACGCCCTCCGTCTGCCCCCCGGACCCCTTGGAGAGGACGCTGGCTTGGGGACAGTGCCACCTAAGCCCTCCTGCTCCAGCTTGCCTTTGTGTTGTGTTTTTTTTTTTTTTTGCCAGTCCTGGGCCTTGAACTCAGGGCCTGAGCACTGTCCCCGGCTTCCTTTTGCTCAAGGCTAGCACTCTGCCACCTGAGCCACAGAGCCCCTTCTGGCCGTTTTCTATACATGTGGTGCTGGGGAATCGAACCCAGGGCCTCATGTATAGGAGGCGAGCACTCTTGCCACTAGGCCATATTCCCAGCCCACTCCTGGCTTTTTCTATATATATGTGGTGGTGAGGAATCGAACCCAGGGCTTCATGTATACAAGGTGAGCACTCTTGCCACTAGGCCACCTTCCCAGCCCCCAGTGCTTGCTTTGGATGACTTCAAAATGGCATTTTCACCAGTGGCTCGTGCCTTTAACCCCCGCTACTCTGGAGGCTGAGAGCTAATGATTGTGGTTTGAACCCAGCCCGGGCAAGGAAGCCCACGAGACCCTTATCTCCAATTAGCTACCGAAACGCCAGAAGTGGAGCCGTGGCTCAAGTGGTAGAGCACTAGCCTGGAGTAAGACGAACGTTTGGGGATAGTGCCCAGGCCCTGAGTTCAAGGTCCAGGACTGGCACGCATGTGCGTGCATGCGTGTGTGCACACACACACTATATATGTATATGTATATATATATATAATTTTCAAGTAACGACTTACAGGTTGAACCTGGCCAGCCGCCCCCCACCTCCTCCCCTCTGTCAACCTGAAGGCCTCCGGCCTCCAGCCCCCCGCTCTCCGAGGTGGCTGAGAGGGCATGGGGGGGGCGAGGGGACACAGACTCACTCATGTAGCTGACGGCGGGGGTCTTCTTGGGTTTCGTGGGCCTGACCACCCTGGGCTGGAGCCGGTCGGCCGTCTCCTTGGGCGCGGGCGCCGTCTCCACCTCATTCATCTCGTCTGTCTCGGGTTTCTGCTTGGCGGGCTCTTCATGGGGGGGGGGCGGGGGGAGGACGACAGTGGGGTTCGACAGAAATGCACTTTAAAAAACCAGACGCGTTTGCGGTTCGGTTTCTCAAAGAGCTGCTTGATGGCGAGGAGGCAGTGGGGGGGGGCGGGGGGGGGCCTCCGCCCGCTCGCTGCCCAGCGCGGCAGGTGAGCCCAGGTGAGCCGCCCGGTCCCCGCCTGGCCCTAGGTGACCAGAGTGGCTTCCTGACCCGCCTCCAGTTGTCGCCGCAGCCTCGAGAGCCATCCCCAGCTGCCGGGCCCGAGCCGCAGCCCCCGGGCTGGGACGGCCGCTCAACCGCCCCCCTCCTCCCCCACCCAAGCACGCGCTGCCCTCCCGCCCCCGCAGCTCACGCCTCGAGGCGTCTCCAAGGCCCTGAGTTCAAAGCCCAGTGCTACCACAAGAGAACAAACAAGAGGAGGAAGAGGAGGAGGCGGGGACTCAAGGCCCGGGCGCTGCTCCGGGGCGTCGTTGCTCAAGGCTAGCGCTGAGTCACGTGAGTCACCGCGCTACTCCAGGCCAGGGTCACGGGGTCCCCACACAGCGCTCAGTCCTCCCCAGCCTCCTCTTAGGAAACACGCTGGGCCCATCTCACGGGCCGGAGACCGGCTGCCCCGCACCCAGCGGGGCCCCACCGGCCGGGTCAGGTCCCTAAGCCCCCTGCGTCATTCACGTCCGAGGTGACGGGGTGGGAGGGACCTCTCCCTCCTCCTCCTCAAATCCACGGCCTGGTGACGGCCACGGCCCTCCGGCCCCCGCACGCCCGCGGAGCTCAGACGGGGGAGCCGCTCTGGGGACAGAGCTCTGCACGATTAGCTAAGCAAACCTCCATGCCTGCCCGCGAGGCTGGCGCCCTCCACTCGAGAGCAAGAAAGAAAGACGGGGTGGCGCTGGGCGTGCACGCCGGCACCCGAGGGCCCTGGGCGGGGGCTCCCTGAAAGCGCCCTGGGGAAATCGGGGTGCGTCTGTTCCAAAACACGCGGGACGCGCCTGCCGCGTGCCACCCGGAGCGTAACGCTCGGGAGGAGTTTGGGGGCGATGGGGGTGTGGGGGGGGAGCGTGTCTGCCTCGGGAGTCCGGCAGGCCCCGGAGGAGGGGTGACCAGCAGCGTGGGGACCCCAGGAAGCGCCGCTGCGGGAGAGCCGCGGCCCGGGAGCTGGGCACGAACGGGTCGTCAGAGCAGACGACGCAGGCAGACCCCTTCCCCGGGGGCGCGCCGTCCCCTGACCGCCCAGGACGTGCCCACGGGGGCCAGTCAGCCACGAACCGCCGTGGAGAGCGGGGGCCACACGCGGCTAACCCAGAAAAAGAGCCAGGACGTAAAGATTCCAAGCCCGCGCGTGGCGACGCATCCCGCCGAGAAGTCAAAACACCCCGCCAAGCCTGGCGCACTGGCTCAGGCCCGTCACGCCAGCCACCGAGGAAGCTGAGAGCTCAGGATCCCGGTTCAAAGCCAGCGCAGACAGGAAAGTCTGTGAGACTCCCCAACGAGCCCCCAAAAAGCCAGAAGTGGAGCTGGGAAGGTGGCCTAGTGGCAAGAGCGCTCGCCTCGTATACACGAAGCCCTGGGTTCGATTCCCCAGCACCACACATACAGAAAACGGCCAGAAGTGGCGCTGTGGCTCAAGTGGCAGAGCAAAAAGAAGCCAGGGACAGGGCTCAGACCCTGAGTTCAAGGCCTAGGACTGGCAAAAAGACAAAAACCAAAAAAAAAAAAAAAAAAGCCAGAAGTGGAGCTGTGGCTCAAGTAGCAAAGCACTACCCTAGAGTGGAAAAGCTCAGAGACAGCACCCAGACCCTGAGTTCAAGACCCAGGACTGGCACAAATAACAAAGGTCAAGTCACGGGTCGGTGTCTTTCCCCTAGGCCTTCACCCAGAGTCACCAGATGACCCCACGTCCTGTTGGGGAAGGTACTGGAAGAGAGTCGCCCCCCCCCCCCACCCCGCCGCCCGCCGCCCCCTCTACCCCCTGCCCTGCAAGGTGCATCGGTCAGCTCTGGGCTGCCGACGGAGCGACGAGGAACACAAAGCCCCGCCGCAGACCCTAGGCAGCCCCGTGGGTCAGGGACAGGGCCTCCAAACCCCGAGAAGAGCGTGGACTCCGAACGCGAGACTCGCTGTACGCACCGAGAACGCACGCTAACGACCAGAGCAGTGTGCGTGTGTGTGCGTGCGTATGTGTGTGCGCGCGTGTGCGCAGCCCCCCTCCGCAGCCCGTGGGCTTGTCCGGGCCTCCGCTGTCTCGGCTGTGTCAGGCAGCCTGGGAGCAGTGGTCCACACTCGGCTCGGGAGTCTGGCCGGAGTCCCTGGGCGTCGGGGTCTCCGGGGGCCAGGCCGAGCTCCGAGTGGGGCGGGGCTCTGTGGGTCCCGTCCCCCCCCACCCCCCGTGACCGTGGGTCCGTGGGTCCGCGGGAAGCCCAGCCTACCTCGGTAGCACAGGTTGTTCCTGCAGCCTCCCCCGAAGCTGGGCGGGCACTCGGAGCAGGGCCGGCCGGTCTTGTAGGGGGCTTCTCCGATCCAGTTCCCCCTGGGGACAGAGCGGAAGGGCGGTCAGCTCGGCCGCTCCCGGGACCCGGGACCGGGGAGGAAGGCGCGCAGGGCCCCGTGCGCGAGGGCACGGCCGTCGTGGGCACCAGGCGCCCAGGCCAGGGGACCCGATGCCAAGATGCCACCCGGGGCCTCGTCCCGAGAGCGGGGCAGACGCCACACCCGCGCTGCCCGGCCGCCGCCCACCCCGCGGGCGCGGCGAGGCCCGCCCACGCCCGGCCTCCCACCGTCCGCCCCGTGGCGGGGAGCCAGGCCGCGGGGGCTCCCCGGAAGGACAGGGTCAGAGGTCACGAGGGTGGGGGCCTGGCCCCGTAAGATGAGCCCCACGAGCACACGGAAGCACCCGAGAGAAGGCGGCCATCTGCTCACCCGCCAGGCCCGACCCCGGCAACTGGCCCCGGGACGGACCGTCAGCCGGGGACACCCCCAGACCGCGGGGACACCCCCAGACCGCGGGCCGCGAGCCCCGCCGTTCCCAGGAAGGGAAGGGGGGGACGCTGCTGACGATGACGGCCAGGCTTGGCTTCCGCTGGGTCTGCCGGCCTTTGTCCCCCGCGCCAGGCCCGGTGTCCCGCACCTGTAACCCTGGCTACGCGGGAAGCGGAGGTCGAGGGGTGGTGCTTTGAAACCAGTCAGGGCGGGGCAGTTTACAAGACCCCTTCTCCGCGGGGAGCCGGGCGTGGTGGGGTGTGCCTGCTGCCCAGGCACCCACGCGGGCTGGGGGGGGGGCGCTGCCCGGGCCGGGGAGGAGGCCCTGAGCACAAACCCCAGCACCCGACAAAGCCAGCCGTGTCCCCATGCCACAGCAGCTCTCCCCACGAATCCCACCCCGGGGGGCCCCACGCCGGGGGGGGGGCCCTGCAGACCCCGGAGGCTCCCCTTCCAGCACGCCTGCCTCGGGGCCGATGGATGAGCTCCTGCTGCCCGCCTGCCTCGGTCAGCGAGCCCACCGGGCAGCGCCCTGGGCTGGGCTGGCGGCCGGGCCGGCGGCCGGCGTGGAGACCCCAGGCTGCACACAGGGCCAGCGGCTGCCCAGGGGCGGCGCGCGGGCGCCACCAGCCACCAAGGAGGAGCGAGAGGCGGGACGAGCGGGTGCACGCAGGGCAAGGGGGCCCCGGGGGACACAGAGCAACGGGGCCCAGACTGAACACCTCGTCCTGGGGTGCTAGCTATGCTATGTTTTTTGGGGAAAAGACCCTGTGGGCTGCCCACACGACAGGATGAGATAAAACCAGTCGCGGGCTGGGGATATAGCCTAGTGGCAAGAGTGCCTGCCTCGGATACACGAGGCCCTAGGTTCGATTCCCCAGCACCACATATACAGAAAACGGCTAGAAGCGGCGCTGTGGCTCAAGTGGCAGAGTGCTAGCCTTGAGTGGGAAGAAGCCAGGGACAGTGCTCAGGCCCTGAGTCCAAGGCCCAGGACTGGCCAAAAAAAAAAAAAAAAAAAAAAACCAGTCGCACCCCGGAAGCCAACAAGGGCGACAGCATTCCCCGTCTACGATTGGCCTGGTGCTGGCCACTGACAAGGGGAAAGTGTGCTGGGCTTGGAACTGCGGGGAGACAGCCCTTCCCTCCCCTGCTGCTTCTCTCTGCTTGAGAAGACAGGACGGAGGTGCTCTGCAGCCACTTTGGGTCCACGAGGAACGAATGGGACGGCGGAGAGAGCGAAAAGGCCTGAGTGCCGGGGACAGGGCAGAAGGTGGCCCGGGTCACGCGCGACAGCCCAGAGGCTTCCCCGCGAGGCCCGCTTTGGTGGCGTGACACCTCCCCCCGGGGCCGCGCGTTCTCACTTGGGAGAGTAATTGCACACGAGGTAGACGGCGTTCTCCCACAGGTCGCCCCAGACGTTGATGGTGCGGCAGGTGTGCACGGCACAGCCGATCTTGTTGGTGGTGGCCCAGACGATCTGCAAAGACGGCGTGCGCGCGTCACGGCTCGAGGGGCGGGGCGCCCGGGGCGAGGGCCGGACCTCCTCGGCGCCCCGAGAGCCGCCACGCCCACCCGCCGAAGCACCCGCCCCGTGCGGTGCCCACGCCAGCCGCGGGCGCGCAGCGGAGGACCCCGGGCGCCTGGGTGGCGGGGGTGGGGGGGCGGGGGCGGGGCAGGGAGGCGGGGCGGGGGCGGGGCGGGGAGGCGGGGGCGGGGAGGCGGGGGGCGGGGGGCGGGGAGGCGGGGGCGGGGGGCAGGGAGGCGGGGGGCGGGGGGCAGGGAGGCGGGGGCGGGGAGGCGGGGGGCGGGGGCGGGGGCGGGGGCGGGGGGGCGGGGGCGGGGAGGCAGAGGCGGGGCGGGGAGGCGGGGGAGGCAGGGAGGCGGGGGCGGGGGCGGGGGCGGGGGCGGGGGCGGGGAGGCGGGCCCGTACCTGCGTGTAGTGCGTGCACATGGCGCCCGAGCAGCGCTCCGGGCACCAGGGGTTGCACTCCTGCGGGTAGGGGTAGGTGTAGTCCTTCACCTCGTCGTACCAGGACTGCACGTGGAAGCCGGGAGAGCGGTACCTGGGGGACGGGCCTCCGTCAGCCTCCCCGGGGCACGCGGCCGGGGGGGGGGCAGGGCTCCCCGGCGGCTGGAAGGCCCGCAGATGCCCCCGCGCAGGGCAGCGCCGGGCCCCCGAGCGGAGTCCGAGAGGGGCGTCCCAACCACGGCTGGACCCCCGGGCGGCGAGCGGCCGGCCCCCACGCCGGCCCCACCGGGGCTGCCGGCAGCCCGCAACACGGCCCTCGCTCCCGAAGATGGGGGGGGCTCCCCCACCCAATGCCAGCGGGGCGCCCAGGGGCTGCGGGGGGGGGGGAGCGGGGGACAGCCCGCCATGGGCAGGGAGAGCCCTGAGCTCTTGCCCACGGTGCTGGCCACGCGTGGGGGCTCGGGTGACTCGGGGCACACCAGCGCGCAGCACGGATGCGCAGGGAGAAGGGGGAGCGCGGCCTGGGGCCCGGCCCCAGCGCCCAGAAGAAACCAAGGCCTGAGCCCCACGCAGCCTCCCTGGGTCATTGTCCCCTTGGCTTGCTTTTTCTCTTTTGCCCTGCTAGGAATGGAACCCAGATCGGCGGCTGGCAATCCGCACCCCAGCCCGGGCGCCCCGAATCCAGGACTCCAGGCCTAGGATGCTCCCTGGCTGGCTGTAAGGGGAAAACCCACTGTCCCCCACCCCCCAAGACAAGGACAGGCCCCCGGGTCCTGTAGCAGCAGGCCCGGCTGGCTCCAGCAAGCGGGGCTGGGGAGGGAACCCGAGCTGGGAGCCCCTGGGTCCGTCCTCACTCCCAGGCCCTTTGCCAGCCGCCTGGAAGGGTTCCTGGCCCCTAGCCTCAGTTTCCCCACAAGCCTGAGGTGTGGTTGCTTGCCCAATCACACCCTCACCTTGCTGGGGGCTGACCGTGACACCCCCCCCCCCGAACAACACACAGGATCACAGGCACCGGGCCTCCCTCCCCCAGCCCCAGGACCCCCCAGGAGTCAGGCCCCCCCCGCCCCCGGGGCCCGTACCTGCCCCAGTGCACAGCCAGGTTCTGCCCGATGGACACCAGCAGGCTGGACGGGCCGTGCTCCCAGACGCACTCCTGGGCCCAGGCGGCCGCCGACCGCTCCAGCTCTTCATCCCAGGTCTGCGGGCGGGGGAGGGAGGGAGGGGCAGGGGTCAGGGCCACGGAGGACCGGGCCACGAGCGCCCGGCCACCCGCGGCGGCGGCAGGAAACCGCAACTTCCCCCCGCTGGCTTACTTAACCCGTGGCCGGGCCAGGGTGTGGTCCCAGCTCCGGGGCCGGAGCCTCTGCCGGGGCCGGGACCGGCGGGAGGGCAGAACGGAGCCCCCCCCCCCCCACAGGGCTGGCCACGCGCTTCCTGCCGTGGCTGCGGGTGACAAGCTCACGCCCACGTCACAGAAGAGAAAATCTAGGCTCCGAGAAGCGAGGCCACGTTCCGGGATCCCACAGCCCGCCCTCCCCACGCCCCTCCCCCTCCCCCTCCCCCTCCCCCAGAAGCGCAGTCTCTGAAGGCCCAGGGCCCCGTCAGACACCCCACCTGCCAGCCACCATGACGCCCCACCCCAGAAGTCAGAACGCCGCAGCCCGGGAAGCGGAGCGGCTCAGACGGGAGAGCACCCGCTTTGAGCAACAGGGCTGCGCGAGAGCACAGGGCCCCGAGTGCAGGCCCCGGCACGAGCACGTAGACGCGTGTGCACGCACGCGCGTGCGCACACACACACCGAGGCAGACTGACGGGGCTCCTCCTCGGAGGCCTCGGTGCCAGGAAGGGCCCGGCCCACCGAGGACCGGACCACCAGGGCCTCCCCTCCCCCGTCCCTCCCCAGCCGCCCCCCCCCCCAGTTGATGAACCCTGGGGCTGGTTTCTGGGTGGAGAGGCTGAGGTGCCACCAAGGTGTGGCCGCGGGGAAGCCAGGCGTGTCTGGCAGAGGCTGAGGGAGGGGACGGGCTGCCGGCCCGCCCAGGGAGGCCCCGCCGCGCGTACCATGTACTCCATGTTGGAGGCCGGAGGGTACACCTGGCCGCGCAGCTTGTTGTGCAGCATGAGGATCTCCTCGCGGTCCTCCCTGGGGATGGCCCTGCGCACGCGCGCGTGGGGCTCGGCCTGCCGGTACTTGCCGAGCAGCCTCTCCAGGCGGGTGGCGTTGGGCAGGAGGAAGCCCTGGGCCCCGCACAGCAGCAGGGCCAGCGCCAGGGAGACGGTGACGCGGCTCATGGCTCCGCAGCTCCGGGCAGCTCTGGAGGGAGGGGAGGGAGCGGGAGAGACGCCGCGTTAGCACCGACCGGGGGCAGCAGCGCCACGCCGGGAGCCGCCTCGCGCCGGGGCTTCGGGAGGGAGGAAGGCCGTGGCCAGGCCTGCTTCCAGCTGCCCGGCCGGGGCTGGGGGGGGGGGCGTGGGCCTGGTCCCAGGCCGCCTGGGGAGGGAATCGCCTGTCCCGGCGACCCAGGGGACCGGCTGCCTTGTTCAGGACACGGAGCGAGTCTGCTGCCACGCGTCGGCGCTCCCGGGGTGAAGGGGCGGCCGCCAGGACGGTCTCTGCGGGTGCTTCCGCGAGCGGGGTGGCCTCGTGGCATCTGTCGGTTCCCCTCTCCTTGGAGCAGGCGGCCGTCCCTTAGCCCACACCCTCGCTGATGAGCAGGCGGGGCCCCCCTTCTCCTACGAAGAGACTCAGACCCCAGCTGACGGTCCTGCAGACCCGGGCTCGGGGCTCCCCAGCCCCCGTCTGGGCATCTGCGGAACACTCGCTCCGGGTCCTGCCTGGCCTCTGCTTCCCTCCCGACAGCCCACGGGTCTGGGGCGCCCCCTGTGCGGGGCAGTGGGATGGGCAGGATGGACGCGGCCCCCGGAGGTGGACGGGGCGCCGGCTCCCACGCGGCGCAGCCCAGCAAGGCTGCCGGCTGCCAGCGGCATCTTGGGGCCCGGACGCCAGAATGCAGCTGGACAGGGAGGGTGACGGCACCCCCTGAGGACCGGGCTTCAGAGGGCAGCCACCGGGCTGCGGGTGGGGGCGGGGAGGCCGGGACGGGCGTCCCCGCAAGCAGAGGGCTGGCACGAGGGGCGGGGCCGGCGTGGGAGAGCCCCGAGAGCCCGCAGGTCCCCCCCCCCCGACCCTGGAAACGCCGCAGTCCCCAGGAGCCTGCTCCCAGAAATAGCCGGCGGGCCGAGCGTGACGCTAGGTGCACCGTGGTCTCCCGAGGGAGGCGAGCCCAGGGCCGGGCTGGGGGGGGGAGGTGGGGGGCGTCCGTGAGCCGGCCAGGCCAGCTGGCAGCCAGACCAAGAACACACAAGTTCCCAGAGTCCTGCGCTCTCTCCAGGGACGTGCCCCCGCCCATGGGGAGCCCGGGACAGGGGAGGGGCGCGGGGACGCGCTGACGCTGAGCGAGGACGTGGGAGCCGGAGCCGACGTCACCCGGCGTCCACCCT
Organism: Perognathus longimembris pacificus; assembly: GCF_023159225.1. Classification (NCBI taxonomy): domain Eukaryota; kingdom Metazoa; phylum Chordata; class Mammalia; order Rodentia; family Heteromyidae; genus Perognathus; species Perognathus longimembris. Next base: position 2,603,552 of record NC_063170.1, read on the forward strand.
GGCAGCCCGCCACCCCCCCCACCCCCTCCGCCTGTGCTTCAGGACTGTGAGGGGTGGAGGCAGACGCACAGCGTGAGGTCAGGTGACCGCCGGGCCCAGCCAGATGACCACCTGGCGGACGTGTGTCCCTCAGAGGGTACTGGGGGGTGGCGGTGGTGGAATATTACACAGCAGGTAAAACACTCCGGCTAGGGTTCTGCTAGGGTTCAAAATACAATCACAAGTTTAAAAAACAAGCTGTAGGGTACTCTGCTAGTGGCGCTGCATGCGTATACATCAACACGCAAATACAGAGGGGTTCTGAGGTCACCGGTGCCGCGGAGCCTCCAGGAGGAGCGGGGCAGAGGGAGGCAGCCGCGGCGGCTTCTCCCGGGAGCTCCGGAGCCGCTTGCCCGCTAAGAGCTCGGCCAAGCCTTCTGCAGCGCGCCGTTACACAGGGTCCGACAGCGGCCGGGCCTGGCCGGAGCCCAAGGGGACGTGGCTCTGTTCCCGGCGGGGGGAGGGGGGAGCCGAGGCCCGGCCTGGGGCTCCTGCCAAGCGTAGCGCTTACGGGCTTTAACAGGGGACGGGGGCCGCAGGGCCGGCATGTCCGGGGCGGGACTCCAGGATGCCTGCACCTGTTATGAGCTTGACCCTGTCCCCCCCGCCTCCAAATACGAATGCTGAGATCCTGACCTCAGTACCGGGCGCCAGGCAGCCGCGAGCGGGGGCTGAGGGAGGCCCGAGCTCCACGGTGGGCTCTGGGGGGGGGGGGGGGGCGTGGTCCCGGCTACCACGGCCCTGGCAGGTGGATGCCAGAGGAGCCCACGCGCCGTCCCCTCGGGAAGGCAGCTGGCCTCGGGGGACCCCGGGGGAGCACATCTGGGCCACACCTCTGGCCCAGCATCAAGGCCCAGCTGGTCCCGGCACGCTGGCCGCAGATGGCGGTCCTTTCTCGCCAGCCTGCAGCTGCCCCAGTGCGGGCGGCCGCGCCCCGGATCCCGCCACGCGGGGGGGGGGGGGGAGGCCCGCGCCTCCGCTCTGCGCGTGCACCCGACCCTCCCGCCGCGCCCCCGCACGCCCCGGCTGGGCGGAGCCGCCCGCAGACCTCACCCGTGTGATTGCCAAACAAAGCCCCGGGACCACGGAGCCGCTCCCGGCTCCCGGCTCGCCCGAGCACACGGGAGGCCCCGTGAAGAACCAGCGAAGCTCTCCCGGCCCCCGCCACCGGGGAGCCAGGCTCTCAACCCCGCACGGCGTTCTGTGCCGAGGCTTGAACCCAGGGCCTCGGCAGCCCTTACCGCTGTCACTCAGCGCTGGTACTCTCCCGCTTGAGCCGCACGCGGCTCAACTTCTAGAGTTTTGCTGGTTAATGGGAGATAAGAGTCTCACAGACCTTCCTGCCCGGGCCGGCTTTGAACCGTGGTCCTCAGATCTCAGCCTCCTGCGTAGCTGGGATCACAGGCTGTGCGAGCTTTGAATTGCACCCGGGCTCTGCCAGGGAGGGGCTGATTACATCCTCACTTGGCAGCCAGGGCCCAGAGTTCAAGCCCCACGACAAACAAAACCAGCTTGCGAGGCCGCAGGACTGGAAGCTGTACACAGGCCGGTGGGGGGGGGGAGGGAGGGGGCGGGCCTCGGCCCGGTCAAGGGGAGGCTTGTGGGCATTTGGGGCGCAGGCAAGCACGGTGCTTCTGAGCTGGGGAGGGGGAGGGGGGCGGCTGTTGCGTCATCCGCCCCAGCCGCTCGGCGAGTGTTGGGGAAGTTTGCCAGGAGGGAGACTCTTCGGACTGAGCCATCCTCTCCCCACACATGCCGTTCCCTCCGCCCATCCAGGGCCCCGCCCGCCCTGCCACCGGGCCAGCTGCGTTTGGCCTGCTCACCCGGGGTTCTGCTTCCTGGAAGCGTATTCACCACAGACCTGGGGACCGTCCAGGGCTCAAGAAAGACTTACGGGGTGATTGCGAAGCTCCCCGTGTCTGTCTCCCCCCCGGATCAGGAGAGCCAGATGAGAACTGGACCACTGCAAGGCCTGTGGTTGCTGCAGCGTGGGGCGCCGGGGAGGAGACCTGGGTGGGTTTGATTCCTGACGCTGCTCCCACCAGCTGTGCGGCCCGAGACGGAGCCGCAGCTGCTCCGGGCCCCGCGTGCACGGCTGGAAGGCAGAAGGCGCTCGAGGCGCCGCGCGCAGCTGGGCTCCGCCATCGCGTCGCCGGGAAGCCGGGCCGGAGCCGCGCCCCGGGAACCCCAGCTCCTCCGGAGGCCCAGGACTGACTCTGAAGCCAGCCCAGGAAAAGTCCGGAAGTGGAACCGTGGCTCGAGTGGTAGAGTGCCAGCCTTGAGGGAAAAAGCTAAGCAAGAGAGCGAGGCCCCGATCCCGAGCCCCGGCGCCAGCACAGAGAAACAAACGCGTTTAATTGAACGCTACAGCAGTTGGTCTCCACTGGGATGAGCTCACGCACCCCTCGCGCTCCCGTAGCAACCCGGGCCCTGACACTGTGACCCACTTTACACACGAGGAGACCGAGGCGCACGCAGGACGGGCAGCTCCCGGCCGCACAGAGGCCTAAGGAGCCCCCCGACCTCCACACCCCCCCCGCCCCTGCAGGGGTGCTCTGCCCCAGGCCCCCCCATCCAGGCCGCGTGTTCGGCTAAGGCAGGCTGCCCGCGGCCGGCTGCTGACCCCGGAGGGCCAGGGGTTCCCCGGACTCTGCTTTCCCTCAGCGCTAGCAGGGAGAACGCAGACTGAGCCGAGGCCAGCGACAGAGCCGAGTCAGACCCACAAACCGCGCAGCAATTCCAGGAATGAAGTGGTGGCTGGAAGAGGGGACCCCCCCTCCCCCAGCGTGTGTCAGCCGAGCCCGGGGCTGGGCAGAACGTCCCGTTACAGACGCCTGGGTGAGTCCCAGACGGCAGACGGGGCCCCAGCTCCTCTCCTCCCCGGATCCTGTCGGGTTTCCTAAAGCCCTTTGGCGAGACGGAGGCCAGACCGGGGGAGCCAGCCCAGGACCGCCAGGTCCTCCGGGGCCACCCTCGTCCCTCTCAGCCAGGTGCCCCCCATCTGCCCCTGGCCTGCACCTCGTTTCCTGGCCCCTCACAAGGGGGTCTGAGCGATTCTAATGGGATTTGTGGACCCTGTCAGGGCACGGAACAGATCTAGAAAGCCCCTTCTACGCCGTTCAATACTATGCTGAGGAAATAGAAAACGGGACGGAGGAAGAAGGGCGGTCACCCGGCAAACACTACGTCTACTTTGTGCAAATCACAGAACTGAAAACCCACGATAGTCCACAAAGGCAGAGTGAGGGATGCAAACAGCTCTGCTGGACTGACCAGATAGCAGATGAATATAGTCCCTGAATATCCCGTCTCCAGCTCACGGGCATCTCCCTTCTTGCCAGTGTGTGGTTGTTTCCATGGAAACAGTGTCCAGCAGCGCTTTGGATAAAGGGCAGAAGCCCCCACCTCCCAAGGAAAAGAAACGACCGGCTCCTCCCACAGAGCTCCTCCCACAGTAGGTGGGAAGCTTCGGCTCGGGCTCCAGTTCGAATCCAGCCAGAGGGCCTGTCACCTCTACAAGCCTCCAGTTCCCACGTGGGGCTGGACCAGGGCGAGTGGAGGCCGAGGCCTAGGACAGAGGGCTTTCACAGCCTCTTCCGGGGCCAGTCAGGGTCCAGATGCCCCGTGCTGCAGGTGTCGGGGCAGCAGCTCGGACCAAGGGGCCCTGCGGGTCTGCACGGTGCCACCACGGGGATGGAGAGGACAGACAGACAGCATGCGCTCTGCACCGGGAGGGGAGCTGGGGATCCCCACAGGGCCACCGTGAGGACGGAGAGGACGGACAGACAGACAGCATGCGCTCCGCACTGGGAAGGGGGCTGCAGCTACTTTGGTTGGGAACGGGCAGGTGTGGCTGGACTTAAGAAGCACATGCACCGGAGGCGGGCTGTGACCCAGAGAAGCCCAAAGCAAGTGGGAGCAGAGGGGAGCAGTGCCCCCCCCCGGGAGGCCAGGGCCGGCCAGCAGGGGCTCTGAGGGCTCACCTTTGTCCTGAAAGCCAAGGAGCTTCCGGAGGCGGCTGGGGGAGGAGGGGGAGGGCAGGAGGAGCGGGAGGGAGAGCAGGAGGCCAGGGTGTGTGTGAGGAAGTCTGATTTATGCGTTGAAAGCCTGCAAAAACCCAGACAGATCTCAGACATGCTGCTGAACAGACAGCCAGACTCCCATGATTAAACATGCAACGTTCAAAACCAGGCAAAACAGCGTAAGGCAGTAGAAAGAAGTCCAGAAATAGTTTCGCCGGGGCGGGGGGGGGGGGTGCTGGGGAGGGCGGGGCGGGGGCAGAGAGACCGACGGCGGGCAGGCACTGGGCGTCAGCCAGGCCTGAGCGGGGGTTCTGGGGACTGATCTGATCTTGCTCAGAGGCTTCGTCTTCCAGAAAATTCACCTGATGACCCATGATGGAAAGAGGGAAGGATCTTCTTTTGCATGTTGAACTTGAGAATTTTTTAAAGAAGTACACGCTTCTTTTTTTAAAGGTGGTACTTGCTCAGGCGGTTTGGAGGGGCTACGTGAAGCACGGGCACCCCGCAGACGGCAGAGGCAGACAGAACCCCGCGGCTTGCCCTCTGGAGCCTCCTGGCTGAGACGGACGTGCGCCCGGGCCCGGACGACCCTTCAAAGCAGACTTCGCTGGGTAGGAGCCCAGATAAGGCCCTGCCCGCCGGCCTCCCACGTGGGCCCACACGGCTCCCAGACAGGGCCCGGTTCATCCTCGTCTGAGAGAGCACTTTGTCCCGGGCTGCCAAGGCCTCCCCGAAAATATCTGCTTGGTTCCAGCCAGCTAGGCCTTGAAGGTCCCGGCCATGAACGGCGTGTTCAGAGGCCGGGCTGCCCTCCGAGGAGAACAGACAGGCTGTGTAGAGAGCCGCTTGGGGATGCGTGCAGGGCTGCCGAGGTGGCACCGCCTCCCGGGGGCACCCCAGTGTCCTGGAGGGATGGGCGCCCCCCCCCCGTGTGTGGGGTCCACTCAGGCGCACTGCACTCTCTCCAGGGAAAGCCCGGGCCATGGCTCAGGACCAAGACCCGGCCTGCGCCAGCGGTCGGTGCCACCACACTGGGCACGCGGCCGTGGCGAGGCGGAGAAACACCTGCGCCCTCTCGCCTTGTGTTCCCGGTGCCTGGGACCACGGGGCCCCTCCCAGGCTGAGCCACGCCCCAACCCGCCGTTCACGCCACAGGGGACCCACGGCTCCACGGCTCTGCAGGATTGGGGTCCTTCAGCCACCCAGCCTGGTCTTCACACACACGCACACACACGCACACACACACACACACGGTCTACCTCTGCCAGGATGGCCATTCCTCTCCCCCATCTTTGTGCCACAGCCCACAGTGGCTTCCCGGGAGCGGGGCCTCCCTCCTGGGCCCCCTCCCCCACCCCATGCTCTGACTCGGGGGGTCCCAGGCAGGGCCCCACACCTTCCTATCTGTTGAGGCCCAGGGGCTTCCAGACCCAGGGGCTCCCCTTTGAGAACACGGCTGGGGGTCGGATGAAAGCGGGGGGGGGGGGCAGGGGGAGTGAGCACAGAGGACACGCCACGCCCCCTCCCGGCTCGATCACGTAACCCATGCTGGCGAGGGCCAGGGCTGGGGCCCCGCAGGCGGTGCTGGCGGGGTGGAAACCAGCACAGCCGCTGGCAGGCGGTGAGGAGGCTCTCGTCTGAGTAGAGCTCAGGCGGTGAGGAGGCTCTCGTCTGAGCTCAGTGGGCCTCCGGCTCACGGAGCACGCCGAGTCTTCCTACCACAGTCACACGGGGGCGGGGCGGGCTCGGGCATCGCTTGACAGGAACAAGATGGGAAGTGTGATTCTTTTCCTTCTGGAACGCTGCCTCTCACACTCCAGGCTTGGAAATGTGGCATTTCGTAAGTTCTCGTGTTTTATTGAACGACGGTCAGAAGTTGCGACATCCTTCCTTCGTCCTTCTTCCCTGCTGACCCTGCGGTTCTGACTAAGCGGACACAGCACTGCAGGCAATCGAAGAGGTCTCCCCGGCTCGACCATCTGCCCCCACGGTCTGGGGGGGGGGGGTGTCCGCCCGGGATCACCTCCAGCGCAAAGCTGGGCTCCCGGGGCAATGTCTCAGACAGGACTCTGCCAGCTGTGGGTGACTCAGGGTGGGATGTCACCCCTCCCCACAGGACGGCCAGGTGCCAGGGCTCCCTGTGCCCCGCGGAGTCACGTGCTCTCCGGAACAGGAGCGCCCAGCAAATCGGGAGAGAGGACACAGGTCCTCCGCAAGCCCAACAGAGCTGGCCAGCCCCACCGGGTCACCCCCAAAACGGCCACACCTCACGTGCTGCGCTCGCTGCAGCAGAGGTGCTCTAGGAAACGGAGTGAAGTCAGTGCTGGGGGGGCATGCAAGACCCCGAGTTTCAAGACTCAGTACCAGCGTGGACGAGGAGGAGGGGGAAGTGGAGCGGTGGGAGGAGGGGGCATGGCCGCTCCCCCCTGTAATTCCACAACAGCCAGGAGGCAGCAGTAGGAGGGGCACAAGTTGGAGGCTGGCCTTGGCTACATAGTGAGATCTGGTCTCAGAGAAACAAACACAGCCAGGCAGGGTAGCTCCCTCCTGTCATCCTAGCTACCCTGAGATGTGAAGGTTGGGAGATGGCCCTCGAAGGCCAGCCAGCTCAGGCAAACTGTTCAAGACTCCATCTCAGCCAGTGGCGAGGTGCCGTGGGACACGCCCATCATCCCAACACCGGGTAACCTGGGCTGCCCTGCGCGTCCAGTGAGAGCCTGCCCCCCAAATAACCAAGGCGAAAAGGGCTGGCAGAGGGGCCCAGGGGGAGAGCGCCAGCCTCGTGAGTCTGAGGGGCTGAGTTCAAACCCCAGTCCTGCCGGCCGCCTAGGAAGGAAAGCGGAGTGAATGAAATTCTGGTAGACGACAGAAAGTCTGAACTTGGAAAACATGGTCTGAGTGGGGAACGTCCAGCCCCGCTGTGCACTCAGTGGGTCCCACTGTGCGCAATGTCCAGAGCAAGCAAAGCCACAGGCAGAAAGCAGGCGGGGCGGGGGGCGGGGCTGGGGGCGGGGCTGGGGGCGGGGCAGGGGCGGGGCGGGGCGCGGTGTCCCGAGGGGTGACAGAAGGCTCTGGGATTGGGCACTGGCTGCAGTCTTGCCAGGCTGCCAGTGTGCTGTGGCACCGCACGGCACGCTGTTAAATGCTAAAGTGGCAGATTTGGTATGTATGTGTATTTTACCACAATTACATTTTTTCTAGAAAAAAAAAAAGCAACAGAGCCTGGCTGGTCCTGGGAATGCCTGCCCCAGGCATGTGCACGCACACACACACGCACACACGTGCACACACGCGCGCACACACACACACGCTCTATGGTGAAGTGTGCTCCGCTTGGGACTGCACACCGTGCCCCGGTCCCCAGCCCACGTGAAGCTGAGCATCTGTCACTGGAGACGAAGTGACATCAGTTTCGCCTGCTCTGGTTTTCCCGTCTTGACAGCCACCAGCCCTTTGAGTGATGTTGGCTTTACACATCTGGGACTGATCGAAAACTAGTGAGTTTGCAAAAAAAAAAAAAAAGAAAGAAAGAAAAAAGAGCAGTAGACACAGAGGCACCTCCCAGACGCAGCAAATTACACTGGTGACAGATAAGAGCCATGTTCCAGCTCCTGCCAGCCCGGGGTCGGCGTCGGGGCCCTGACTCTAAAATAGGTCCCGTGCAGCCTACAAAGGGCCAGGGACCCAGCCGGGGGTCTTGGAGATGCTCCTCCCCGGCCCCCCACCTTCCCAGGCAAGTCTGGGAGCCAGCGCGGATGTGGGTCCCCGGGCTCAGCTCTCGAGCGCACAGAGCTGCTACCTGAGCCCGGGCCCTGTGTCCACCCATCCCCTTCCTGCCCCAGCCCCACCTGGGACTCAAGAGCCCCCCACAGCACGAGAAGCCATGGCCCTCCGCTCCCAGGGCCGCACGGCTGGTCACCGAGCGCATGCTTTCCTCAGAGCCCGCGCAGGGTCCGGCCAGGACGGCAGCCCTCCCCGGCCCTGGCTGTCCAGTCACACACACACACACACGATGCGCTGGAACCTTAGGGTGCACCCCCTCACAGAGCTGGGCATGTCCGCCTGGCCCGTGGGAAATGCCTGGTGCGCGGCAGCGCAACCACGCCGGCTCTGTCTTAAAGGACTCCACAAATTTAAATCTCCCTCTTCATTTTTTGTTTCTACCCTGGGGGCCAGAATCCAGGCCAAGTGCCCGCCGGGGGGACCTCGTGCCTCCTGTTTCCACCGTTCGGGCCACCCCCACCTGCGGCACCCCCCCCCCCCAGCAGCCAGCTCTGGGCAGACGCAGAAGGCTGGCAGCTCACAGAGCCCTGCCATGACCCTCCGAGTCTGTTGGGTTGGTGGGCATGTGCCATCCCTGTCGGATTCTGCAGGACCCCAGACCCTAGGAGGGGCAAGTGGGCCCACGCAGCTCGGCCGGGGCAAGGCTTTCCCCGTCTCCAGATGGAAACTCTGTAAGGCGCTCTTGGGGTAGAGGGCGGCATGGATGCATCTGCCCGCTGTTTGCCAGTCAGACCCCCGCCTCTCCCTTCAGTTTAAGATGCCCAGCTCCGGCCGACCTGCGACCCCGAGGCCGGCGCTGCTCCGACAGGCTCCGCACCCACAAGGGCCTGGGTCCGGCTCCTGGGGTCCCAGCCCAGCAGTTTCGCAGAGGTGCATCCCGGCTGGGGAGACCCAGTCCCTGTCCCAATCTGGACCCGGCCGCCCCGGGGCGAGCTGTTTGCGTCCAGTGGGGGGTGGGGGCCCCCTTCACCTCTCTGACCCCGATGTGGGCCCCCCAGCGTGTGGCGGAGGGGCGTGGCCGTGCACACCCGGGCCGGAGCCACCTGCGGTGGTGCTCTACCCCCCCACCCACCCCGGCCCGCCGGGGGCTCCCTCCGGGTTGCAGCCGCCCCTGCCGGGAGCCGGGTCTGCGCTCAGCTCGCCTAGGACCCCGAGGGCGCCCTCGCCTGCGGGCTGGGGGGCCCGGGACACCCCGCGAGGGAGCCCCGAACCCTCCTCCTCTGAAGAAGGCTCCGCCGCAGCCACGGGGCGCCCGGTGAGCCCGCCCCGAGGGGCGGCATCTGCCCGGTGGCTTCGGGAGCTGCAGACGGCGGAGCGCACGGACGACTTACCTCCGCGTCAGGCTCGGGCGGGGGCGCGGCGGGGGCGCGGCGGGCCGGGCGCGGCAGGCTCGGGGAGCGGGGAGCGAGCGGGGAGCGGACGGCCGGGCTCGGGACCCCGCCAACGCCGGGAGAGGCGAGTGGCCTCGGGGCCCGCGCCACGCCTCTTGTAGGCCGCTCGCAGCCCCGAAGCCACGCCCCCCGGCAGCCCGCGGCGCTGATAGGGCCGCGCAGTCCTGTCCCCGCCCCCGACCACGCCCAGGCCACGCCTCCAAGGAGGGGCGCAGGGGGCCTGGAAGGCGCAGGGGGCCCAGAAGATGCAAGGCCCCCAGAGGGCGCAGGGGGGCGCAGGGGGCCCAGAGGGCGCAGGGGGGCGCAGGGGGCGCAGCGGGCCGGGCCGGGGCGATCCCGAGCCCCCAGGGGAAGGAGGACGCGCCGCTTCCTCCCGGTGACCATAAAAGTCGTTTCATTGGCGCTTGCTATGCGCCGGGCTTAGTGCCGAGCACTTTGCGTCGGGCAGTGGCAAGCTGACCGAATCCCAGCGCAAGCTGACCCCATGTGGGGCGTAGGACGGGGCGACGGGGCTGGGGAACCCGCTCCCAAGACGGTAGCACCTGCAAAGCTGAAGTCCAGGAGGCCAGGGACGGGGACAGGGACTCGAGCCACTCGTGCCGATAAAGAATCCTCGAGGGCCTTGGTGTATGGTTTCCCCGCTCCATCCCTGTTCAGCGCCTGGTTTTGGAAGTGTCATTCTCAGACACTGTTGCCAGGCTCGCCCATCCGGGGCTTGCTAAGCTCCTGCCGCTGCCCGGCTGTTCTGAGCACCAGCTGAGTCCACCATAAGAAACACCACCTCTCAGGTGCCCAGCCCATGAGCACCAACCCACTGTGACCCCACTCCGGCCCCCCTCTGATGCTGGGGGGGCCTACGAGCTCTCTTTGCAGCTGCATAGGCTTGAGCTTCAGTTCTGACTCCCCCAGCTGTGTGTCTCCGTTCAAGTCACCTAACCTCTCTGAGCTACATGGCTTCCCCAGCTGGATGGTGTAAGAGGCAGACAGAAGCCCTTAACCACCCGTTGATGCCACTGTCAGGAAGCAGTCAGGGGTTCCAGTTAGATTCCAGCAGCACCGGTTTCAAACTGCTGGCTTCAATGGCCTCCCTCCTTCCCTCTCTCCCTGCCTCCCCCCTCCCTGCCCCTCCCCCTCTGAGAGCACCAAATGGTTAACACAGTGTCAGTCAATTTACCTCTATTAGGGCCGGCAAAGCGAAAGGAGTTTCGTTCTGATCAGATTGACTTTGCCATCATTTTGCAATCTCAGAATGCAACTTCTAAAAAAAAATTAACATTTCAGTGTGAATAAAGTGGCATGTCACGGACAACGTAGACTCCTGGGAAGTCCCCAATGAGAAAGGACCAAGCTACGAGCTAAGTGTCCCCGGGGACAGGACTGGCCACTGCTAGACCCTTGGAATTCCCAGCAAAGGGCCCATGTGTGACCCCAGCAAAGACTTGGGTGATGGAGAGACTGAGACAAAGGGGAAAATCCTGCAAATGGTGATGAGCCCAGTCTGGAGGAAGAGTGGGAGGACATCCCAGGCCCTCTCCCCCTAGGGCCCCAGGGAGCTGATGGAGAGCCGTTGGGGGGGGGGGGCAGGGGCCGGTGGAGAGCCGTTGGGGGGGGGCAGGGGCTGGTGGGGAGCCATTGGCTGGGGGGGGGCAGTAGAGATGATGGGGAAGGCCACGGGTCTCCCTTCTGGTCTCCAGGCCGTTTCTGTGGGGCTGATGGCTCAGGTCCCCACATGAGTTCTCATTCCACAGTTGTTGTTCTTGGAGGCCCTTGAGCTGGACAAGGGAAGCCAAGGCCAGGGACTTCCAGTTCCTCATCGCCCCAGCCACACCCACCCAGCGGCCTGGAAGACCACCAGCCACAGAGCCCAAGACACACACACGAGGGCACCCTCTGGTGACGGGCGTGGCTTCTAGAGAGGACGCCGCTGTGGGAGGCAGCCGCACCAACAGGTGGCGATCACGTGCCCTCCTCCCCCCCCCCCACCAGGTTTGACCCTTTGCCTGCCGGAGAGGAGCCTGTAGAGGTGCCATGACCCTCTGTGACCCAGCAGCCATGTGGGTGAGGAGGTCTGGGACAAGATCCTGATTACTTGACGTCATCAGTCAACAGCTCTCTAGCTTAGGCTACTGGGGAGCACGCTGGGTTAGGGAGACCCAGGCAGCCGTGCTCTGGGGGGATCTAATAGTCCTGGCAGTCGCAGGGCCCTTCCAGGCGAGTTCGCACCTCTCTACAGGGTCCCTTCTTGTGCAGCCAGGCGGTGGTCCCGGAAACAGCTCTGGCTGTGTGCACGTCTCCAGCTCTGCTCCCGGGGAGGCCCCGCCTGGTCCCATCAGGAGCTGTCCATGCTTGGAGACGAGGTGATGCTTCCAGACCCCACAGTGTGGACGGGGGGGGGGCACGGTGAAGAGTGGGCAGTGTGTGGACACATCCACAGACGGGCCCGGGACCGGGCAGGGCAGTGGCTCACGGTGAAGGACCACCACCCAGGACGGAAGCAGATCCCGCCCACTGCACAGACCGCAGCCACACCTGAGACTCCACCACCGCTGCCCCTGGGCCACTGGAACTTTCGGAGCCCGTGCTGTGGTCTGATTCTCCGCAAGGAGCCAGTGACTGTGACTGGAGGGAGCAATGGGCGCAGGGCTCTCGCCGGGGAGGCCGTGGGAGTGAGCTCACCCTTGTTTTCTTCCACATGGGGGTGCAGTGACCAGGCCCTCCCCCAGCCCCAGCCCTGTGGACCTCCATCTTGAACGCCCACCACGCTGGGCGCCGAGAGCAGCAGCAGACCTCTGTGTCTAAGCGGCCCGGGCTCTCGGCCTCGTTACAGCAGCACACGCTGAGCTGCCCCGTGGTCTGGTGGCCCTGAGCGTCTCGGGGGTATCGGCAGCTGGCAGGACTGGGGCTCCCCAGGTCCCGGATAACAAACGTCCCCGTCCCCGCGTCATCCTCATCCCCTTCCGGTTCCGGGATCCTCAGCCCGATGTCCTGCTTGGCGGTTAGCTCGGGGTCTGTCCTTCCTCGAGGACGTCCGTGGGGCGTGACTGCGCGTGCCGTTTCTGGACAGCACCCAGGGGCACCCCGAGCCCACGCCGCCTCGCGGAGCGGGAGGGCTGGCCTTCCACAAGGGGAGCGGAGTGGAGCTGTGGGATATTCAACTAGATAAAAACTCGGAGCAGCGAAGCCCGCAACGGGCTGGGAGCCGGGGGAGGCCGCGCAGGGCGCGCGGGAGGGAGGCGCCGCGGGCTGGTCCAGCCGAGGCATCCACAAGGAGCCGGCCGGAAGTGCAGCCGGGTTCTTCCAAATCACCTGGAGTCACGTGATGACGTGCGTGCCACTGGGTGGCATTCTCTGGTGTGGCATTATTGGGGGGCGAGGAGAGACATGAGACAACACTGAACTGTGGGCCAAGCTCTCTGGACTGGAGCAATAGGAGAAGGATCCAGAAGGCTCCCAGAAGTCTGGAAGAAGACCTCATTTCAGTCTAAGACCTCAAACACACCCACCATCGTTCTCGCTCTCTCTCGGCACTGCCTGGCTCTGTGAAGCCCCCCCACCCCCCCACCCCCAATGCTCGGTGGTTGCTGGTGCTGGGGACCAGCAGGCGGGCACCTCCTGCCTTGCTGTGAACCGAGGACCCAAGGCCCAGGGCAAGGCACCGATTGGCTGGATCTGGTCACCTGACCTGCCGGTGACCTGCCCAGGCCATGGGGGGTGCGGGGAGTCCCACTCAATGGGGGGGGGGGGGGTAGGAAGTAATGGAATATTTGAGGACTCCTGCCAGAAGACTTGGGGCCAAAGTGTGCAGGGCAGTCCTGGAGCGCAGGTGAACCCTTCCTCTTTGGCCAAAGAAGCATCAGGAGGCCACCGTGTCACCCACAGAGTGTGGCCACCCTGGGACCGTCACGGTGACCGGCTGCTTCTGACTTCTCATCTGATTCCCCTTTTAATGATGGGCTCTTTTCATTCAGCTCAAGGACACACTTTCTGGACTGCCTTGTAGCCTCCCCGAGTTTTAGCCCCAGAGAAGTAAGTGAAGTAGTCGCACAGGACTTCCAGGAGATCTCCTAAAGACACGGCTGTGCCCTTGTGTGCTGACATATGCTGGGACACACACACGATGGCTGGAGCTTTGCAGCCACCTGGGACCATGAGATGCTGTGGAAACCGCAGATCCGAGCCTGACAAAGGCCTCTCTATTCCCATCCCAGCATGTCTGCAGCACTTTGACATGAAGAAGAAATGAATGTCTAATCATTCAAAAGTGAAAACAGTTCTCGGTTAGAACAAGGACGTTTCCCTCACTACTACGTGTCCATTGTCCCTCCTGTGTGACCTGGGCGAGCCCCTAGCCCTCCTCGGGGGAGGCAGGAAGGGCAGGGCGGAAGTGTGACTCTGCCCCTGCTAGCCGAGAGTGTCACAATCCCCCCGCTCCAGCTCCCAGGCCTGTCACTCACTCACGAGGCACACCTGCTTCCTGCCCCCCCCAGACCCCCCCCAGGCCCGCCTCAGGCGCCGGCTCCCAAGCGTCTGAGTCAGCCAGGGTGCAGAGCGGAGACCCGGAGCGGCGGCTCCTCGGGAAGGCGGCCGGCAGGGGGGCCGCTGCCCCTGTCCTGGGCACCACGCCGGGCCAGGCCCTCTCGTGAGCCAGCAGCCTCCAGAGCGGCCCGGTCTCCTGGGGCCTCGAGCCCCCCCGTCCCCCCTCCCCCTGGGTCCTGGGTGACGGCTCCTGGGCGAGGGCTGTGGCCCGTGGAGAGGGAGCTTGCAGAGGCTGGCGCGCTGCACAGGCCGACTGCAGGGAATCCTCGGCACGGCCGTTTCCTTCCGTCTCTGTGGACACCCCCCCACCCCTCCACCCCCCCACCGCACCCCGGAGGGAGGCACACACAGCCCCCCGCACTCGGACTGACCAGGCCGGCAAACAACAGTATCAGGGCGCCACAGCTGCTGTAACAAACCACCGCAGGGGCCGCGTGGGGGCCTGCCCACCCACAGCACACGGGAGCGAGCGCTCCACAGCGGCAGGGGCCCCCCCCCGGACCCCCCGCGGGGACGGAGCCGGGGCGGGCGGGCGGCGAGCGTCATCCCAGCTACGCGGGAGGCTGAGATGGGAGGGTGGCAGTGTGAAGCCAGCCTGGGCAGGAAAGTCCGTGAGACTCTCGTCGCCAAGGAATCACCAGAAAGCCAGAAGCAGAGCCGCGGCCCAAAGCGGTAGAGCGCCGGCCTTGAGCTAAAAACAAACAAAAAGAGCAGGGACAGCGCCCGGGCCGTGAGTTCAAGCCCCACGACTGACAAAAAGAAAAGAAACCCAGAGGGAGGTCTATGCCTCTCATCTGTGCTGCTGAAGACCGGAACCAGGCAGCAGCTGCTGCTCTCTGCCCCCCCCCGCCCCCCCTCCCGCCACTCGGGGTGCTGGTGAAGGGGTTCACGAGGGCCGGCAGGGGCGAGGAGGGGCGCTCCGAGGCCTGGGACTGTGCCAGGCTCGCAGCGGGGCACCAATGGGGCACCGATGTCTGCCGGCTACGACACCCTCACCTTGGAGGCCGGGGGACTCCCCACCGTGCCGCAGCCGTTGGCACCTGCGACATCTTAGGATGCCGTCCTGGCTCCGGCCTAGGCCAGGGGCGGGGCCCCCGTGGGGGACAGGCAGACGGGCCTGGCGATCGCCCGGAAGCCACCGAGCTGCGGGACGACCCCGGCCGACCTCCACGTGGCTGCGCCCTTGGGCGCTCCTGTCTGCCGGCGAGGGACGGACGTGCCTGCCCGGCGGGGAGGCTGGAGTGACCGCAGGGCTCCTGGCTTCACCTTTGCCCTCTTCCTCTAGGCGGGGTGGGGGGAGGAGGTGGGTGGGGCCCGTCCGTGCCACGCCCAGGGCAGAGCCGCCGTGGGAACGGCTCTCCCCTGAAATCCCAGGCCCCCCGGGGCTGGAAAGCGCAGGGTCGGGGCTCAGTGGCCTTGTCACGGCCCCGCGGCGCCGCGTCACGCGGCCATCTCCACCGACGACAGAGCCGGCTGGTGGGATGGCGGGGCTGAGCCCCGTACCCCGGCCAGCTCGCCCCCCCACGGGGCGAGGGATGGCCTGTTCCTCTCACGGCCCGGCGCCCGTGGCTGGCTGAGCACTCGTGTCCCGCGCAGGCCCACGGTTGCCGTCCAGAACCCACAGCCATTACTCGAGGCAGAGCACCGGGGCTCCTGCAACCGGAGGAGCCGCCGAGGCGGCCTCCACACAAGGCCGGGGGTCGAGGGTGGGCCGGGTCCCGCTCACCCCCAGCTCCAAGCGGGACCATGCCGCCCCTCGGCCCGGTCGTGGCCGGTGACTGCGGCCAGCATGTGCCGGTGCCCCACGCGGCCTCCCCCGCCCCCCGTGACCCCCCGTGGGCACGCCCCTGCCGCCTCGGTCCCCACGGGGGAAGGGCCTCCGCGGGTGTGGTTCAGTTGGGGATCTGACCCAGGGGAGCACCCCGAGGACCCCGAGGGCAGCCGGGGCGGGCGTGACAGCCGGGGTGCACTCAGGACGGAGCACGGGGCCACGAGCCAGGGCAAGCCGGCCGCCCCCGAACGTGGGAAAGGCAGGGGGAGGCGCTCGCCTCCGGAGCCTGCGCCAGGAAACCAGCTCTGCCCACATTCGTGCCCCGGGTCTCAGACGTCTGACCTCGGGGTGCGCAAGGCCATAAAGGGGGGCTGTTGTGGTTCCCTTGGCTCGTGGTTGTCTGTGTGCGCAGCCGCCCGGGGGGCCGTGGCCGGGCTCCCCGCTCCTGGGCTGCCCGCCCTCCGCGGGGAAGCACTGTGCGCCCGCCCGCAGCACCGCTGGCCGCCAGACCTCACACCACCCGGCGTCGCCGGAGTCGCTTGGCTCCGGAAGGCCCCCGCGAGCCCCGTTACCAGAGACGCCACGCTCACCCGGTGTCTGCGAGTCCCACGCTCACGCGCCCCAGACGCAGCCGCCGCACCGCGGGGGCCCCCGGCGGGGGCTCGACCCGCGCAGGAGCCGGGAGGGCGGGCAGGGGTGCGCTCACACCTGGAAGGGGGCAGCCTCCTCCCGAAGCCCCCGGTGCCCACGTGCAGAGCACCCAGCACGCAGACACCCCCCCCCCCGGGGCTGGGGTGAGAGGGGCCGTGGAGCCCAAGGCCAGCTTCCTGGACTGGCCCCGTCCGCCGCCCCCAGCCCCCACGCATCTGCTCGCTCGGATCGCACTCTAGATTTGCTGGTCTGTTCTAGAATGTTCTGCAACCGGGATCCTGCAGGAGGTTCAGGGAGCTCCCGACCCCTCCATTTCTCTCCCACCCCCACTCCACACCGGGTGGAGCGCCGGCCCCTCGCCCCTGCCCTCGGGCCCGGCGCTCCGGCCTCTGGGAAAGGGGGGCTCAGCTGGGGCAGATCCAGCCGGTGGAGCACAGGCCCGATTGCCAGCCCAGGCGCCGTCAGGCAGCCGGGGCGCCTCCGGCCTACGCAGGGGTGCGGGGCGGGGGCCCAGGGGGACGCCCTGGAGACTGACACGGCGGGACGTGTGCACTGTGCTCACGGTGGCGGTCGTTTTCCTTGGTGCCGGGGACGGGACCCGGGGTGTCGCACACATGCGAGGCAAATGCACCAGGCCCAGCCACTGGCGTTTCTTCACAAACCACGTTCGTTGTCACCGCAGCCAGAGCTGTGCTGCGCCCGGAGTATCCAAGAGCTCCGCATCGTTCCCAGCGGCTCTGGGCTCCTCTCCTCCTCCCGCACCCATTGCCAGCACGGCCGCGGGCCTCGGGCCTCGGCAAACATCGCCCCACTCTCTGAGCCCCGGGGCCTCCGCACGGGCTCGGCCTCGCGGCTGGGGAGCCCCGGCGCAGACCGGGCAGCTGTTCCCTATCTAGCTCCCGAGCAGCACCGTGAGCCTCTCTTCTGCTCCTCCCAGGTGAATTATTTTATGCGTTGTCAGGCCATCCTGAACGGGGGACACACAGGTCTACCCGCTCCGCGCCGCAGCACCCCCCACCCCCGCCAAGGCTTGTGAAGTAACTCACGATTGCACAGCAAGCCTTGCGAAACTGCTCGCTGTCAGGCTCAGCGGAGAGGAAGCAAAGGTGCGGACGGGAAGTCCAGCCACAGCGACTCTCCCCGAGGCCCTGATCGTGGCCTGACGGCGGGATTCCGGCGGCTGTTTCAAGCCACCGAGCCCCACGTCATCTGCTGCAGAGCTGGCGATCGGGTCGGCCTAGGGGGCTGCTGGGAGACTGAATGAACTACGGTAGCTGAAGCCCTGCACAGAGAGCCGGTCTGCTGTCAGCCCCCAAATACTCCTTAACGTCTGGCTGACCCAGGAGCCAGCCAAGGGCTGCGCCTGCCCACCACCACATACGTGCTAGACAGCCAGCTCCCTGGCTGGCCTTGAACTCGGAGCCGCCTGCCTAACCCTCCCCAGTGCTGGGGTAACCGGTGTGCGCACACAGAGGGACCAGCAGGGCCCACCCTAACAAGCGAAAACCTGCCTCATGAAGAGCACATGGAGTCCCTCAACCCGTATGTGCCTCCTCACAGGGCTTTAAAACCAACAGCGAGGCTGAAGACCTGAAAGGAGAACTAGACAGATCCGAACGAGCTGGAGGCCTCGGCACTCCCGACGCTCACTAATGTGACCAGTTAGAGACAGCTTCAACAAGGCCCCGTCTAAGGGACACTTCCAGAACACTCTACCCAGCCGCAAAAGAATAGCTAGGCTTCTGGAGCGCACAGAAGTCACAGAGCTGGCGCCCGGCGTGGTGTTCACGCGCCGGCAGCCATCCTAACCCAAGGGGCAGTCACCACATCAGCTCCATAACCCCACAAGGTTTCTCCTGCGACCGTTCCCAGCAAGCCAGAAACACGCCATGCCCATCTCCACACGTGGGGCTTTAAACCAGGCCGTCTCCCGGGATGGGCCTCTCTGATTGTATCTCCCCACAAAACAGCTACATCCCCACCAGAATGGCTACAAATCCATAAATATGCCCCCCACTTCTGACCCAAGTCGGGAATCCAGCTGGCCTCACATGTGACAGTGAGCCTCAACAAGGGGCACCTGCCCTGTGGCGTCCGGAGCCCTCTGCCCCCCTTCCTTGCCTCAGGGCTCCCGGGGCTGGGGCCTCGCGCGCGAGGAGCACGCTGTTCAGAACTGACAGACCATCATCTCAGCCCCAAACCGCAGCTCAGCCGACATCAAGACTGAAATCCTACAGAGGATGTTCTCTAGCCACAGCGGAATTAAACTTTAAAAAAGAAATTTCAGTGAACGAAAATTATCTCAAAAATCTCCAAACATTTGAAATACTTCTAAACAACCCAGAGGCGCATGAAGAAATCACAGAGCAAAATGGAAAGTATTTTAGCTAAGCGAAAATGAAGATGGCCATAGGCAAACCATGTGGGACTGGGCCGAATAGACCACGGAGATGAACATATCTGAGCGGAAGGCCCTGAAGATGGGGGCGGGGGGCTGGGCACGGCCACACCACCCATGGGGCTCGGGCTGGAGTTTTGGGCGATACATCAAGTCCCCAGATCACAAACGACAACCACATTAGGAGAGAAAGAACAAACTAAGTCCACAGTAAGAAAATGGGAGGAAATAACAAAGGAATTCAAGAAACGGACACCAAATGGGCAGTGGAGAAAAATCAAAATCAAAAGCTGCTTTTCTGATCATCTGGCCGTATCACGGAGCCGATCCCCAGATGACGGGAGATAAAATGCGTGGGGCAGGGGCGGGGGGCTACGTGACATCCTGTTGCTGCGGCCCACGCCAGGCCTTGAACTCAATCCCCAGCACCGGGGAGGAAACAGATAAGAAGTTCTGAGAAAGCACTGCCACAGGATGGAATTCACTGGAAACCTGAATCACTCGAGCTCGGTTAATCTTCACGTGGGAAGATCCACGCCAGTGCAGGCCCAGGGGAAGGGCTTTCCTAGAAAGGGTCTTCCAGGGAGGCCCCCCTAAAGCGGAGACCACACCCCGGTGAGCAAGCCTCCCCAAGAAGCAGGAGGGAGGCAGGGCGTGGGAACGGGCAGGCCCTGCCGCGCAGGTGGGAAAGATCAAAGCAGACACCTCCCCGAGGGGCAGATGTGGAAACCCCTGGACACCGGCAACCTGGGGTCGTGGGAGCCACTCAGAGGTGACAGGTAAGAGGTGAAGCCTTGGGCTCAATCCCCTGCAGAGGGAGAAAGAGGAGGGCGGGGAGGGGGGAAGGGAAGGGAAAAAGGAGGGAGAGGGGCGGGGCCAGGGAAGAAAACTTGGCTGTAAAAATCCAAAGCCACCCCAAGGTTAAAGGTTTCTAAAAATATCCACATAGTTCACAAGGAATTCTGTACGATCCGATCAAGAGACTTCGTGTTTGACTCGACTACACGTCCACTCCCGACTGAGAACAAAAGTCCTCTTTGCCAGCGGGGACGGGTCGTCTGCCTCGTCCCCAGCCAACACCCCACGACTGTGCCAACGCCGGGACGGGCGGCGGCTTCCACCTGCACCCGAGCGGGGCCGGGGCGGCGTCGCTGCTGCCTCCGCCCAGCAAGCCGGGCAGCGCCACACACCCCAGCTTTCCCCACGGCTTAGGGAGGGCCGGGCGGGGTAAGCAGGAAGAGCCGGCCACCGGCGGCTCACGCCTGTTCACCGCGCTGCGCACGGGGCTGAGCGCGGAGGATCGTGAGCCCAAGCCAGCCCAGGCGGCACCGTCCACGAGGCCCTCGCCTCCAGTGAACCACTCGACGCTCAGACGTGAACTGCGCCTCAAGTGGGAGAGTGCTGAGGGGCAGCGCCCAGGCCCCGAGTTCCAGCCCTGGGACTGGCACAAAAACAAAGGACCGACGTGCTGCAGGGCAGCTTTGGAGCGGGCTGCCCTCCACAGCCAGCCGCGCTGCAGTGCGCAGGGCACCCGCTTGGAAGGCCAGGGCAGAGGGCGCCGGCCCCTGACCTTGGAGCAGAAGACACACCAGGCCTGGCAGGGAGGGCAGCGTTCGGTGCACCCCGGCCTGGCTCTGTAATTACACACAGCGTCCTGAGGAGCTGGGAGTCACACACACACACACACACACACACACACGTCATCATGCTGGGACGTGGGCCTCCGTGTCAGGCCCTGGCCTTGTCTCCCAGGAGAGCCAGAGTTCCCACAAGGACCAGCTCCAGCTCATGCGCAGAAGGACCGGGCCCTTGGGGAGTGGGGTGGCAGCTCTCTACGCAGACATGCTGGCTTCCCAGAATTCCTAAACCAAAACAGCACAGGAACCCACAGAGCTCGCCAGGGCGAGCGCTCCACACCAACACTTCCCAGCAAGCCGTCATGGGAACGGGCCGCGGCTCCGTGACGCGTCACCAACAGCGCGTACCTGGGTTCACATCCCTCCGCAGGGCCCCGGGAATGTCTCTGGGTGAGGGCGGGGAGTGCTATGGACCCCAGGATGGGAGCAGAGAGGAATGGCCGATTTGGGCCACATCTCCAGACACAGTCAGTGGGTGGAACTAACCCTATCTCTGTGTTCCCAAGCAGTGGCACCAGGAGCGGGTCCCTCGCTAAGCAGGGGTCTGCAGCGAGGCCACACTCCCAACCCGATAATAGAAGCCGAGAGCCAAATGCATACTGCCTGCCAGCAGACCCCAAGTTCAAACCCCAACGTCACCCCCCAAACCTCCACACACTTGCCAATAGCTCCCGACACTGAAGTAGGCCCACACCTCCCAACCCTTGCCCCCAGCCGCACGCCAGTCCCGGCCTCTCCTCCTCGTTCTCGGGGGGAGGAGGGGGGAAGGCAAGCGAGTGTCTAGTGGGGCTGCGGTTCCCACGTCCCATCGCAGACAGCACGCGCCGTGCCACGCGCCCACGCACCCTGCGGCTGCGGAGGACACGGGCCGCGGGAGGCGGCGCTCAGCCAGCCCGGAACAGGAACAGCCACGCTGCCCTGACAAGCACAGCTCGGGTTTACAGGGAGGAAAATAAAGATAAAGAAGGGCCGGGGTGGGAGTGCGTGCAGCCCCCCTGAGAGAGATGGAGACACACACACACACACACACACACACACACACAGATCAGAGATGTAAATACATCGAGAAACAAAAACGAATAAATGTTCATGAAGTCTCCCAAACTGCTATTTAGGGTTAAGACAAATACATGTGCGTTTCTACCCACACTGAGCATACTGAGATGGAAAGGCACCGGCTTAAGCGAGCCGAGGGGCCGCGTCCTGCCCCCGCCCCGCCCCGGCTGCCCATCGGGACTGGGGGGCCCCTGCCCCTGCTGGCCAGGAGCTCTTTGAAGTGATCTCGCCACCCTCCAAGGCAAAGCTGGCAGGGCACTGCATACCTGATGAGTGAACAGAGGAGTTCTGGGAACTGCTAACTGAGGACTGGGCTCTTCTGGAAACAAAAAGGCTGTGTGTGTGGTAGATAGAGAGCCCGCCACGGACAGACCCCCGGCAGCGCCAGAGCCCACGCGCGCCCCCACGAGCTCTCAGGACAGATGGCCTTCCGCCACTTCCAGGAGCAGAACCGGCAAAGCCCCGTGGACACAGTGATTAAACACCAGTTAGAATCCAGGCTACAACTCTGGAGGCTGGAAAAATGAAGTGTTTGATAAAAACCCCAACATATTCTCCCAGACATACTTTCCCTGAAGTTGGAAACCCAGAAGTATTCCAGAAAGAACATAATCCTTAGGTTTAGGATCTGTTTGTGCTTAACTACTCATCTGAATGGAATGGCGCCCGGTGCCCAAGTCTCTGCTCTGCGGGCCACAGGCGGAGGGCGAGCCCTGCACCGCGGCCGTGGAGCTGCCAGAGGGCCCAGACTTGGCCAGTGTCCCTCCAGGACGGCGACAAAGATGGGCTTGCTGCGCTGTCCCCGGGCCAGACCTCAGCCTTGGAGCTCCGCGGCCCTGGCCTTCCCCGGAGGAGGGCACGCGTGGGGGGCTGCGCCAGCCTCCCTGGAGACACGGGGAACCACGGTTGTACGTCTACCAAGCGAAAGTGCCCACGTTTCTGAAGAAAGCATGCCATGTCCACACATGGAGCCGAGTCCGGTGCGGTGGCTCCCACCTGGAATCCCGGCACGCAGGAGGCAGGAAGACGGAGAGCGTGAGGCCAGCCCGGCCTACAGAGACCCTGTCCCCAAAAGCAAATAAAAAGCACAGCCATCGCAAGGACAGCTATGGCTCAAGTGGTAGAGTGCTGGCCTTGAGCAAGAAAGCGCAGGGGCAGTGCCCAGCCCGAGTTCAAGCCCTAGGCCAGCAACAAAAGCAAAAACAAAACAAAACAAAAAAGCCCACAAGGACAAAAAGAAAACAAGCAATCAGCCTGACCAAGGATGCCAAGCCTTAGATTCGAATCCCTCCGCCAGGTCCGGGGGGTGACTCCGGTGGGAGGCTTGTCACTGACATGGGGTCCCTCCGGTAAGGTGCGAGGTGGCCCTGTGGCAGGCTGCACGGGTGGAGGTGGCAGGGCCGGACCCCCCGCCACTCACAGCCATGGCCTCTGGAACACACCTCCAACTCTGCACACCCCATACAAGGACGGGGGGAGGAGGGGGGCAAGGCACGTGACTAACCCACCGCTCCGCTCCTCACGCAAGCCTGAGACCCTTTTGGGGAACATGAGGTCAGCTACCAGCGCGGCCTGGCCCAGGACTACTGTTGCCAAGGGGTGCAAAGGTCAGAGTGGGGGCTGGCCGTTTGGGCATACCGGTGGAGGTGCAGCCGCAGGAGGCGGGCCCTGAGCGACCCCAAAGCCCATGCGCTGGCACCTCGCCTGGGCAGCGGGCGGCCGTGTCTCCCCGAGCCGAGCCCACGCCTCTCCCCCCCGCCCCCCCCACCTCTCCCCCCAGCAGGAAGCCAGCCTGCCCTCCGCGCTGCGGTCTGCTCAGAGCGGAACATGACTCGGCACCGAGAACCAACACACTCCCGGCAGGCCCTCCACACCACGCGATGACCTCGCAAGAGACACAGGGCGCACGGAGTACAGCAGGCGGCCGACGGCCAGTTCAAAACCAAAATCATCTATGGCCGTGCCTCTCAGCCAAGGAGGCTGCCCTGCCCCCGGGGCACAGCCGGCAGCGGGCGGGCGGCTGGAAACACCGGCTGCCAGAGCCAGAGCCACACTCCCATGAAACTCGGCCCCGTCCCTCGGCCCACGGAAGTAGGTCAGCCAGGCCCTGCGGCCCCAGTGCGGCGAGAGCTTTGATCCTAGGCACCCAAGGCAAGCACGAACCCCACGATGCTGCAGACTCGGGGTGGCCACGGTGCCTCCCTCTCGCGGTATCCTCCAGACCGCGGCACGGCAGGGATGGGGGCACCTACCACCGGTGGCTGGCCTGGCTCCCTGCCTGCCCAGCCCAGTGTTTCCATGGAAAAGGTGCAGGCCGCCAGGCCCCGTCTGCTCAGCCGGCCGCTCTCGGGGGCTGGACAGCACACCCTGAGCCAGGGCGCTCCTTGACAGGGCACGGGGAACAGAGCTTGCTTCCAGGGGACACACGCTGAGTGCAAATGGCACCCCCAGCTCCCTACCCCCGTCCCGAGCGAGCCAAGCAAACACCTCCAAATCCAAGCCGAACTTCTAAAACCAAAGTCTTATTCCCCACAAGGACACCTCCAAGACTCCGGAGCAGATTTAAAATAAATTCCAGGAAAGAATGAATAAGCTGCAGAAGACCAAGAGAGGCAGCGTTACAGCAGCCATCGGGGGGTCAGGGGTGAGGAAGCGGATTCCAGTGGCTGTGGGGGACAGCAAGCCAAGCCCCCAAACTCCAAACTCCAGTGTCAGAGGGGACAGTGAAAAGAGGAAAATACAACCCAGTGCTGGCCATCAACATCACCCCACTAGGCAGTGACTGAAGTGGGGTCTTGCTTCCTAGAAAACAAGGCTGGAAGAAGCGCGAAGCACCTGGGTCTTCCCGATGCTGAGCCGGGGGACTGAGCAAATCCCATTCGTCTCCACCCCGTGCGACGGGCCATTCTAGAGCCGTCAGTCCACGCCGCTAGTGGGGCTTGACAAGCTCCGCACGGCCCCTGCAGGCCAGGTGGGGAGCAGGAGGGGCTCCCCATGCCCGGTCATGCACCTTCGTTCCGGCTCCTGAGGCTGTCCCCTGACCCTGGGACAGTCACACTGCACGTCACTGCCGGGGCACACGTGGGTCACGAGAGATGGGCCACGGGTATAGGAGAAACACGACGCAGTGGGCAAGTGCTGTTCTCGAGTGGCCCATCTTTCAGGCAGGCGGGGGACCCAGGCCTGTCATCCCTGCGCTCGGAGGGCGGGGGCAGGAGGAACAAGGCGGAGCCGGTCTCCTTTGCCTTCCCCCCTCCTGCATCTTGGGCTGTGTGGCGGGCGTGGGCTGCTTTGGAGTGACTCACCAACCAAACCAGAACAGTTACAACTGGGTAAGTAGGCCACGCGCGACGCCGGGGCTGCAATTCCAGAGGAAGCTCTGCCACAAACAAGGGACGGGAGGCACCTGAGTGAGCACCGGCACCCCCACGGCAGCACTGCTGCTGGCCTCCCCCCGCCCCCCACCGCAGCACAGGGCCTGAGCCGGGCAGACGCACTGCTGCTGCCCCCCCCCCCCACTGCAGCACAGGGCCTGAGCCGGGCAGACGCACTGCTGCCGCCCCCCCCACCCCCCACCGCAGCACAGGGCCTGAGCCGGGGCAGACGCACTGCTGCTGCCCCCCCCCCCCCCACCGCAGCACAGGGCCTGAGCCGGGCAGACGCACTGCTGCTGCCCCCCCCCCCCCCACCGCAGCACAGGGCCTGAGCCGGGCAGACGCACTGCTGCTGCCCCCCCCCCCCACTGCAGCACAGGGCCTGAGCCGGGCAGACGCACTGCTGCCGCCCCCCCCACCCCCCACCGCAGCACAGGGCCTGAGCCGGGGCAGACGCACTGCTGCTGCCCCCCCCCCCACCCCCCACCGCAGCACAGGGCCTGAGCCGGGCAGACGCACTGCTGCTGGCCTCCCCCCCAACCCCCACTGCAGCACAGGGCCTGAGCCGGGCAGACGCACTGCTGCTGGTCTCCCTCCCCGCCCCCCCCAAGGCACAGGGCCTGAGCTGGGGCAGACACGCTGCTGCTGGCCTCCCCCCCAACCCCCACCACAGCACAGGGCCTGAGCCGGGCAGACGCACTGCTGCTGCCCCCCCCCCCACCGCAGCACAGGGCCTAAGCCAGGGCAGACGCACTGCTGCTGCCCCCCCCCACCGTAGCACAGGGCCTGAGCCGGGGCAGATACACTGCTGCTGGTCTCCCCCCCACCGCAGCACAGGGCCTGAGCCGGGGCAGACGCACTGCTGCTGGTCTCCCCCCCCCCCCCCCCAAGGCACAGGGCCTAAGCCAGGGCAGATGCACTGCTGCTGGTCTCCCTCCCCCCCCCCCAAGGCACAGGGCCTAAGCCAGGGCAGATGCACTGCTGCTGGTCTCCCTCCCCCCCCCCCCAAGGCACAGGGCCTAAGCCAGGGCAGATGCACTGCTGCTGGCCTCTGCCCCCCCCCCGCCCCCACCGCCTATGAGCCCACCAGGCTCCTAGCAGGGGCACAGCTAAGCTCCGCTCAATGGCGCCTGCGCACAAGGACACTGAGCCTTGAGTTCATTAGGCCGAGAGAGAGAACATCTCCCTCTGGTAACTAACTGGAGATTCGAACTTCAACCCCCCGGATGGGGCTGGACGCTAAGTCCGGGGACGTTCTGGCAGGGCCAGCGCAGCCTCCACCCCCACCCTCCCCCCACTAGGCTGACGATTGCAGCACTGGACGTCACTCGAGGTCCCCAGGGAAGGCAAGCAGACCCCAAGACACCACACAGCTTTAAACCAACTTTGTGATTTTTATTGATGGGTGATAACTTTTAGTTCCTAGGCATCACTACACTGGGCACGAGGGGGGACGCGGCGTCGGGGGGACAGCAGACTCGGGAGAGGCCAGCCCTCGGCACTGGGCCTGCGGGCACGGAGCACAGCGGCAGGAGTGCAGCCCAAGCCTTCCGGTGGCAATCACGTTCCCATCACCCATCTACCGGGCCTAACAGCTTAGCCTCCAAGTACCTCATCTGCGCAGGTGCGGGAGCAAGTCTCACTGCAGTCCTTACGACACTTCTCCTGGGGGGGGGGGGGGGGCGGGGGCTGAAAAGGGGGCTTCTGTTTTGTCTATTTTCTGTTTGGAGTAAGAACTATTTCTTCTCTGATAACTGGCTCATTTTTATCATTTATCAAAAACTAAAGGGTAGGGGAAGGAAGTGTAATGGATTAAAAAATTTAATTTCTTAAGGAAAGATAAAATTCATTTTCACAAATTTACAAGTGTTGCTGGTGCAGGGCTTATTCTACTAAGCAATTAAACTGGGATCAAATGCGGGTTCCTTTATCTCAGGAATCGGCGTTATTCACAAGTACAACAAGTTGTTGTGGATTTTCTTAAATCAAGAGACAGTCTGTTTAAACCAAATGATTTTGATTTGGAAGGTGGAGGGCAACATAAACTAGGCTGCACAAACCCAAGCATCTCCTCTTCATTCTAGCCCAATTCTGCAAGAGGGAGAAAGTTTCTCTCTAAGGAGCCACTACGAGAGGCAGGAAGTTAGTGAGAGTTAACGGCCTACAAAGCGGCATCAGGCACACGACACACACACAAACACGCACACACACGCGTGCGCACACACACATACACACACACACAGGGGTCACAGCAGGTCCACGCGGCGGTAATACAGGAGGTAGGCTGTGCGTTCAGCAGTCGGCTTCACCACCTGGTACTGGTTAATCACCTTGACCATCTGGTCATCGATACGCAGCCAGCCGTTGAGCCCGATCTGGAAGACGTCCGTAGTGTAATGGCCACCTGTGGCACTGTTGCCATGGTGATAGACCACTGAAAGACAATGCCAAGCAGATTCTGAGGAAAGCCCTGCCTACAAACTGAGACACCCCTGCCCCCGCCCGTCCCCCACCACCTCCCCCCGACTCAGGCTGACGCTCAGTTCACTCGTGTGAAGCTGTCCTCATGCCAGGATCAGCTCGGTGCCCCCATGATGTCCTGTCAGTTTTGGAGCCCCAAACTTCAGGCAAAACCACATTCTCAAATGCTTTTAGGAACTACAAGCGCCTTAAGGACCCCTGTGCAGAGCACACAGCCAGGCTTACAGTAAACCGTATTCCACAGACCCACCTAGCCTAGTGGACGCGCACTCATGGGGAGTGAGGTACAAATCTACTCACCCGCAAATAGCCTATACGTCCTGTGGCATTTAAAATTCTTATTCTTAACCCCTGGAGAAAGCAGTTCTGAAAAACAAGACAACAACACTTAGAGAGGCTGAGTAATAAAAGCAACAACAGGCCGGGCACTGGTGGCTCACGCATATAATCCTATTACTCAGGAGACCATGATCTGAGGATCGGGGTTCAAAGCCAACCCAGGCAGGAGAGTCCATGAGACTCTTTTCTCCAATTAGATAGCAAAAAGCCAGAATTGGAGGCATGGCTCAAGTAGTAGAGCTCTAACCTTGAGCAAAAAAGCTAAGGGACCAGGCCCTGAGTTTAAGCCCCAGGACTGGAACAAAACAAAAACAAATGAGAGACAGAGAGAAGAGAAGGGGGGGAGGAGAGAGGGAGGGATGGGGAGAGAGAGAGAGAGAGAGAAACACTAGGGACAGTGCCCCACTAGGCCAGCTACAGGAAGGCAAGAGCAAAGGAAACACCAGTCGCCCCCCAGCTCCCGGCAGAAGCTATGCAAGTAGAACAGACATAAGTGGCAGCCAGCCCACTAAGCATCAGCATTGTAGAGGGTGCTGAAGTTTCTGATGCAAGTTCCTAAAAACAGGTACTGTAAACGCCAGGAAATGAAACAAGGTTTTTTTTCTTTCTGTGTTGTTTGTTAATTTATCTGTCTTCGGAAGGGTAAGGAGGGACACAGAAATGAAGGGACAAAGAGTGAACAGGTGAAGAGATGCAGCAGTGGTACTCACTAGACATTATGTTGAAAAATGAACCACATGGGGCTGGGAATATGGCCTAGTGGCCAGAGTGCTTGCCCCGTATACATGAAGCCCTGGGTTCAATTCCCCAGCACCACATATACAGAAAACAGCCAGAAGTGGCGCTGTGGCTCAAGTGGCAGAGCGCTAGCCTTGAGCAAAAAGAAGCCAGGGACAGTGCTCAGGCCCTGAGTCCAAGGCCCAGGACTGGCAAAAAAAAAAAAGAAGAAGAAGAAGAAGAGAATGAACCACACAACTTGTGGGTGGGGATGGGAGGGGAAAACTGGGAGAGAATGAAACAGGGACACTGTCCAAAAATAAACGTACTCTACCTGAGTTATGTAACTGTAACCCCTTTATAATCATCCTTATAACATTTTTTTTTTTTTTTTTTTGGCCAGTCCTGGGCCTTGGACTCAGGGCCTGAGCACTGTCCCTGGCTTCTTCTTGCTCAAGGCTAGCACTCTGCCACTTGCGCCACAGCGCCGCTTCTGGCCATTTTCTGTATATGTGGTGCTGGGGAATCGAACCTAGGGCCTCGTGTATCCGAGGCAGGCACTCTTGCCACTAGGCTATATCCCCAGCCCCCCTTATAACATTTTTTAAAATTAAAAAACAAAAACAACCAGAACTGTAAAGTCTGCAAGAGCCAGATGTGGAGATTGTAGCCTACACTGAGTCTCATCTCAAAAATAGAAAAAAAAAAAGATGAAACAAAAAACACCTGAGCAGCACAGGCGGCTGACAGTGCAGGGCAGGAAGAGGCGGGCGGACAAGTCCCCGAAGCCATCTGAGATGAGGTCTGCATTCTAGGTCTCCTGACAGACACAACGGGGAGAACGATCACTACAGTTTCCCCAAAATTTCCTTCTTTTTGGTTCTCAAACGGGGTGAACCCCGCAGCTGTGCTGTCAGCCAAGAGCCCCTGTTCTGCTCATACTGGTGGTTCCTGAGGTGAGTGTCTCCTTGTGCCTGGGCTGCGATCCCCTTGCCCGTGCCTTCCCATGCTGCTGGGATAACAGGGTCTGTCTGCTTGAAAGGGCAGTTTAGTAAGAAATTGAATATGAAAGTCTATTACGGTCAAGAAACTCAAAGGAGAAGAGGTGAGAAGGCCCTGCCCCGCCCTGCCCACACCAGCCCCTGGGGGCCCTGTGCCGAGCCAGGCGCCGGGCAATACCTTTGCTGATCTCCAAGTCCACGGGATAGTCGATATTCTTGACCAGCTTCTGGCAGCCGCCAGTCTTCTCGTAGACGAATCGCTTGAGGTGCAGCACGAGGACAGGAGGCAGCTTTTCCAGAGTCACCCTCCGGCTGATCTCCACCTGCAGACACCCCCGCTCACCATCCGTCCACCTCCCCTCAAGCCCCGAGGCTGCCCCACCTCCACCCAGCAGCTCCACCGCCACTGCCCACCTCCCGGCTCTGGCTCCCGGCTCTGGCTCCCGGCACTGGGTGTTTTAAACAAAAACTGCCCAACGGATGCAAGCTGGAAAATAGGGTGCAGGATTGGGCCTGACTTGTGCCGATCCCGCAGGAGGCTCCTGGGAGGACGAGGGCAGGCCTGCTCTGTCACCCTGGAAGTGCGCTGCCGCTGGAGCCCAGCCGCCATGCACTGCCCGCTGCTCGCGAGCCGGGTCAATGAACGACGTCCAAGCACCGCTGCCTGAGACCGTGCAGCCTCACTATAACCCCGTGACCTGCTCCAAACAGGGCGGGCCTCTCCTTCCCAGCACATCCATCAAGTCACCGCCACCACCTCAGACACGGAGCACAGGACACTCTCTAGTGCCAGGGAGAAGGGAGCAGGAAGCAGGACTCTCTCAGCACAGCCCGTCCTCTCCACGCTGCTCCAGCGCGAGGACGGCAAGAGCACACGAGCACCAGGCACCTCACGCTCCAACCACACAGCGCGGGCGTCAGGGGTCCTAACCAGCTACTCAGAGCAGTGCTGTGTGACAGGGCGGAGGACCCGGGAGGGCGGCAGTCTAGCATCCCAGGAGTCTCCACGAAGTGACTGTGGGGAACAAATGTTCCAGCCACTCCCCCCGAAGAACGTGCAAATGATCAGTCCAGCAGAGCCAGGCCAGCCCCTCCTCCCCGCTCTTCCCAGAGGCCCGGACACACACCTCCTGCTTGGTTTTCGTGGTGTAGCCTTGGACAGCCTCTCTGGCCACCAAGCTTTCCAGTGCGTCCTGGACAGTGCGGATCTTGTCAGACTGGATGTCCAACTGCAGCGTGAAAAACGGCTGCAAAGTGGCAGATTCTTTTGAACTCTGCTGGTAAACCACAGACCTGAGAATCGAGAGCACAAACAAAGACAGTGAAGACACCATACCCTCCAAAGTCACCAAAGGAAAAAAGAGCATAAGCTCTGGAAATAAGATTATTCAGTATCACCTCCAGACCAGAGAAGAGAGAAACCAAACGCGTGGGGGAGGGGGGAGGGGGAATGAGGGACGAGGTAACAAACAGTACAAGAAATGTAGCCAATGCCTAATGCATGAAACTGTAACCTCCCTGTAATTCAGTTTGATAATAAATACTTTAAAAGAAAAGAAACCAAACACGTGCTGAACTTAAAAATTGAACTGCTGCCTGCCACCCTCTGAACACTAGCCACTAAACCTAGAGTTCTAATCTCCAGGCATGTCTGCTCGCCCGCCGACTCTCCACCACACAACACGCTCATTCCCACTGCCCCTCACCAAATCCCAGGAAATCTCAAAGGTTAACGGGGTATTTTCTAATGGCACTCCCCCTATAAAAATGACACACAGAAGGCAGAGGAGCAGGTTCCAGATGAGAAAAATAAGTGCTTTCAGAAAGAAAGAAGCCAATTTGACCTTGTTTTCTTAGCTAGCATTCTATTTCATTTTTCCCTTTCTTTGTTTTCTGGGTAAAAAATTCAGCCCGTCTCTTATTTAGCCTCAGCAAGAAAACACTCCCATAGCTCAACAAGGATTCTAGTTCCACAGCCGGGATGGCCTAACTGATGGACGGAGCTTCACGGCCAGACCCCACGGAGAAGTAGCTGCCAGCTTGTCCTGCCAGAGGCCAGCGAGCACCGCCAGGCTCCTCCCAAGCACCAGAAACCCAAGTTCCCTGGGTTCCCAAAAAGTGACAGGTGCCAGCCAGGAAAACGGGTGAAGAAATCATGTTGCCCTCTGTACTGAAAGTCCTGTTTTACCAGGTGCTGGTGGCTCGCGCCAGTAATCCTAGCTACTGCAGAGGATGAGATCTGAGGACCCTAATTCAAAGCCAACCCTGCTACCGTGAAACTTCACATTCTAGCTCCTCCAATACATGTACCACCATTGTTGTTATGAAAACAACCTAAGTGTCCACCCTCAGACAAATGAATAAAGAAATTGTGATGTGTACAGACATGAAATACCATTCAACCTTTAAGAGGAGGATATTGCCACTAGCCACAATGTGGACAGACTGGGAGGACATTAAAAAAATGGAAGAATAGGAATGCTCATGCTATATGTGGAACTCAAGTCAAACACAGAGACAAGAGAATAATGCAAGGCCCAAACAGGCATGGCCTAGGAGGGAAACGGGAGTGTAGCTCGGGGGGCATACAACAAGGAGGGATACAGAAGGAGACAGTGCACTGCACTCGAACAGCGAATGCGGGTGAGGGTGAGAAGACAAAGATGATCACTTGTTTCTCTGTGGTGACTTGCATCATGCTACTGACTATGCACAAGGAAACATGCAAATTAATAAATAAATGCAATGCCCCCAACCAAGTGCCCAAGTTTCCCCTGAGAGAACACACGCTTCTGACCAATCAGCTTGCTTTTCGCACCATGTAGCACTGACCTAGAAGAACCTGGAGGAGCTCTGTGGCCCAGGCCCGGGGACAGGGTCCTGCAGAGCACCAGCAGGCAGTGGAGAGCGCGGGCAACAGGGAGGCAAAGGGCAAGCCAAGAACGCCAAGGCAAACAGCACACACTCTACCCTTCAGCAGAGGCAGCCCCTCAGAGCCCAATGGCACACACCTGATGTGTCCTCCAAAGATGCCGGTGATTGGTGTCTGGACGAAGTCGGCCTGGCGGGTGACCGAGGTCTTATTCCTAGGACCCACCTGCTCCCATTCATCCTCACTTCCTGCGCCTTGATCTTCCTGCTCCTCCTCATTGACCAAGTAGCTTCTGGGCCCATTGGAAATCCTCACTTCTGAAAAGGAGAGCATCTGCTTAAGCTACTGTTTACGA
The DNA here is from genome assembly GCF_023159225.1 of Perognathus longimembris pacificus. Classification (NCBI taxonomy): domain Eukaryota; kingdom Metazoa; phylum Chordata; class Mammalia; order Rodentia; family Heteromyidae; genus Perognathus; species Perognathus longimembris. Next base: position 2,635,975 of record NC_063170.1, read on the forward strand.
GAGAGGAAAAAATAGAAACAAAGCTTCTCCATCAACCACCTAAACAGATGTTCAACTGCTATCTTGAAGACGGGGTATGCTCTACAAGGAAAACATGGCAATCAACCACCACACACACACACATACACACACACGCGCGCGCGCACACACACACACACACTGAATCCTCATCTTAGAAAGGCCAGGCATGGTGGTACACACCTGTAACTCCAGCACTCAGTCAGGGAAGCTGGGGCATAAGGAGCCTATCTCAGGCCAGGCTAGGCTAGGTAGTAAGACGAGACCCTGTCTTACACACAAGAAAGCTAAAGGATGTTGATACGCGTGTACGAGTCTGAAGACGCTCTGCGAAGGAAGATGCTGTTACTGGGGAGCGACAGCTGCTTCCCCCGGCTCGCGACCAGGGTCACGCGTTAGAAACGCCAGGGTGAGCACACTGCAACTTCACATCGCTCAGAAAAATGCACACACACCATGTGTATGCGCAGACACACAAAGAAACAACAACTGGCAGAGAGCCGCAGACCCCAACAGTGACACAGGCACCGGTGTTCTCATTGGGGCTGAAGCCAGCATGTGGCTAGCAGGAGCAGTGCCTACCCTGTGCCAGGTCCTGGTAAACTTGAATGCGGCTAACTGCAACATTGTGCACAGTACTTGGCGGGCAGTGCACACAGTGCGTTCTTTGGTGAGGAAAGGAGCAGTCTGGGGAACTGCTATGACATGCGGGCCGCACACAGCAACTGCCGGAGGGAGGAGGGGGGTCTGTTGCACTGAGCTCCAGGCACACAGCATCCACCCCCAAAGATCTGGGGGCCAGAGGGGACCCCGTGTTCTGCTGCACTGAGCCAGGCATGCAGCACCTCTTCCCAGAGGATCCGTGAGGTCTTCCCACGTTCTGCCGCACGGCACCATCACCTACTTTCGCTGTTGGGCGAGAGGAGCTTCTTCAGGCTCAGCATCTCCTCGTGAAGTCCATTGAGAATGAAGCCTAAATACTCCTCGGCATCCTCCTGCCGGCCCTGAGGAGGTCAGACACACCGCATTAGCCTGCAGCGCCCCTCGAGGTGCAAACGAACACCTGCCCTACACCCAGCACTCGCGAGACCGGAGTTCCACAATAACATCCTAGCGGGCTGGGAGGGACCAGAAGAACAGATTCTTCTCTAGAACTAAACAACAGTTTTATTTTTTTATGCATGCTTTTACAAATCTGTTTACAATACACATTGTGCTACAGTGAGGAAGAGGACAAAGAAGGGAGGAAAGGGAAAAGAGAAAGATTATTTAAAAATTGCTTCCAGGCGCTGGTGGCTCTGCCTGTCAGCCTAGCTACTCAGAAGGCTGAGATCTGAGGGCCACAGTTCAAAGCCAGCTCAGGCAGGAAAATCTGTGACACTCACCTCCAATTAACCACCAAAAAATTGGAAGTGGCGCTATGGCTAAAAGTGGTAGAGAGCGAAAGAGCTCAGGGGCTGAGCGTTTAAGCCTCATGACCAAACAACAACAACAACAACCCAAAAAACAATTGCTTGTTTGAAGTGGGTTCAGTGGTGGTCGTCTGTAGTGGCAGCTACTTGAGAGGCGGAGGTAGAAGGGTGGAGACGGGTGGTCTGCCTAGGCCAAAGCAGGAGACTCTGAACAAATGAACTAAAAAGGTAGAAGAACTAGAGGCGGTGAGCGTGCCTGCTCAGCAACCGCGGAGGCCCGGTGCTTTCTGTGCTCACAGGAGGCAGGAGCTCGAGGGGGCTTTCCTTCCTCACGAACGCAGGCAGCGAGCAGCTGGCCCACCTCCTCCTGCCTTCACTTGGTGGGGAGTGACCAGGAAGGGGCTCAGATCACAGGCAGCCAACTACATGCGGAGAGTCTATGTGCTGAGTCTCCCTGTGGGACGGTAACCACACACCACACACTTTGAACACCTCCCAACAGCTCCTCCTCCATACGCCCGGGTCTGTCTCATCCTGAACACGCAAGTCCCAGCACTGAAGACAGGGCAGAGGTGCCAGGCGGCACCCCCTTCTAGCTCCGCCAGGCAGACACACACCTTCTCACACAGACTCGACTTGATCACCGTCAGGAGTCTATAAATGTATGTGGGTTCAAAGGCAGCTCCAGGGCGGATATCCCTCACGATTTTATCCCCAAGAGCTGCAAGGCAAACAGGACATGGGTATTTTAAGTAAAAGGATAGAGAAGACAGGCACCGGTGGCTCGCGCCTGTAACCCTAGCTGCTCAGGAGGCTGAGATCTGAGGATCACAGTTCAAAGCCAGCCTGGGCAGCAAAGTCTAAGCCAGCTTAGGCAAAACAATCCACGAGACCTTTATCTCCAGTTAATCCACAGAAAACCAGAACTGACACTGTGGCTCAAAGTGGTAGGGCACTAACCTTGAGCACAAGAGCTCAGGGACAGCGCCCAGGCCCGAGTCCAAGCCCCGCAACTGAGGAATGGATGGATCACTGGCCCTCGGACCCAAACTGGCTGGAGCCCGACAAGCCCACTCCTCTCCTACTCCACGTAGCCTATACGCAGGAGCCTCACAACTGACTTACCTTGCCGGGGCTTGGGGGGCACTGGCATGTTAGTGAACTCGTTCATTAGCCGAACACTAAACAGGGAGGAAAGGCACATTTTTAAGAAGACATACTTGAAGTGAGTCTACAAATGGCTAAGTAGGATATTCACAAGTATGAATGAGCACAGCAGGTTGTAGGTGATCCATGCTACAATAACTTGTGAATCCTTAAATCTTGACTACATACAGTTGACATAATTTAAGTGTAATTTTAATCTGGTAAACACTACAATGTTCTCTACTGAATCTGAGGAACACAGATAAGCAATGTCCCAATTCCATTCCTAGTTAACTTCTATTGATAATCACGAATGATGTATCTTTTCAGGAAGACAATTCTTTTTTTTTGGCCAGTCCTGGGGCTTGGACTCAGGGCCTGAGCACTGTCCCTGGCTTCTTTTTGCTCAAGGCTAGCACTCTGCCACTTGAGCCACAGCGCCGCTTCTGGCCATTTTCTGTACATGTGGTGCTGGGGAATCGAACCCAGGGCCTCATGTATATGAAGCAGGCACTCTTGCCACTAGGCCATATCCCCAGCCCTCAGGAAGACAATTCTAAGTATAGGAAATCAGAGTTATTGAACTCCTCAAATTCGAGTGATTCCGGGCAAGTCCCACCCCCTTGCAGACGGATCCCTTACTTACAAGCTGTCTATCATGGGCGTGGACGTGCAAGGCCTTTGCACTTTGGAGTACAGAGGGATGAACTTCATCAGGTGGTACATCGGAGGGCAGGCAACCAGGGCCTGCAGTGTCTGGATTATGGCAGGAAGACAAAGTAAAGGAAAGGAAGCAAACCCAGCACATCCCCTGAGGCCTACTAAAAAACCAAAGCATAGGAGGGGCCCTGATGGCTCACTGCTATACTCCCAGCCACTCAGGAGGCTGAGATTTAAGGATTGCGGTTCAAAGCCAGTCCAGGCAGGAAAGTCTGAGACCCCTATCTCCAATTAATCACCAAAAAAGCCAGAAGTGGAGCTGTGGCTCAAGTAATAAAGTACTAGCCTTGAGCAAAAAAAGCTCAAGGGCAATGCCCAAGCCCTGAGTTCAAGTCCCAGGGCCAGCACACACACACAGTAAAAAAAAAGACAAAAACTCTAAAAAGGAATAAAGTAACTAATCACAAGGACAGCTGCCTTATTGTGCCCATGTAAGGGATCCATGTGATCAGCTTTATATCCAAGAATTTGGAAGTTAGGCACTGGGCTCATGCTTATAATCCTAGCTACTCAGGAGGCTGAGATGTAAGGACTGTAGTTTGAAGCCGACCCAGGCAGGAAAGTCCATGAATCTCTCATCTTCAATTAAGCAGTAAAAACCTGAACATGGAAATATGGCTCAAATGGCAACATGCCAGCTTTGAGGGAAAAAAAAGAGAACTTGGGTTCCTGAGTTCAAGCCTCAGAACAGGCACAAAGCAAATACTACAAACGTTTAAGAATTTGGTCTGGGGGCTGGGAATATGGCCTAGTGGCAAGAGTGCTTGCCTCGTATACATGAGGCCCTGGGTTCAATTCCTCAGCACCACATATACAGAAAATGGCCAGAAGTGGCGCTGTGGCTCAAGTGGCAGAGTGCTAGCCTTGAGCAAAAAGGAAGCCAGGGACAGTGCTCAGACCCTGAGTTCACGGCCCAGGACTGGCCAAAATAATAATAATAATAATAATAATAATTTGGTCTGGTTGAGCATGTGAGCATGGTAGTACATGCTTGTAAACCCAGGAGGAGGCTGATCCTCAAATCAGAACAAATTCGCAGTTCCAAGTGAGTCATTCTGTCTTATTACTTGGGGCCATCCCAATGAGAATAAACTGAGCCAATGAGAGAATGGTTCTGTGATTTGCTGGTCCACAAATCCTTGTGGAGGGCGGGGTAGCTGGGGTCAGGATAACCCTGTCTATAAGGTGGGCAAACCCAGTAATGAACTGTCTCTGGATTCTAAATTCACTAGTTGCCTTGAGGAAACTGCCCTAAGTCAAATGCACCCAAGAGGAGACCACAGCAAGCCAGGGGTGGGAGTAGGGGTGCGTCCAAGAAGGATACAGCATTAATGTAGCACCAGTTTCCTTTATTGATCAGCCCCCGAGGTTGCAACGACACGGGCTTATGCACTAGGGTTACATTCTCCAACAGCTCTGAAAGAGTCAAGAAGCATATGTCAGAGATTAAAGACATTCCAGGGAGCAGCACTTAAGCCCATTCACAGCTTCTAGTCCACATGTGCAAACATCCTTTCCAAAAGGCAGGTCATCTGTGAAAACTCCTGTTAACGCCTCATTCAGTCAGACGTCAGTGATGAAAACGTTTTGTTTAACCGCCACCACCCAGCCCATCACTCTTTACCTCCCTATGGCATACATTAAGGAGTGCAATAACCAGAAAGCAACGCATTAGGGAAGAGGCTGGAAAGATAGCATTTTCCCCTTCAGGGCTGACAAGGTCTCTCAGGCACCAAACAGGCATTTACACAAACTACATTCGAACGCCAGCAGTGAACACCAGGCCTGGCACAACACCATGGCACCCACTGGCAGCACAGTACGTAAAGACACTATCTGGCGACAGTACAGTTTTTCCATTCCCAGTCCAATTCAGCCACTGTTCTCTACACTGAAACCCCAGTAACACAGTCAACACAGCCTCTCACCCTCAGATCCACCTTCTGACATCTCGTCAGCCTTAAGAACGCTATGAAAAACCAACTGCAGCGATTCACCACCAGTAACGCTCTATAACAGAGGCTGGAAGCATGGCTCCAGTGGAAGAGCACCACCCAGGCAAGAGCACGTGTTCAGATGCTGAGTTCAAACTGTGCCAGCCAGGACCACAAAGAGGCAGAGCCAGAAGCGAGGGACACACTCGGGGTTCCAGGTGGGAGAGCCCTTGATCTTCCAGGTGCACGGTTTGAGGAGGGGTGGGGACAGGTCTCAAAGGCATGGGTAGCAGCTGAAGGAACCAAGCAGGGCCAGGCCTCCACAATGCACATGTGAAACTTCCTTCCTACATGTGCTACTCTGAACACTCGGAAACATGGCAGCCGGAGAGGCACAACCGTTCATGACCAGTCAGCTCTGCTCCACGGCAACACAGGACAAGCCATTCCACAGGAACAAGTTCCTGCCATGATCTCAGTGAGCTTTGGGCCAGAGTGACTACAGCAGCCTGGAGCCCTGGCCACTGGAGCATACCCAACCTGAAGCTAACCACAAACCCATGCTTTTCCTGCAAGCACATGGCAAGCTACACAGATCAGACCCATCCCCTGTATCTGAACACTCTGCAGGGACTGATAACTGATGTGACTTCTGGTTTGCTTGTTGGAGTATTTGATGACCAGTCAAGTTGTTTAAAAAGTCTCACTGTTTCAGTCCCATGACGTTAAGTTCCAGTGTCTCAGCATCATCTAGTGGCTTGTACAGTAACTGCAAGAGCCAAACAAAAAGGAAAGGCAAAACCGCAGAATCCAGTTGCAGCCCAAAAGCACACTGGGTGCAGTCAAAAACCCCAACACAACATTCTTAGATACCACGAGAACATACAGAAGAGATGTCAGCAATCTAGATGTTCCTTAATGATTGTTTCTAGAAACTGTTTTATTCTAGTGGTATTTCACACATCAAAACATAGTTTTCACTTGTTACAAGCATTGTCAGAGGATCCCAAGTAGCATTCTCCAAGTAAGACTGAAAGCAATCTCCTCTCCAGTCACTACGGGCTCTGTAGTACCAGCACACCACTCCCTGGATAGGAAATCCCTTAAAAACCAGACCTCTCTGGATGCCAGTGGCTCACACCTGTAATCCTAGCTACTCAAGAGGCCGAAATATGAAGATCATGGTTTGAAGCCACCCTGAGAAGCAAAGTCTGTGAGACTCTTCTCTCCAATTAACCACCAAAAAGCCAGAAGTGAAGCTGTGGCTCAAATGTACAAAAAAGCCCAGGGTCAGTGGGCAACCCCTGAATTCAAGTCCCAGGACTAGCATGGGGGGCGGGTGTATGTGTGTGAGAAAGGTCTAGAGCAAATATAGCAAAATGTTAACATCAAATCTAGTTAGTGGGTTCAGCCATTTTTTCTTATTCATAGTAAGCATTTTTTTTCCTCCTAGGAGTTGGTAGGGCTGGCTGCCAGAACAATACAGATAGAATGGGGGAAAATGTCCACATGACTCAAAAGTTGAAACACTGAAACTCACATCTCCACTCTTGTGAAAACTCAGGCTACTTCATATTCAGCTTTCTTAGGAAATCTTGTCGACATACAGAAAAACTAACTTGCTTAACATCCTTTATCTTGAGATACAGGAAGTTCACACACAGCCACAAATGACTTAACCAAAATGATTTATAAACTCAATGGCAATACTAGCATTGTAAACTTTTACCAATAAAAGCTATGGTTATTCTTATACATATTTCTATGTATTGGAGTTTGTTTTCCCAAAATTTGGTCCGATTAACATTTAAAATCCATTAAATGCAAGGTGCAGAACTTCCACTCATTCCCATAGCTAGAATAACTGGCTTGTGGTGACTACTCTTGTGCTGCTGACCCACAACGGTCACCTCAGCTGTCTAAGACACTCCCTGGTTTTCCTTCTCATCATTGTCACTGTGAAACATACAGGCTACTTCATTCAGTTCCTAAGCAGGGGGAGGGCAACAAAGCAAACAACGTGAGCCAGCATCAAAAGGGTCTCAGGTCAGTTCACAACTGATACAGAACACCAAGAGCACATGAAGCCAGCTACAGGCTGGACACTCCATCCATGAGTGGTGTTCTACAAAGGGCCAATACTTTCTCAGATGGAACACACTCTCTTATCATTGCCTCTGCTGCTTCCGTTTTAAGAGAAAATGCATAGTTGGACTCATGCCTATAATCTGAGATCTGAGGATCGTGGTTCAAATCTAACCCATGCAGGAAAGTCCATAAGACTCTTATCTCCAATTAACCACTTTAAAAAAAGGCAGAAAGTGGAGCTGTGGCTCAAGTGGTAGAGTGCTAGTTTTGAGCAAAAAACCTCAGAGAGAGCACATAGGTTCTAAGTTCAAGCCCCAGCACACACAAAAAGTACCAACTACTTAAGAATCTTTCCCATTAAAGAGTATATGTTGTGTGTGACTTTTAGACCACCAAAACACAGAACAAGTCTTAGGACATATTTTGATTTTTACATAAAATGCATGTGAACATGGAAATTTAAGTCAACGTGTAATGGTTCTGCTTGCCCTCCAGCAACTACTGAGGGTACAACCACCATGCAGCATCACAGACCAGACAACACGGTGAATAATGTGGCTAGAGACTCCAAAGGCAGCTTTTACCTACTTCTCTTTCATTGCAGTTTTACTTGGATGTTTGGCCTAATCTCTCCTGGCTGGCCCACCATTATTCAGGTGCACTTAGAGCTATGGCAGAAACAACTCTGAAACACGAAGCCCAAAAGAGCTGTGTGCACTGAAGCACTCAATGACAGTTTCGTCTGACACGTGACAAAAATCCCACAAAAGGGCTGATGTCCATTAAAGACAAGCATCGTGTGTACAGTGCACACCAAATGTGCTAGTGGGGACAGGCAGTAGCACTGACAGCCGGTAAGTCAGGTGTGCCATTACACTTACCCCTGAATACAAGTGAGTGGAATACTCGTCAGCCACTGCCCTCTCCAAGCTATTCACAAGCTCCAAGTTCCTCCTCATGCCGTCCTGGCTATTATCCCTACTGAAAATGGCCAATATCCCCACTAAGAGTAACATAAACCAGCCAGACATGGACTCTACTCCTAAGCAGACCTGCTTTGTTTAAACTCATCCTTCTTTGAGGGTTAGCGTTTCAGTAACATGCTTGTCCTTCACGTCTCTTGGACATGAGTTTCCATCTACAGCTAGGAGGAAAATGTCAATGGCATAAAATGTTGACAAGAGCCAAGGTAGCTTGCCACCAAAAAGGTGCAAGCAGCAGGCTTCAATGGAATAAATGGGTATGAGGAATCAAGATGGGTTAGCATTTCACTTCCAATTGCCCCACGTCATTCCTGTTTCTCTTTACAACTGACTTGCCTTCCTAATCTGAATTTCTCTAGGTTACATAAAAATAAGTAAGCTTTTATTCAAGCAGATTTATTTACAGGGGAGCTTGTCCAGAAAGGTGAGTACTGGGAAAAATTAATTTGGGATCGCTGGTGGCTCACACCTGTAATGTTAGCTACTTAGGACGCTAAGATCTTGAGATTGCAGGTTCAAAACCACCCCAAGCAGGAAAGTCCATGAGACTCTTATCTCCAATTAACCACCAAAAGCCTAAAGTGGACCTGTGCTTCAAGCAGTAGAATGCTAGACTTGAGCAAAAAAAGTCAGGGACAGATAGCATCCAGGGCGAGTTCAAAGCTCAGAACCAATAGAAGTGCGCGTGCACGCGCACGCGCACACACGTGTGTGGTATACATATACATATGTAAAACACCTGGGCTGGAGGGATAGCTCACCTGAGTGAGCAAGATCATCAAATACAATTGCCCTAATTCCAGAAAAGAGAGAGGGAGAGGGAGAGGGAGAGGGAGGCAGTTAAGAGTCTAATTCAAGTCTATCTTAAAACCAACATAGGGGCTGGGAATGTGGCCTAGTGGTAGAGAGAGTGCTTGCCTCATATACATGAAGCCCTGGGTTCGATTCCTCAGCACCACCTATAGAGAAAACGGCCAGAAATGGCGCTGTGGCTCATGTGGCAGAGTACTAGCCTTGAGCAAAAAGAAGCCAGGGACAGTGCTCAGACCCTGAGTTCAAGGCCCAGAACTGGCAAAAAATAAATAAATAAATAACTTATTTTAAAAAAGCAAAACAAAAAATCAACATAGTAGGTACGTAGGTCTAAGCTAGGTGGGGTAGTATATGCCTCCAATACTAGAACTCAGGAGGCTGAGGCAGAAGGTTCACAAGTTCAAGGTCAGACTAAGCTACAAAGCAAAGACTATAAAAAATAACTTTAAAAAGAAGTTAAATTTAGTCTAAATTTAGACTGAAGGGAATTCTTGTTAAAGGAATCCATGATACTGAGTCTGATTCATAACATATTCTTACAAAGCATTTCCACAGGTAGAACACGACAAAAAGAAAGGAACTGCAAACTGCCAACTGCACCTAGTCTTGATCACACCTGAGCGTGACGACTCCCAGTGCAGCGCTTCACTGCACAACGCGGCCAGCAAGCAGGCACAAAGCAACGAGAACTACACTTCTGCTCAGACAGTCAACACACCTTTAAAACTGGCCTAACCTAAGCAGGACTAAAGAACTAAGTCTCTGGGGATGGGGAGGCACACCCACTAAAAGACAACAACATGGCTGAGTGAGTGGCAACACCCTCTGCACCAGAATAGGTGGGCAGCAGACCGCTACCCCTACTTCAGGGGCCTTACAAAGCTCATCAACCTTAGACTGAGACACGTGCAAAACTAACATAGCACACTTCATAGTCCTGGGGGCAGTGCTACAATTTTTTCTTTAATAAAGCTTTCCTAATTCTCCTTTTAAAGACAGTGAGAACCTTTCTCCAGGATAGGAAGTCTTTGCCTTTGCAAAGTAATTATGGGCACTAAATGCTCTCATGACTCAGAATGAACATTTTTAAAAGTACCTCAGCATGTATTTGCCATTACAGGGTCAAACTAAACTTTAAACTACACTACATAAAGGCACACATCATCTTTGTGAAAGTGGATTCTTATAATGAATATTCTAATAGAAATATAATAAATGAGACAGGCCAAGTTAGGCATGATAGCTCATGCTTATAATTCTAATTACTCAGGCGGCTGAGATCTGAGAATTATGGTTTAAAGTCTGCCCAGGCAGAAAACTCCATGAGGCCCATATCTCCAGTTAAAAAAACAGAAGTAGAGGAGTGGCTCTAGTGGCAGAGTACCAGCCTTGAGTGAAAAAGCTTAAGTACATGAGGCCCTGCGTTCCAAGCCTCAGTACCAGCACAACATGAGTTCCAGGCCAACCTGAATTATGTAACACTTGGTCTCAAACAACAACAACAAAAAAGGAATTAAAGTTCTCACTTTTTATTTTAATAAGACAGGAACTTGCTACATAGCTCAGGCTCACTTCAAGCTCACAATCCTTCTGCCTCGGCTTTCTGCGTGCTGTGAATGCAGGTATGTGCCACCACACCTAGCTATAAATGTTCTCTTTGTAAGACCCTCCTGCCATCCAAAAGAACTTGCTTTTATTTCTAATGAAAATCTAGACACTCATAACAGGATGAACTTTACAGCTTGCTACTACACCTGATATTGAGCACTGTTCATTCTAAGTGAAAGCCCCTATACTAGGCACAAAACACCTGCTTATATGTTAAGAAATTAAGAGTACAAAGTGAGTACCACTCAGATATTATAACAGTATTTAACAGCTGTAACAGGACAAGTTCATTATACAAACAGTAGAACAGAACTTTTGATCAAAGGTAAGAAATAGAAACAGAATTTGTCAGTTAAAAAGAATTCATAATAGACATGAATGCTTTTCCACTTAACACAAAGGTATGGCACTCCCCTCCCCTCCCCTCCCCTCCCGCAACACCTCATCTCCAGCACTAGGGATCCATCCTAGGGCCTTGTGCATGGTAGGCAAACACGCGACCACCAAGGTGCATCTCCAGCCCTTATCTGTTTTTCAGATTTTACTTTCAGATATTGTAAATACACTGGTGGTCTACAACTGCTGCGATCCAGCTCCATGAGTGAGCCCGCCTGCCTTGATGTCTCATTCAGCAGGCTGGCCGCCACCTCCACTCCACCTGCGTCTGTTAAGACTGTACCTGCAATCTTTATGGCTACGGGATCCTCTGAAACTGGAACGAGCCCTTCTTTGACTTCAATATGCTTTTCAGAGACCAGGGGAGATGGGGCGGGAGGGGAACATTTAGTTTCCACAAACGCCATAGGCGAGGAGGAAGAGGGCTTAGAATCATGAAAGAGGCTGGCCCAGGACTTGGCAGGCTGACTAATGGGAATGGCGCCCGACGCAGAAACCGCGCTTTCGGCAGGAGGGGTTGCGCTCCCAAGCTTAGCAGGGTCCGAGTCTATGCTCTCTATGGTGTGCAACTCCACCCCGTTGGCAGCTGTGCCCTCGCCCGAGGATTCAAGTATTTGTCCATTAGCAACTGGAAGGTCCTCAGTAGTACAGGGGCCAGGGTAGGGCTGTGCCACTGCTGTCCTTAGCAGGCTGTCTGCAGGGAGGCAGGGCTGCTCACGGTCAGTCCCATGGCAGCCCTCGGGTGGCCCTGCAGTCCTGGCCTCGCCACCATCCAGTGCTCCAGGGAAAGGACTGCCAGGCACAGCGTCACTCATGAAGTCCATAGAGTTCTGGGGGCTGTTACAAGTCCTGGGCGTAACCGACAGGAGCACATCCCCCATGAAGTCTGTGTCCTCCATGCCGCCACTATTGGAAACCGCGGAGTTGGCGTGGCCATTGACCAAGGCTTCTGGGGAAATACTCTCATCGCCGCCGTCTTTCAGGTAGCTATAATATCCAGGTGGCCGCTTCTTCTTCTTTTTACGCTCCCTTTGTCCAAGGCCACCTGCGACATCACTTTCCAAGACTTCTGCCTCCACGTTAGAATTGCTATCCAAAACCAGGGCAGAGCCTGGGTACTGGCAGTCAATGGGACTGTAGTTGGCATCTTTATCTATGCCAGCAGGGGTTTTTTTGGAAGCTGTACAGCCAAGAATAAACTCAGGGGCCTGAGGATTCAGTGTGCTTGAAATGCTGTAGCTGGGGGTTGTTCTTGGCAGGGGATCACTGGGCTCAATTACTTCATTAACACCAAACTCAATTCTTTGATATTCTTGCCCTGTTTAAAAGGGGGAAAAAAAAACAATTAGTAAATATTCTACTAGTTAAGAACACAGCTCTACCAACTATAAAAGTGCCAATAAATTACACATTTTCTTTCTGAAAACTGAAACCTTACAGTTCTTTTCTTATTAATAAAGCTATGACATGTTTTTGTGTGGAATAAATAATATCTTGAAAATAAATAGTAGCAACATCAATTATATTTAACTGGGAATATCAACTCTGCATAGCTAAGGAAGATTTTCAGAAAGTAGAAATTTAAATAAATTTGTAATAAAAACTAAGTCATCACTAGGCACTGGTGGCTCATGCCTGCCTGAGATCTGAGGATCACGGTTCAAAGCCAGCCCCGGGCAGGAAAGTCCATGAGACTCTTATCTCCAATTAACCACCAGAAAACCGGAAGTGGCCCTATGGCTCAAGTGGTAGAGCGCTAGCCTTGAGCTGAAGAGCTCAGGGACACAGCTCAGGCCCAGTATGAACCTGTGGGTTCACATGTCTACAGGTCCTGCCACCTAGCACTCATGGCCAGAAATCAGTCAGAAAATAAGGGAGAGCCAACCTACCATCAGGTAAGTCATCTGCAGCCTGTGTGCCACACTGAGCTGTCCCACTGTACGGAGGGAGCTGCACGAACAATCAGAAAATGAAAGTTAGTTCACACAACATTAAACCCAACACAAGCTACCACTGCATTAGGGCACTTCTTGTTTTGTTTTGTTTTTTTGGCCAGTCCTGGGGCTTGGACTCAGGGCCTGAGCACTGTCCCTGGCTTCTTATTTTGCTCAAGGCTAGCACTCTGCCACTTGAGCCACAGCGCCCCCTCTGGCCATTTTCTGTATATGTGGTGCTGGGGAATCGAACCCAGGGCCTCATGTATATGAGGCAGGCACTCTTGCCACTAGGCCATATCCCCAGCCCTAGGGCACTTCTTTATTGGAACTCTTTTATCCATACAACTCTTCCAAGGACATCACTTTTCCCAGAATGACACACATGGAGAGTCAGTCAAATCTGAACTATCAGGGCTGGGAATATGGCCTAGTGGCAAGAGTGTTTGCCTCGTATACATGAAGCCCTAGGTTCGATTCACCAGCACCACATATATAGAAAATGGCCAGAAGTGACGCTGTGGCTCAAGTGGCAGAGTGCTAGCCTTGAGAAAAAAGAAGCCAGGGACAGTGCTCAGGCCCTGAGTTCAAGACCCAGGACTGCCGCCCCAACAGAAAAAAAAATCTGAACTATCTTCATTTAACTTGCAGGAAAAAGAGCACACTATTAGAAATGCTTTCCAATGGTCTAACAGTAAACTCCAGCAGACATGTAAATGAGCTACAATGGAATACTTCTGGCACACTCTTCTGTTCCCACATACTCTTGAAACTCTTGATCCCAGTTCAGTCTGACTACTGGTAGACCACGCTTCCTGACCCTCTGTACTTCTGCAGCCCAGCCAGAAGAGGCAGGGGCAGGTTTGTGGTCAGAGTAGAAAAGGCCTACCACCAGAAAGGAAGGGCCTGGGAACTGGGGCTCCCTTTTAAAATAGAGCTCTAAATAACTGAATTAACATCTACATATCACATTTCTTCTTTGAAAGAGAAAAGTAACACCACAGGATTGACTGCTTTGTTAAAAGCAGGAAGAGATTGCTGGGTAAAGTGGCACACACCTGTAATCCCAGCTACCTGGGAGAAAGGAGTAGAAAGACTTTGAGTTTGAGGCCAGCCAAGGTAAAGTTAGCAAGACCTTGTCTGAAAAACAAAAACAAAAGGGCTGGCTAGGGGAAGAACCCAAATGGTAATCAAGCATGAGGTCCTGGGTTAATCCCCAGCACTACAAAAACCATAAAAATAAACAGTAGAACTGGGCATTTCTCAAGTATTTATTTTATTTTATTTTATTTGCCAGTCCTGGGCCTTGGACTCAGGGCCTGAGCACTGTCCCTGGCTTCTTTTTGCTCAAGGCCAGCACTCTGCCACTTGAGTCACAGCGCCACTTCTGGCCATTTTCTGTATATGTGGTGCTGGAGAATCGAACCCAGGGCCTCATGTATATGAAGCAGGCACTCTTGCCACTAGGCCATATCCCCAGCCCTTTCTCAAGTATTTCTTCTTAAATATCCCTTACTTTTTTGGGGGGGAGGGGGGGCAGTCCTGGGGCTTGAACTCAGGACCTAGGCACTGTCCCTCTTTTGCCCAAGGCTAGCACTCCACTTGAGCCACAGCATCACTTCCAGCCTTTTCTGTTTATGTGGTACTGAGGAACTGAGTCCAGGGCTTCATGTGTGCTAGGCAAGCACTCTGCCACTAGGCCACATTCCCAGCCCCCACTTGCTTATTAAAGAGGCAAAAAAGTGTTTCCCATGAACATGTCTGCAATAAGGTTTAGGAGGAAAAGATGTAAGGTAGTAAGAAGATGATATCACTGCTACCTGAAGGCAGAACAAAACACAAGTGGGAATGGTGGTGTGTACCTGTAATCCAAAGCACTTAAGAGGCAGAGGAGGTTGTGAGTTCAAGGCCAGCCTAAGTTTCACACAAGACTCTGGGACATAGCTTCATGGCAGAACACTGGCCAAGCATGGGCCCTAAGCTCCATCCCTCATCACTGCCCAACAAATACTGGCGCGGCTGTAAGCACCAAGACTAAGGGCCTGGACTAAGCCCAGGGCTGGCCAGGCTTAGAGGACCCCAGATGGTTCTCGTGCCCCCTACTGTTTGGGAACTGCTATTGTAGCTTCTTCAACTGACATCTTCAATGGACTATTAGGGAGCCAATGTAATAATCAGACACAAAATGTCATCCTCCAAGTAACCCATAATTACTCTCCCCAGAAACAAATGACAGCAAACAGGAAGCTAAGAAAAACCACCAGGTACCCAAAACTCTTGGGACCTGGACTCCCGCACTTAGCACAGTGATCCAGAATAAGCATTTGGCTCATTCACTGAATGCAGCATTTGTTGGCAGATTCAGAAAAGGATGTATGCACACAGGAAAATGGGCACAGCAGTGTCAGGAAGGCATGAAGCAGGGCCGTGCCTTCTGTAGTATTAAAGAATGCCAGGACTGGAGGCTGGGGATATGGCCTAGTGGCAAGAGAGCTTGCCTCGTATACATGAGGCCCTGGGTTCGATTCCCCAGCACCACATAGAGCAAAAGGAAGCCAGGGACAGTGCTCAGGCCCTGAGTCCAAGGGCCAGGACTGGCGATGTGGCTTAGTGGTGGAGTGCTTGCCTAGCATGTATGAAGCCCTGGGTTCCATTCCTAAATAACACATAAACAGAAAAGGCCAGAAGTGGTGCTGTGGCTCAAGTGGTAGAGTGCTAGCCTTAAGCAAAGGAAGCTCAGGGACAGTGCCCAGGCCCTGAGTTCAAGGCCCAGGACTAGCCAAAAAAAAAAAAAAAAGAAGAAGAAGAAGAAGAAGAAGAAGAATGTCTACTTCTGTTATCAATGATACTGTTTCTTTCTTTCTTTTTTGCCAGTCCTGGGCCTTGGGACTCAGGGCCTGAGCACTGATCCTGGCTTCTTTTTGCTCAAGGCTAGCACTCTGCCACTTGAGCCACAGTACCACTTCTGGCCGTTTTCTGTGTATATGGTGCTGGGGAATTGAACCCAGGGCTTCATGTATACAAGGCAAGCACTCTTGCCACTAGGCCATATCCCCAGCCCCCAGTGATACTGTTTCAAGACACAAAAAGTGGTTTAAATGCAGGCATGGTATTCAGTAGACACCATGTGGAAAATTAACTGTGCAACTCTTGGGCAGGGACAGGAGGAGGAGACAGGGAAAGCAAAGGAAGGGGTGACACTGTCAAAAAAGAAATGTACAGGGCTGGGAATATGACCTGGTGGCAAAAATGCTTGCCTCATATACATGAATCCCTGGGTTCGACTCCCCAGCTCCACATATATAGAAAATGGCCAGAAGTGGCGTTGTGGCTCAAGTGCCAGAGTGCTAGCCTTGAGCAAAAAGAAGCCAGGGACAGTGCTCAGGCCCTGAGTCCAAGGCCCAGGACTGGCAAATAATAATAATAATAATTAATTGATTTTTAAAAAGAAATGTACTCCTTACCTGACTTATGAAACGATAACTCCTCTGTACATCACCTTAATAACAATAAAGCTTATTTAATGGTTTAAATGATTGTAACCTCAAGAACCCATCTTATGCTTAGCCAAAAGTTTCATTGTTCATGTGAGAACAAAGTGCTCCTCACTGAGTTCAAGCCTGAGGACCAGCATCAAAACAAAACAACAACAACAACAAAAGAAGTCTAAAGCAAATGTAGCAAGACATTAACATCAATCAGACTAAGTAGTGGGTTCAACCATTTCTACTATTCATAGGCAACATTTCTGGGTGTTAGAACTCATTAAAAAGCAAAAAATAAGCTGGATGGCCAGTGGCTCACACCTGTAATCCTAGCTACTCAGCAGGCGGAGATCCAGCTTGGGCAGGAAAGTCCATTAGATTCTTATCTCCAATTAACCACCAGAAAACCAGAAGTGGTACTGTGGCTCAAAGTGGTAGAGTGCTAGCCTTCAGCAAAAAGAGCTCAGAGTCAGTGCCCAAACCCTGAGTTCAAGTTCCATGACTGACAAAAACAAATAAATAAATAAAAGGCAAAAAACAAAATAAAATAAAATAAAGATGGAACTGTAACCATTATTTATCTCTACGCATGAATTTGCTTAGTTTTGTCTTACCTCAACTGAGGAGCGAGGAGTCACGAAGAACTGATTGAATTCATCAGGGCTAAAATCTCCAAATATATACTGGGGGGAAAAAAAGATCCATTAATCACATAAAATATACAAATTATTTCTCTTACCAAAAAAATGCTATATATTTTGACAATCCTAAGAAACATGTGATGTAGAACCTCAAAGTTCTTAAGTAAATATATTAAGAGGCTGCGAGCTAGAATTTCTAGGGCCAAGACTTTCCAATTACAACAAGAAAACACTCTTAACCTTTTCCATGAACTGCCAAGAGAAAACTGGAATTGATAAAACTTCTTTGGAAACCAATCAGGTGTACACATCAAACATGCAGAGCCCTGCTGTGTGCGGCATGCGTGGCCAGCAGCTCTGCCAGCCCTCTCCAGCTGGCTCCTACTTCTGCTCACCTTCCTGCTGACTCATGTCCCTACCTCCATTTCTGTTTCCCTGCCAAACATTGAGGAAAGCCAGGCACAAGGGTCAAAAGGGAGGAAGGGAAATTCAAAAAGGAAACTGCTAGTGATTTTGATGAATGATCTTGAAACCTATGTACTTTTTAAATACCATATTCCATGTGACTGTGACTCACAGATAAACACATTAAAGACCAACACTGCCTTCTGATTGTGATTTTCTGGAAAAGCACTCCACAAAACTGTGCAGACGTTGACTGGCACCTACTGGCTCACAGGCCCCAAGGAGCTTGAAAAGCCCAAGTACTCAGTAAGAATCACTATGAGGAGGAGAGTCCCACAACTAACTAGATAGCTAGCAAACTCCCTCCCCTACTCCCTGTCTCATTTATTTAGAATCTACTAAATGTGTAGGATGATCAGGACTGGGTGAAAATAGAAGCAGAGGTATGGCTACCCTACTCTACCTGAGCTGGCAATCTAGCCATTTACAGAAAAGATTTCAAGCACGTGACTAAAAGTAACCTGTAACTAAACACACTGTCAAGGCAAACAACTGACCACCAACCCCTACCCTGGTGGTAAGAGTATACAGAAGGCAACTTTTCTTCAGGCTCTTTGGCAATCCCATCAAAACTAAATAAATACCAAAAAAGGTCTTCAGGTAATGTCACATATATTCACGAAAAGAAAATGCAATACAGAAAGCTATTCTTATTAAAATGCAATATATACATATCTGAAATACCATGTTGAAATTCCTTAGTGAAATTCATACAAAAAAAAAGGAAAAAACAAACAGGAAAGCAACAGGATCTATTGTGAGGGTGAAAGCTAGAGGGAAGGAGATTAATAAAAGCAATTTACATATATGAAAATAGAGCAATGAAAGTAGTCGAAACTGTTCTAAGTAGAGGGGATAAAGGACAGTGAAAGGGAGGGCTCATAGGGTATATTGTGTGCATGTATGGAAATGTCACAATGAACTCTCCTACTTGCACAAGTGCACAAAGACTAACAGAGTGATCTAGACATGATCTTCTGAAATATCCTCTGTGAGCTCGGACCTGATCATCCACAACAAGGGGACAAGCTCACATCATCCATGACATGCAAGCAGATGTCAGGCATGAAAGAAGTAGCCAGTGTGCAGTAAAAAGGAGGCAGAACAGTAAATATGGGACAGGGACAGTAAATATGGGACAGGGAGCTCTCAGAGAACAGCCAAGTATAAAAATTGGGACTATTCTATTTAAAAACTCAACAGAGCCAGGAACCAATGGCTCATGTCTGTAATCCTACTTGGGAAGCTGAGATCTGAGGATCACAGTTCAAAGGCAGTGAGGACAGGAAAGTCCATGAGACTCTTATTTTTGGCCAGCCATGGGTCTTGAACTCAGAGCCTAGGTGTTGTCCTTAAACTTTTGCACATCAGGCTAGTGCTCTGCCACTTGGAGCCACAGCTCCAATTCCATTTTTCTGGTGGTTAGTTGGAGATGAGGAGTCTCATAGACTTTCCTGCCTGGGCTGGCTTTCAACCATGATCCTCAAAGGTCAGTCTCCTGAGTAGCTAGGATGACAACTAAGGCGAGGCTGTGTGAAACTCTCATCTCCAATTAAACACCACACCAAAAAAGAAAAGAAAGAAAAAAGCTAGAAGTGCAGCGTTGTCCCACATGGTAGAGTGTGCTAGTCTTGTTCACAAAAGCTTAAGGACAGCATCCAGGCTGAGTTCAAGCCCCAGGAATGACAAAAAAAAAATTAAAAACAATTAGATTAAAAGTTTTTAACACCAGAATGAATGGCAATGAGCCATTTTATCCCTAGAATTCTAAAATATGTTTTCATAAAATTCTCAAATACAAATTCTAAGTTCAAGTACAAATAACAGTAATGTTCTCTGATATCCATACACCCTTGTGGGGAGGGGAGAAGAGGGGCAACTTAAAAATTCCAGAAAATTAATTCAAGAAATACAGAAGCCAGTGGCTGGTGCTTGTAACCCTAGCCACTTGGGAGGCTGAGATGGAGAGGACTGAGGTTCAATGCCAACTTGGGGGAGGGAGGGAGCAGGAGTCAACCACACAGATACAACATAAACAACAACTCACCAAAACACAAAACAATGGCTTGGCCACTCTTGGTTTTACCTACTGGAAGGAACAAGCTACCTCAGCTACCAGAGTCCCCAAGAAAAGGGTTGTACAAGTTGGACATGCTAGTGTCTATGCCAAAGTAAAAGCCAAAATAACATACTCAGAAGTAATGATAAATTCTTTAACCTGTACACCAAGAGATCAAAGGAAGCACAGGAAAGGCTTCGAGCAGATGAAAGAGAAACAAAATTATGGCTACAGCATTGCGCTAGAGGGCGCTAGAGTACAAGCATGCTAAGCTTTGAAACCAAAAGTTTCATCTCATTAGAAATTCAAACTAAGTAGGCTACTCCTAAATTAGTGTTCTTTGTCTTCAAAATGACTCGTGGCAATAGGTGATCTGGTTCTGAGGTTGAAAAAAATCAGCAAATACTTTGCATTTTCATCATCCTTACTTTTCAAAGCAGTTGAATAACCATCACTTTCCTATTTACCTCACTCAATAAATGGAAAAGCTAGGCTTGGCAGGGTCCAAAATCATAATGAAGTGACTACCAACAAAGGAATAGTTGAGAAGTGCAGGGTTCCCTGTTGTTTCCGGAGCTGACAAAACTCAATTTGAGGTGAAGAAACATTAAGAAATAACAAACTTTATCATTTCATCTATAAAAAATGATAGTCTATTGGACTACACAACTCCTAAAGTTCTTCCTGGATCTAACAAGAACCAAGAAAATATAGCAGGACATCCAGCTGTAGTTTTTGCCTGTCATTTGTGGGGCTCTGATTTCCAGCACTGAAAAAAAATATTATTAAATAAACATGGCCTTGGAAACTTCATTAAGTCAATAACCTCATCAGACTCCACTGCAGCATGAGGAACCCGGAAACAATCATGCTAAAGAAGCCGGACACAGGGGCTGAGGATATGGCCTAGTGGCAAGAGTGCCTGCCTCGGATACACGAGGCCCTAGGTTCGATTCCCCAGCACCACATATACAGAAAACCGCCAGAAGCGGTGCTGTGGCTCAAGCGGCAGCGTGCTAGCCTTGAGCGAGAAGAAGCCAGGGACAGTGCTCAGGCCCTCAGTCCAAGGCCCAGGACTGGCAAAAAAAAAGAAGCCGGACACAAATGGCCACTAACGTGTCACTCAAATGTGCTGTGCAGAACAGGCAATTCATACATCAATTGTGGATGACTGGGGTAAAGGGAAGAGAGGGGAACAACAGCTGACAGACACATGTTTCTTTGGGGGTAATAAACGGTTCTCAACTTGAGGGTGGTGCTAGCTGTATAACTCATGAATACACTAAAATCCACTGACATGCACAATTATTGAAGTGGCAAGATGTATCAATAAAATAAAGTAGAAGAAAGAACAAGTCAATAACCTGAGAGAAGGAATGGAATGAGGAATGATGAGGGAGAACTCAACCTGACTTCTAAAACTGAAACCCCTTTGTATAACTATTAATAACAATATTTTAAAGAAAAACAGGGGGCTGGGAATATGGCCTAGTGGCAAAAGTACTTGCCTCATATACATGAAGCCCTGGGTTCAATTCCCCAGCACCACATATACAGAAAATGGCCAGAAGGGGCGCTGTGGCTCAAGTGGCAGAGTGCTAGCAGCCTTGAGCATAAAGAAGCCAAGGACAGTCTCAGGCCCTGAGTCCAAGGCCCAGGACTGGCAAAAATAAATAAATAAAAATTTGAAAAAAAAAATTACTGATCACAGTACAGCACATGATGCTGAAAGCCACTAGGCACACTATGCCTGCAGCCCTTTTGAAAGGGCACAGTGTGGAGGACACTTAAAAGATGTCCAGTCAATGCAGAGCATTGGCTCAAGTGGCTGACCACCAATCTTGAGCAAAAAAGCTCAGGGACAACACCCAGGCCCTGAGTTCAAGCCCAGGACTGGCACGCGTGCAAACACGCGCAAACACACACTCACGCACACACAGAGTAATCTTTGCACCTTTCAAAGCAGGATTTTTAAATATGCTACCTGCATAGTGCTTCTTTAGAGTCTGAGCTAGAATTTGTTTGTACAGCACAGACTGTATCTTCAAATTAGAAAACATAGTTAGCTTAACAAAAATCCATTTTTCCCAACTTTCCAGTCCTGTGCCTACTAGAGCTGCACTAAAGTACAAAATGGTAAATAAATTTAACTAGCTTTGCTATTATTAAATAGCAGGATGGTATGCAAAGCACTCATGCAAGAAGTTGCTATGTGGGCCTGGCATCACAAGCCTATACTCCATGCTACACAATGCTAACGGAAGCAAAAACACTGGAACAGTAGGTACCAGTGGCTCAAAGGTACTCAAGAGGCTGAGATCTGAGGATCACAGCTCAAAGTCAACCTGGGCAGGAAAGTCCATGAGACTTTATCTCCAATTAACCACCAAGAGTGGAAGTAGAGCTGTGGCTTAAGTGGTAGAGCACTAGCCTTGGGCAAAAAAGCCCAAGAATAACACACCTAGGTCCTGAGTTCAAGTCACAGGACTAGTACTTGCACGTTGTGTGCGCACGCGCACACACACGAAGCAAAACTATGTTGCATTAAACAGAGCTACATGCACAGAAATGCTAAGTGCCATCTGTTTTACAGGGCTCTTCATTCCACAAAGCATTCTGGAACCTGCCCAACAAAAGCTGAGCTACCAAAGGCCACCTGCCAGCAACAAGGCAGGCATTTGGGGTTATGGTGATTTGGTGGGGAGGGTAAGTCTGGGTACATACACAAGTGTGTTGGGTTCGTTTGTTTTTCGATTTGCTGGCATTGCAAAACTAGAGTTGCCCAGTGAGAAATAACAATGAATGAGATGATACATGTACTTCTCTTCCAGTTCAAGAAGTCCATACAGAACTTTTCATTTAATGATTCGCTTTAGTTGCTGAGGCAGGATCATGAGCTCAAAGCTAGTTTGTTGTGTGGGGGAGGGGGTGTTTTCTTTTTGGTGGTACTGACAATTGAACTCAGTGCCTTGTAAGTAAGCATTCTATACCACGTGAACCACACTCCCAGTCCACCTGGGCTACATAGGTGTGAGGTGGGTTGCGCAGCTGCCAAAGGCACCAGATAGTGCTCTAGCATGGGGACCATCCCCTTAGTAGTAGGTACTACTGGGATTTGGGAGCCTGAGAAAGTCTGTAAAAATCCCAAGGCATATGCAAATAGTGTGCATCACACGCACACCCATGCCCCAGGGCTCAGTTTCTTGAGGGATTCTGCCACCAACTATATGTGATTACTCACCCCCTTTTAGAAATGATGTAAGATATATATATATATATATATATATATATATATATATATTAGATGCCTTTAGCATAGCCCAGACAGTACCAGACATTTAGTATGCTGCTGATCTCTGTTCTTTCTCCTTCCCCAAAGGCCAAAAATGTTGCTTCAACTTTTTTTTTTTTTTTTTTTTTGCCAGTCCTGGGCCTTCAACTCAGGGCCTGACCACTGTCCCTTCTTTTTGCTCAAGGCTAGCACTCTGCCACTTGAGCCACAGCCCCACTTCTGGCCATTTTCTACATATGTGGTGCTGGGGAATCGAACCCAGGGCTTCGTGTATACAAGCAAGCACTCTTGCCACTAGGCATTGTGTGTGTGTGTGTGTCCTGAGGCTTGAATCCAGGGCTTGGACACTGTTCCTGCTACAGCTACACTTCTGGCTTTTCTTGAGTAGTCCTAGCTACTCAGGAGGCTGAGATCTGAGGATGGCAGTTCAAAGCCAGCCCAGGCAGAAAAGTACATGAAACTCTTATTTCCAATAAACTCTTCAGAAAAAGGCAGAAGTGGTGCTGTGGCACAAGTGGTAAAGCGTTAGCCTTGAGCTCAAAGAGGCTCAGGGACAGCACCCAGGCCCTGAGTTCAAGCCCCAAAGACCACCTCCCCCCGCCAAAAAAAAAATGTCTCACAGACTTTCCTGCCCAAACTGGCTTTGAGCCACCAGTGCTCAGCTTATTTAGACCTCGTTAATGCCAATGATATTCAGTAAACACCTTCTTGACTCTGCACATGTCAAGGAGTGGATGGGAATTAGGGCAGTGCTCCAGGGTTCTACAGTAAAGATGTTCTCCCTCATCAAGGGCCTTACCTACCCAGAAGGCCTCTTTTAGATTTAAACAGACCTGGTCCTGACCAGGTTAAGAGAAATTATTACTTAAAATACCAAAAGAAAGTAAATATGCACTATCCCTATATCTTCCTCTAAAATATAAATATATCAATAAAAGAAGGGATTGGCTAAGTGGCAAAGTTCATGGGTAGTAACACAATAAACAAATTTTTAAATAGATTTTTTTAAATCAATGGGTAAGAATCTCTAGATCTCTAGAATAAAACTTCATTTTTGCACTCTCCTCTATTCCTAACAAAGTGTCAGCCTGTCCTATCATATGGGAAAATGCTGGCTCTCTGAAGAGAAGGGAGTGCATGTGTTTTAATGATAAGATGAACATCTCTCAGGAGTTAGGAGCTGTCTAGGACAAGAGAAGTGCAAAAGACAAGAGTGTAGACTACCTCCTGACAGTATTAAGAGTAGCAAATAAATTCACAAGTAATTTGTCCTGACTAAATTTAAATGAAGGGAATAAAACAGAAATGCATTGCCTACATCTATGGGAAAGGACAGTCATGTTTATGTGACAATTCAACAATGCAGATTGTTAACTTTGCTAAACCAAAATTTAATACGTAGAATCACGTATTAACTTGATTAGTTCTAGCTGACAAGACCCAAGGAATGCAAAATGTAGTTTTATAAAGGAACTCAGTCTTGTTCCATGTGGGTTTTTTTTTGTTGTTGTTGTTGCCAGTCCTGGGGCTTGGACTCAGGGCCTGGGCAATGTCCCTGGCTTTTTTGCTCAATGCTAGTACTCTACCACTTGAGCCACAGCGCCCATTTCTGATTTTTTCTGTGTATGTGGTACTGAGGAATCGAACCCA
Organism: Perognathus longimembris pacificus; assembly: GCF_023159225.1. Taxonomy (NCBI): domain Eukaryota; kingdom Metazoa; phylum Chordata; class Mammalia; order Rodentia; family Heteromyidae; genus Perognathus; species Perognathus longimembris. Next base: position 2,660,619 of record NC_063170.1, read on the forward strand.
GGGCTTCATGCATGCTAGGCGAGCGCTCTACCATTAAGCCACATACATTCCTAGCCTGTTCCTTGTTTTAACACCTAAAAGTGTTGTATTTTGGGTATGTACTCAAATCATGGGAAGAATCTCTTCTGTAGGTACAAATGTATATTAACCAGTGTTCACCAAGTCCCATAGAGTAGCTCTCTAAGGCCTCCAAGGTACACTATTCAGAATAAGGAGAGCTCCAGCCAGGACATCCATGAAAACAGATTTGTCAATGTGACCCTCTATTTTGTACAGGTGCTTGTTTTTGCATTACTGGTATATGAATTCAGAACTTTATGTGTGCGTGTTAGGCAGGTGCTCTACCACATGAGCCATGCTCTTAATTTTATTTTTTAAATAGGGCTTCGTGTTTTTGCCCAACCCTACACATCATACTCTACCCAGCTTTGTAGGTTGAGATAATAGTCTCATAAACGTTTTGCCTGGGTTGTCCTTGAACTGAGATCCTCCAGATCTCTGCCTCCCAAGCAGCTGGTATTTATTACAGGAATGAACCACCATGCCTGGTAATTTTGTACTGTTTTAATGTTTTCTTTCTGCATACTCAGTTTCTTAAAGAAAAGCATACCTACTATATCTAAAAGTATTCAATTAACATTTATACATACTTTTTTCCTCCAGTCCTGGAGCTTGAACTCAGGGCTTGGGCACTGTCCCTGAGCTTCTTTTGCTTGAGCCACAGAGCCATTTCTAGCCTTTTCTGTTTATGTGGTACTGAGGAATAGAACCCAGGGCTTTGCATGCTAAGTAAGAACTCTATTACTAAGCCACGTTCCCAGCCATATATATATATATATTTTTTTTTTTTTTTTTTTTTTGCCAGTCCTGGGGCTTGGACTCAGGGCCTGAGCACTGTCCCTGGCTTCTTTTTGCTCAAGGCTAGCACTGTGCCACTTGAGCCACAGCGCCACTTCTGGCCATTTTCTGTATATGTGGTGCTGGGGAATTGAACCCAAGGCCTCATGTATACGAAGCAAGCACTCTTGTCACTAGGCCCTATCCCCAGCCCTATATATACATTTTTATAGTAGCTCCCATGAGAACAAAAGCTTGTCAAAGTCTTTTAATACATTTAAGACTACTTTGCTAGAAGAAGGGCCCACCAGTATGTCTACCCACTGCACAGAAATGAGAATGATTAATTTTTGCCAGGTGTGGTGGTTCACTCCTGTAATATCAGCTCTCCAGAGGCAGAGATCAGTAGGATCATAGTTCAAGGCCAGACTAAACAAAGGTTAGACAGAATGTCGATCAATAAGCAAGGTGTGGTGTGCACGCCAATAAACCTCAGCTGCCTGGGAGGCCATACATGAGAGGACTGCTAGCCAGGCAGCCCTGAAAAATAACCCTCAAAGCAAAATGGGCTGGGAACATAGCTCAAGTGGTAGAGTGCTTGCCTAGCAAGCACAAGAACCCAAGTTCAAACTCTAGAACCACAGAAAGAGAGGAAAAAGAGTGTACACACATTTTTTTGGGGTGGGGGGGCAGTCCTGGGCCTTGGACTCAGGGCCGGAGCACAGTCCCTGGCCTCTTTTTCCTCCAGGCTAGCACTCTGCCAACTTGAGCCACAGCGCCACCTCTGGCCTTTTCTGTATATGTGGTGCTGAGGAGTCGAACCCAGGGCTTCATGTATACAAGGCAAGCACTCTTGCCACTAGGTCATATTCCCAGCCCAACACACATTTTTTTTCATAAGGCAAGGACAACTGGAAAGTAAAAATATACTACCACCAGATGATGAGAGATGAAATGAAGCTGCCAGATATAAAATCAAGTACCAAAGATTGTCTGCCTTTTAATTAGGAGATACTTTCATGTGGTAAACTACAAAACTTCAATCTGTGTAGGCTTAGAGGAGAGCCCTTAGCTGATGAAATAGGCTAAGAACTGACCTAAAGGATGGCAGGGGTCAATTCAAGGAAAAATAGCCACTACTCTTGTGCAAAGGCTCAACATGATGAAAGTACACTCTCCTCTCCTAATTCTACATGAGCCAAGAAGACAAGCTTGAACCACCTCTGACGTTACTTCCTCTCCAGTCTCAAACCACACTTCTTACCTGTCTTTTTCCCAGGAGAGGGCAACTGGAACTAAACAGGTATTAAGATGGAGCAAAATGGAGTGAGCAACTTCTGGTTTCCCAAGTCTTTAGAAGAAAGTAGGAACACAGACAAGAGCTTTCCAATAGTCAGAAAACAGACAACTCATCAAAGTCTGTAACCTTATGACTCCACATCTAGGCCGATGATATATTATACTTTGGCTAATCCTTCAAACAAATACTGTAAGCATATCCCATTGTCTACTTTTATGTCCCAACACTAGGTTTGTTTTGTTTTTCTGGAGACAGCATTTTGCCACATAGTCCAGGCTAGCCTTGAACTCTAGCCTTCTGAGTGCTGGGATAACAGATGTGTACCACTATGCCTGGTCCAACCATAGTTCTTAATCCAGCCTGCAATGACAGAAATAGTCACAGAAAGACCTTTTGGGAGACCACTTAACAGACAGGAAAACTGCAGTCCAAGCACATGCACGTCTTTGGAAATGAACATCTACACTGCTGAAGTGGCACTAAAGTGACAAATGACAGTAATCCAATGGCCCAAAGCCAGAAATTCCATTGCAAACACATTTGTCTGATTTGTGCTACAGTGATTCTTGCAAGTATAGTACTAGGTAGCATTGTAGCAACCTAACTATAAAATCAAAAGCAACTCTATTATTTTTTTATACTTTAGAACATTAACAATGAGAAGTATCCTTAGCAACTATGTTTAATGTGCCACTGGAAAACTTGAATCCATTACTAGGAAGTACTTACACATCTGAAATTTGTAAAACAAATAAAAATAATTTTGATATAACTAATTCAACTGGAGATGATCCAACTTTCTCCATTACTGGAACACTACATTGCAATCATAGCATATAGCGAACAAGCCACTTAGGTTCGACATTAAACAACAATTATCAAGCTTTGGGATCCTTTTCTCCTGTAAGATTTCCTATGGGTCACATCAGTGGCTCATGCTGTAACCCTAGGTCCTCAAAAGTCTGAGACCTGAAGGATAGATGGAAAGTTGAAGGCAGTCTGAGCTGTAAAGTCTGTGAGACTCTATCTCCAATTAACCAGAAAAATACCAGACTAGAGATGTGGTAGAGGGGCTGGGGATATGGCCTAGTGGCAAGAGAACTTGCCTCGTATACATGAGGCCCTGGGTTCGATTCCCCAGCACCACATATACAGAAAATGGCCAGAAGTGGCGCTGTGGCTCAAGTGGCAGAGTGCTAGCCTTGAGCAAAAGGAAGCCACGGACAGTGCTCAGGCCCTGAGTCCAAGGCCCAGGACTGCCCCCCCACCCAAAAAAAGAGAGATGTGGTAGAATGCCAGTCATGAGCAATAAATCAAGAATAGTGCCCTGAGTTTAAGCCCCAGTGGTGGCTGAAATTTCTTATGCACAACACTGTTTAAATACTGTTAGTTCCATCTAATGTTTTACTCTGGAGAATGGGTGGGCCCACTTACTGTTCACTAATCTCAGTGCTGCCTCACATGGAGACGGGCTGAAGAATATGACAGGGAGGCCCTGAATATACAGTACATCTGCAGTTTACCGGCAGCAACCACTCCAGGTAACCATGAACTTGAGACTTCTGATATCACACTCAGTCTTAGGAAATGCTAAAATACTTAACATCTCTACACAAAAGAAAACTATTTCCAAATATCCTCTCAGCATTTCAAGAAATTGTATTTACTTCAGCTATTACTACATGATACTAAAACCAAAATGCACCTTTCAAGAGTTACACTAAAGCCGGTGGCAGTGGCTCACACCTATAATCCTAGCCACTCAGGAGCTAGAGATACTGGAGGAATCGTTAGGAAATAAATGCAATGGCCCAGAATCCACACTGGAGAAAGGCTCTAAGCACTACTTGTAGAGAGGACTTAAATGTAACTAGAAGGAAGGACTTGGAGTTTCAAATTAATTACCTCAAACCATTTAACCAGTCCTCTGACTTCTAATTTATGAAAACATCCACAAATTAGAAAGGTATTACACTGCAACTATCAAACTTCATTATTTGTATGAGTTAGGCCCAGGTGGCTCATGCCTGTAATCCTAACTACTCAAGAGGCTGAGATATGAGGATGACAGTTCCAAACCAGCATGGGCAAACAAGTCCACAGGACTTCATCTCCAATTAACCAGTAAAAAGAAAAGCTGGACTGGAGGAGGTGTGGCCCCAAGTAGAGCACCAGCTGTGACCCAAATAGGCAAGAGGCCCTGAGTTCAAGCAAGCAGAACTACATACAAACATACATAATTCAAACAATTAAAGATTGCATTGCATACATTTCCAAGAGGTTTCTCACATGTTTTCCTCCAAAACTGTTAACTTATGGTTACTTCCAACAATAAACAAATGGTATGAACCAGGCAGGGTAAGTCACACCTGTAATTCTATCACTGGGAAGGCTGAAGCAGAGGATCACAAATTCCCGGCCAACCTGAGCAAGACCCTGTCTTAAAATACAACCACAATGGGCTGGGAATATGGCCTAGTGGCAAGAGTGCTTGCCTCATATACATGAAGCCCTGGGTTCGATTCCTCAGCACCACATATGTAGAAAACCGCCAGAAGTGGCGCTGTGGCTCAAGTTGGCAATAGAGCATTAGCTTTGAGCAGAAAGAAGCCAGGGACAGTGCTCAAGCCCTAAGTTCAACTCCAGGACTGGCCAAAAAGGAAACAAAACAAAACACAAACTCAAACAGAAAACATCACAAAGCTCAATACATGGTAAGAAAACGCATGTGGTGAATGAATGAATGTCCACTAAGGCTGCAAGAACAACAGGTAACTGAATTAAGCAATTTAATTAAAATGCTCAGAACTGGCCAGGCATATGTGCACTCTACCCAGCAAGCTGAGATCTGAGGATCCGGGTTCAAGGCCAACACAGGCAGACAAACTGGAGAGAGTCATATCCCTAATTAACCAGCAAAGCCAGAACTGGAGACATGGTTCAAATGGTAGAGTGCCAGCAATGAGCAAGCAAGAATTTGAGACTCTGAGTTCAAGACCCAGTACTAACACACACACACACACACACACACACACACACACACACACACACAGTCTCTGTCTCTCTCTGTCTCTCTCTCTCTCTCTCCTCAGAACAACTCAGGCAAGATGTAGTAATTAAATCCTGTCATACCTGATTCTATTATTTCCATTACTATCCTTTTAAAAATAACTGTGAAGGGGCTGGGAATATGGCCTAGGAGCAAGAATGCTTGCCTTGTATACATGAAGCCCTAGGTTCGATTCCTCAGCACCACTTATATAGAAAGGGCCAGAAATGGCCCTGTGGCTCAAGTTGGCATAGTGCTAGCCTTGAGCAAAAAGAAGCCAGGGACAGTGCTCAGGCCCTGAGCTTAAGCCTCAGGACTGGCAAAAAAAAAAAAAAAAGTGAAAAATCAAACTATCTCCTTCGCTCCTTCTCCAAGCTAGCCCCTGTAAGCATTGAAATCATTATTTCAAGAGAAGTTTAAACTCAAGTATTGCTCATACTTATGTTTAAACTATCATGGACCAATCCAGCTTTCTGATGTATAGGCAATAATTGTCTAAAACACACTGTGACAATGCCACAAATGGAATTACAGTTGCATCCCATACTATCACCAGTTAACCCTCTTCAGTTTTGCACTGATTTTTGCTTATTAAATAAAGGAAGTGAATTATACCTAACCACGTTTCCTTCACCTCAGAATCACCAAGAATAAAGTAGGCGCCAGTGGCTCACACCTGTAATTCTAGCTACTCAAGAGGCTGATATCTGATGATTGAGATTTGACTTGAAGCCAGCTTGGGCAGGAAAGACCCGTGGGACTCTTATCTCCAATTAACCATCAAAAAGCCAGAAAAGCAGAGCTGTGGCTCGAGTGATAGAGTGCTAGCCTTGAGCACAAAAGGCTCAGGGACAGTGCCCAGGTCCCAAGTTCAAGCTTGAGAAAGAGTACACCAAAAGAGAGACAGAGACAGAGATTAAAGAACCATCAAGAATACTGTATTACACAATAGTTCATAATGAGCTTAAGGTTTACTCAGACTAATTTTTAAAATCAAGTTATTAACTAGTATTCACGTTGTGCAAAAGGCAAATACCAAATCTTTTAAGAGAATCTCTGAATAAGTGCCAAAATCATTCAACAACTACCGTGCACACACCTCTTTGGTGCAAAGAATTATATACACTAAATATAAATGTAAACCTACAAGTGGGAGGAAAGTCAAAGCAGGAAAGGTCTGATACAAACTAAGTATCACAAATCTAGCAAAACTGCTGTTTCCTGAAGGATCCACGCTTTAAAAAGGATTTCCCATTTTTAAATCCTACAACATGCATTAGTTACTTATTTCAAGTTGTTAAAATCATTATTTAGAAGCAAGAGGCCCTGAGATCAAACCTAGCACACACACAAAATTATTATTTAGAGTGGAGTGTGGTGGCACATATCCCCAGCATTCTGAAGGCTGAAGCAGGAGGATCTCGAGTTAAGAAGCCAGTCCCAACCTCAACAAAACACATTATTTCCAAGGTGTAATCGGGTCGACTTCATTTGCCCACAAACAAAACCCAGTTGCTGATGAAGAGGTATTGTCCTCCACTGCAGCCAGTTGGTTTCCTTCCCCCCTCCTCCCCCCCAAAAAAACACCGCTAAAAGCAGAGTCGGCTGGTGCACCAGCATGCCTGATTTCCAGGGATTCGAGAGGAACCAACAGGGGTCTAGGCCCAGCCTGACAGGGCTACCCCGCCGCCTTCTCCCGGAGGTCTGCGACTCGGGGGCGGGAGGCGGGCGAGGACGGCTCGGCTCGGCGGGGCGCGCACTCCTGGCTCGCCCACCCCGCCGCGGACGCCGGGGCCCGGCTCGGGGGCCCGAGGGTCAGTCGGCCCGGCTGGCTGGGCTGGATGCGTGCGCGGCGTCGGTCGGAGGCGCGTTCAAGCGCGCCGCCCGCCACTTACTCCACTTTTCCTTGCCAGGGCGGCCTGCGGCTGCTACTCCCCCCGCCCGGGGTCCGAGGAGCCCAGCGCCCCGCGCCGGGGCCGCCCGGGGGGCTTGGGCCACGGCCGCCGCACTCCCCGCGCCGGCCCGCCCGCCCGCCCGCGCTGAGGCCGCCCGGACACAGGGTCGGCGCGTCGCCGCGGGCTCGGCCGCCACCGCGGGGCGCGGGGCGCGGGGCGGCTCCGGCCCGCCAGCCGGGGCCGGTGGACGCACCCTCCGGGGCCCGGCCGCGGGGTCCCGGCGCCCACCCGCGGCCTCGGCGTGGCGGCGGGCGCGCGGCGGGGCGGGGCGCGGCGCAGGCCTAGGCCGGCAGCGTGTCCGCGCCTCCCCCCACCGCGCCGCCCGCGCCGCCCGCCCGCCCGCCCGCCGCGCACGCCGCCCAGGGCGCGGGCCTCCCGTCCACACCGCGGCCCGGACTACCTGCGGGTTGTGGAGGGCCATGGCGGCCCGACTCAATGGGGCTCGGCACGGCTCCGGCTCCTCACGCCGCGTCCCCCGCCGCCGCCATCTTCTCGCCGCACTCACACTCTCGCAGCGGCCGCCGCGCCTGCGCACTGCCGCGCCGCGGGCGGGAGGCGGCCTTCTGCGCCTGCGCGCGACAGGTGGGCGTGCGCCCGGCCGCGATCCCGCCTCCCGCCGGAGCCTCGCCGCGCGGCGCCCGGAGGCCGCGGCCCCGCACGTGCGCGATGGGGCGGCGGGAGCCCGCGGGGCCGGGCCGCAGCGGGGAGGGCGCGCCGGGGAGGTGCCGGGGCCCCGCGGCCGAAAGGGAGCGTCCCGGGCCCACGGAAAAACCCCCCCCGGGCGCGGGCCTCGGTCCCCGGGACTGAAAGGCGCCGTTCTGCCCATTCATCCGTCCACGTCCTCCCGCCTGACGCCCGCAGTGTTGCCTGGGAACTGCCCCGCGCCCGGCCTTTCCGCCGCCCAGCACCGGAGAACCCGAAGGACGCGTGAATAAATAAAAGCGAAGCGTGTGCCCAGCAAAGACCTACGGAGAGCCTGCTCCCGCCCCGCCCCGCCCAGGAGGTGGCCCCGAACGTCCATCCATCCCTCGCCCCAGCCTGGAGGTGGCCCCGAACATCCATCCATCGCCACGTCCAATGAAGAAGCCCAGGCCTTCCCGATGCAGCAGCAGGCAGGTTGAAGAGGAGGACTACTCTAAAATAAGTGATTTTTAAAAATGAGTGCACGAGTTCAGACGGGGCTCGGGTAGCCCATACCTGATCATCTTAGCTTCCCAGAAGGCTGAGATCTGAGGATTGTGGTTCAAAGCCAGTCCCGGGGAGAAAAGTCCAGGAGACTCTGATATCCAATTAACCATCACAAAGTCAGACGTGGAGCTGCAGCTCAAATGGTTAGAGCCACAGCCTTGAGCAGAAAAGCCAAGTCAGAGCCCCAGGCCCTGAGTCCAAGCCCCCATAACCACAAACACACAGAAGGAAGGAAGGAACAGAGAGGCAGACACCAAGGAGCGTGTGTGTCTTTCCACGTCAGAATTACAAGTTCTTTAATTCCAGTCTAATCCCTGCTGTGAACCCTCGCTGTGATACGGAGATTCCAGTATGGCTCACAAAGAGTTAAAGCTTCTGTAGGGTTTAGAGGCCCTGCTGGAAAGGAGAGCAGAGGGCTGAGTCGGTGATAAGATATTAACATAAAGAGTCCAGTCCCAGAGCTGTTGTGCTCTGTTGCACAGAGTGGTGTCAAAGTGCACACCTGCCTCCAGTGCCGAGCTGGCTCAGGGCTCCCTAGGAGGGGAAGGAAGGCAAGGGTCAGGTCACTCAGGGTCCCAGAGCTGAGCTGAAGCCCCAGGAAAAGCAGCGGAGGATGGTCACCCGTTGATCCCTGACAGTGGTGCCACTGTCCCCAATGTAAGGTGTCCCCTCCTTTCATACAACCCAGGGGAGAGGTTTCATTGCTCTGGTGTGTTCTGTGAGTTCATGGTCCTGGTTTTTCTGATATAGGTGGTTCCTCATTTTATCGGATAAGTTCATTGATAGGTGATAATCTTTTTTTTTTTGGTCAGTACTGGAGTTTGAACTCAGGGCTTCATGGTTGTTTGGCTCGTTTGATCTGCTGGTGCTCCAGCCCTGATTTTTTTTTTTTTTTAACTAGTTAGTTAGAGATGGGAGTCTCACAGATTTTTCTGCCCAGGCTGGCCTCCAGTTGTGGTCCTCCAGGTCTCAGCCTCCTGAGTAACTAGGGTGACAGGTTTGAGCCTGCCAGTCTGTGTCATGGTTTGGGTGGATAGGCCACGAGGGTTCACTTGTATCACAAGATGCAGTCATCCCACCAAGCGTTTGCACATAGAATGGAACAAGCTGCTGGTGTGTGTGTGTGTGTGTGTGTGTGTGTGTGTGTGTGTGTGTGTGCCAGTATGGTGGCTTGAACTAGGATCTAGGTGCTATTCCTTAGCTTTTATTCTCAAGACCAACACTCTGTCACTTGAGCCACAGCTCCACTGTTGGGTTTTTTAGTGGTTAATTGAAGACGACAGTCTCATGAAGTTTCTTGGCTGCTTGGCTTTGAATAGTGGTCCTCAGCTCTCAGCCTCCTGAGTAGCTAGGATTGTAGGCAGAGCCACTGGTGCCCAGCCAAGCTGCTGTTTGATCACATGGAGTCACCCAGGGCCTAGCATTGCCTGCAAGCTACCATGCTGTTCAACATGGAGGCACTTGGAGTGGGACAGAGCCTGGCCTCCTCGTGGCGTCTGTCAGTCCGAATGCTCCAGGGACTCGGAGGACACTTGCCAAGTGGAGAGGCAGGCTGTCAGGGGCAACTGTGGTTACGGGAGAACCAAGCAGATGCCGGATGGAGAGGCAGAGAGACCTGGTGAAATACTCAAAGGCTCAGACACCGCGGGCCTGGACTTAGAGATAGCCACAAATCCCCATGAGAACCAAGGCGCTCGCCACCTCCTGCCGAGACCATGCTCCCCTGCGCTGGGACTCTGTCACCCGCAAGTCCGGGAGGGTTGTATGCAGACTGGCGTGGCAAGGGCGGCTTCTCTACCATAACTTTCCTAAAAGGTTAAAAACGTGACCTTGTCCACATAAGACAGGAAGTGTGCATTCAAAGAAATAAGGAAATCATTGGAAGCTGGGCTCTGGTGGCTCACTCCTGTCATCCTGGCTACTCAGGAGGCTGAGATCTGAGGATCACAGTTCAAAGCCAGCCTGGGCAGGAAAGTCTGTGAGACTCTTATCTCCAATGAACCACCAGAAAACCTGAAGTGGCGCTGTGGGTGAAAGTGGTAGAGTGCTAGCCTTGAGCTGAAGAGCTCAGGGACAGCGCCCAGGCTCAGAGTTCAAGCCCTGTGACCAACCAAAAAAAAAGGAAATCGTTTGTTCTAAATGACCTAGAAACTGTAATGGGGACGAGCCCTCCAAGGGAGGGGACCACAATGTAACGGGGTCCAAGGGTGGGGGGAATCGCCCATCCCTCCAAGAGTCCACCACTCAGACAGTCTCAAGTAAAAAGATGGATTTTGGGGGGAAGTAAAAAGTATACTGACCGGCCAGGGTCACGGCTCAGACTTGGGAGCTGGAACCGCAACCGTAAAAAGCCGGCTGGCCCGGCCAGGGCCGCAGCCCAGACTGGGGAGCTGGGACCGCACGCCCCGGGCCACACTCAGGGTCGGGTTATAAAGGCAAACACCACACGGTCAAGCCTGCCACACGCAGGTGGCCAATGAGGTTACAACACTTACAGAGCATGCCAGGTCACACGCAGCTGGCCAGTGGAGTTACAGTCTGCCTCATAGTATCTGCTTGAACCAACCTATCATTCTAGTTAGAATTGGCGCATGGATTTGGCGGGGCTCACATGATGCAGGTGGATACGCCTACTCATAGGAGGGCACTGGCTTAACCTTGAACATTCCTTGAAACTTCCATGCTTCAGGCGGTCAAGCAGTTCACACAATCTTATCACAGCGAAGGGGAGCTTCCCTGGATAGGGTGGGGAGATCTTAGTGAAGATGGAGTTGGCTTCTGCTCTAATCTGACCTGGAGTCAGTCTGACACCCCTCCACAGTTAATGATGGCACTGGCCAGATCTGACCTCCCTATTACAGGAACAGGGCTTCCAGTTACCCTGAATGGTGTGTTTTCCCATGGAAAAAGTTTCCGGAAGTCTTACAGACACAAAAGAGAAAGTCAGTCTACATATTTACAAAATACCCAGGCCAGTGGGGTTACCAGGTAGAAGGAGAAATTCTTCCGTAGGGTTTTATGGTGGGGCTTGAACTCTGGTCCTGGGCGCTGTCCATGAGCTCTTTCTCTCAAGGCTAGCGTTCTACCACTTTGAACCACAGCTCCACTACAGGTTTTCTGGTGGTTAATTGGAGAGAAGCGTCTCATGGACTTTCCTGCCTGGGCTCACTGCAGAATCATCAGATCTCAGCCTCTTGAGTAGCTAGGATTACAGGTGGAAGTCACCGGTGCCCAGCTTCCATAGGATTTTGATGGTAGCTATTTTAGTTTATGTTTTGTTTGATTTTTTTTTATGTGGAGTCTTGAGCCTAGCCAAGGTTGACAGCAAAACTAGAGTTCCTCTTGCCTCAGCCTCCCAAGGGCTGCAATCAGAGGATCCAGTTGGAAGCCAACTTGGGCAACAAAGTACTACACAAGACTCCATTTCCAAAATAAACGGCAAAATCCAGGCTGGAGGCATGGCTCAAGTGGTAGAGCCACCAGCCAAGTGAGCTAAAGTATGGTAAGCCTGTGTCAGAGATTCCCAGAACTCACTGGAAGGAAGTTTGAGGTGGACGTGTGTCTACATAATAAATAACACTGCTGGGTTAAAACTGTAAAGCCATATGCTAAATGCCAAACGCCCAGCACCACAACAGTTGATATATCCATGGTGAAAGAGGAGTTAAGGGTGTAGCTCAAGTGGGAGAGTTACCACCAACCCGAGGGGGAGGAGGAGGAGGCGGAGGCAGTGGCAGAAGTAGCATTTCTAGGTTGGAGGCTGAAAATAACAGGAAAGAATGGGAAGGTGTTCCGGTAAGGAGATGTGTTACGTGAGATCCTGCCTGACTGGCTGGCGCTCTGCCTCTTGAGCCACGTCTTGAGCCCAGCTTTTTTTTTATGATTATTTTGGAGATGGGACTCTCAGACTTCTCTGCCTAGGCTGGCCTCCAGTTACGATCCTCCAGGTCTCAGCCTCCTGGGTAGCTGGGATTACAGGCGTGAGCCACCAGGGCCCAAACTGAGCATCTTTCTGAACTCTTGTGTTGGAAGGATCGGGGACATCCCAAAGGCAGTGGGGTGCTCTCCCCCACAGCTCTCATCTTGAACTGCCCTCAAGAGACCCACGCGGGCTCCCTCCAGCCAAGAGAATGGCAGCGTTCCTGGGGGCACAGCAAGCGGACCTTCCATTCCGTCCCCACCCGCAGGGAGGGCAGGCACGTTTCCCTGAAGCCTGGTGCCTCAGAGCCTCTGGCTTCTGGGTACCTCTGCTAGGCTTAGAGTCTAGTTCAGTCCCTCCAGAGCCTCTGTTTCTTCATCTGCATCTTCGGGTACCCCAATATATAGATGGAGTGGAGTGCACAGAGACTGGAGAAGCGTATGACGTCTAGCACGTGATCAGATTTTATCACAGTGAACATTGTGACAGACAAATGTCTTGGAATTAACTGACTTGTGACACAGATTGTTTCTTGCCTATTTAAGATGTTTCGTTTTAATGGCTGCTTAAAAAATAGTACAAGTATAATTACCAGTTGATAGGTAATTACTATGCTGTGCTTGCTCGATGATGAAGTAAAAGTGATTTGCATATCAGACAATGCTATTAGCACTGCTGTTAAATTGGTTTACACAGGGTCTAGGAATGTGGCTTAGTGGTAGAGTGCTTGCCTAGCATGCATGAAGCCCTGGGTTCAATTCCTCAGCACCACATACACAGAAAAGGCCAGAAGTAGCGCTGTGGCTCAAGGACAGTGCCCAAGCCCTGAGTTCAAGTTCCAGGACTTGCAAAAAAAAAAAAAACATGGTTATACAGTAATTTTGAAATCAACATCCTGGACAGGTTCTCCATCCTGGGAGAGAGGAAATCTGAAACCACTTACCCGCCCCCACCCCACATTAATGTCATGATCCTGACCAATTGGATGAAAGTCAGAGGCAAAGCAGGACACTGAGCTCCACTTTAAAGGTCCAGTTTAGCTTCTGTCCAAATATAAAAGCTACACGTGTTTGGTGTGTACTGAAAATAGGAAAAAACATGTCTTGCTGGGTGCTAGTGGTTTACATGTGTAACCCCTAGCTACTCAGGAGGCTGAGATCTGAGGATCATGGCTGGAAGCCAGTCTGAACAGTAAAGTCCTTGACACTGATAGATACTCTTATCGCCAATTAACCGCAAAAAAGCCAGAAGTGGAACTATGCCTCAAGTGGTAGAATACCAACTTTGAACAAAAAAAGCTAAGGGACATGTCCAGGCTCTGAGTTCAAACCCCAGAACCAGCACATAAAAAAATGCAAGGCCCTGAGCTTAACCCCGGCAGCATGGCGGGCTGGCTAGAGACCCAGAGAAGAGCTGGTATTTCAGTCCAAACTCAAGGACTGTCTGCTGGCAAACCCCCCTTTGCTGGGGGGAGATGGCGCTGGGCTCTTGGAAGGCCTTCCACTGATTGTTTCTGGCTCACCCAGCTCATGGACAGCAATCTGCTTTTCTTCAAGTCTATCAATTTAAATGGTAATCATATCCAAAAGCCACTTTCTCAGATGCACTCGGGAACCATGTTTGGCCACAGAATTAATCATTACAGATGCATGAACTGGATTAGGATTCTGTACGAGTTATTAAAATAGGTAGTCGATAAAGGAGAACAGCACGCTGGTATTCAGGCAGGGGAGGAAAGTTTATTACCCAACTGCTGGCCCTTGCCCCAAGGGGCGACCCCCTCCCGCCCTGCCTTTTGGAGGGCGGGGGCGGGAGGTGTGGCCAGGTGGATCAGGATGTGACTTCTGGGAAGGGGAGGTAACTGCCTCTGGTATGCCGGTGGAGGCTGAGCCAGGAGCGGGGCACGTGCGTGGAGCCCTCCTGTGTCTTGTTCAGGTTAACGTGCAACAGAGCTGACGAGAAAAGCTTCGCACCCTGGCTCAGGAGCCCATGCTCAGCCTATCACCAAGATGCGGCCAGTCCCCCTCTAGCCGGACGCAGCACCGTTAGACCCTGGTCCCTGCGGTGAGAGAGCAATCCTGGGCGGGAACCCAGGTCTCTTGAATTTCAGCCCGGGACTAAACGGGGCCCAAGCACTGGTGGGCTTAGAAACGTCTGAGGGCATCGAGGAGTGGTGTATTTTTAGTGTCTTTGGGTGGCTGAACGGGGCCAGCCCCAGGGACCGATGAATCACTATCCCAGCACGCTTGGTTTAAACACAGAACTGATCCTGTGGAACAGAGCCAGCGGATGCTGGAGGCCAGCTCTGGGCGGGACCCCGGGGCTTCCTGCTGCGTCAACAGGAAGGCGGCGTGGAGGTGCTGACTGGGATGCAGCAGGTGTGAGGCCCGGCCGAGGCAGAGCCAGCCTGGAAGCTGTGGCCACCGTAGACCAGGCAGTGCTTCACCAGGGGGAAGCCCTGGCGAACACCGATACTGCTGATTGTTGCCTGTGGGGGCAACAGCAGCATGGGGAGGCCTTGAAAAAACAGTTAGGGGGTCACCCCAGGAGTAGCTAGCTGAGCCCGCCTGGGGCCCAGCTGACAATTGCTATTTCTCCAGCTTGTGCCTGCTGCTCCAGAGCGCCCTCTGGAGGAAGCCCTCTGCTCTGCACTCTCACGGGCCGGATATGCTGTGTCCCCCTCACCCTTTCAGCCCCAAGTTCAAAATCCACACAAGAGCCCACGCTGGTCATCCTAGCTACTCAGGAGGCTGAGATCTGCGGAGCACAGTTCAAAGCCAGCCCAGGCAGGAAAGGCTGTGAGACTCTTATCTCCCATCAACCACCAGAATACGGGAAGTGGCTCAAAATGGTAGAGCGCTAGCCTTGAGCGTAAAAGCTTGGGGACAGTGCCCAGAGGGGTTGGGATCCTGGCTGGCGACCTGTAGCTCTCAGGCGACAATGGAATTTGAAGAATGAGGTGACATTTTGCTCTGGTGTTCAGCTTGTACTGATCCTGGGGCTTGGATTCCGGGCCTCTGCTCTCGTTTGGCTTGTCGACTCACCACTGGCACCCCACCGCCTAAGCCATCCTTCCGTTCCGCTGGCTACTTGGAGAGGGCGTTTCACAGGGCTTTTCTTTGAACCTCAGTCCTCTAGGTCTCCTGAGTAGCTAAGATTACAGGCGTGACTCAACTGGCACGCTGGCCTGTTGTGAGTTACCTAGTCCTAATTTGTCTTGCAGCCTTAATGGACATCCTTTATTCACTCATCAGATAGGTTTTCTGAACATGTGCTGAAGACCATGATGTGCAGACTATTTGGTTTTGTGTATTTTGAGAGTCTTCCTTTGTAGCTCAGGTTGGCCTGGAACTCGTGATTCTTCTGTATCAGCTTCTCCTGAGCTAAAACTACAGGAGTGCATCACCATGCCCAGCTCCGCCCGTCTCTCTGCAGCAGCCAAGGCTTTCCCATGGGGCCGAGCGGGACCCCGGCGCTGCGCTTCCCTCACCCTGCGGGCCTGCCCCACCTCCCACCACTCTTTCCAGAGCCTCCGGCTTTTCCTGGGAGCTTGCTAAATAGTCTGATAACTGACTTGTATAACAGTGCTGAGCAGGCGCCAGTCAGTGGGGTACTGGTACCTCTGTATTCCTCATCCCTGCCTCACCTGGGGTGTGCACCCCCAGAAGTGCTTGCCTGACACACAGAAGAGTGTGTGTGTGTGCGCGCGTGTACTGGGGCTTGAACTCTGGGCCTGGGTGCTGTCTTTGAGCTTCTTTTGCTCAAGGCAAGTGCTCTAACCACTTGAGCCTCAGCACCACTTCCAGCTTTTTTGAGTAGCTTATTAGAGATGAGAGTCTCATGAGTTCTTGCCTGGGTTGGCAAGAAATCCTCAGATCTCAGCCTTCTGAGTAGCTAGGATGACAGGTGTGAGCCACTGGTGCCTTGCCTTGCTTAGCTTCTAGACACAAACTGGTGTCCTACCACTTGAGCCACATCTCCAACCTGGCATTTTTCTAGTTAACTGGAAGCCAGGCACTGGTGGCTTATGCCTGTAATCCTAGCTATCCATATGGCTGAGATCTGAGGAACAAAGTTCAAAGCCAGCCTGGGTAAGAAAGTCCATGAGACCCTTATCTCCAATAAGCCAGCAAAAAGCTGGAAGTGGAGCTGTGGCTCCAGCCTTGAATGCAAAAGCTCAGGGACAGTACCCTGAGCCCAAACCCCCAAACCAGCACACCTGCTTATGGGCACACGCGCGCGCACACACACACACACACACACACACGTCAGGATTGGGAATGTGGCTTAGTGGTAGGGTGCTTGCCAAGCATGCATGAAGCCCCGGGTTTGGTTCCTCAGTACCACATAAAAGTAAAAGCTGGAAGTGGGGTTGTGGCTCGAGTGGTAGAGTGCTAGCCTTGAGCAAAAGCTCAGGGACAGTGCACAGGCCCCGAGTTCAAGCCTCAGGACTGGCAAAATCAATAGGCTCATGGGCTTTTCTGCCTAGGCTGGCCCTCAGAGCTCAACCTCTGAACACCTGGGGTCACAGGTGTGCGCCCTCCGATGCTCCACAGGCTGCACTTCACACCAGGCTTCCTCCCAAGTTCAAACCCAGAGGCCCTCGTCCACCCCCACCGCCGAGGACCGCCCAGGCGGCCAGGGCGGGGTCACCGCCGGAGCTGTGAACGCTCTGGAGGACGCTGCACCTTCTGTGCTGCTATGAGGCAAGCTCGAACCCGCTGCCTGGCGCGGCGGGGACGCAGGGGCCGCCTCCGCTCTCCGGCGGCCTGCGGCGCTGGCTGAGCAGGTCTGTAGGTGGCCCAGCCAAGTGCAGGGCAGAGGTTGAAGCCCAGGTCAGGGTCCTCACAGAAGGGCCCGAGTCTCCCTGAGCAGACAGCCGACCGCCCGTCTGAGGCTCCCCTTCCCACACATTGCATTTTTCCCTTTGAAGCAAGGTGGCCCGGCTGACACAATGCGAGGAGGCGACGGCTTCATTTCTGGTCCTCCGGCCTCGGGGCGGCGTAGGATGTGGGGAGACCTCTGGGTGAACTTGGCAATTAGAAGCACTGTAGAGTGGAAACACCCAGGACTCCCACACATACCAAAAGCCTGGCTCGTTTCCAAATTGTATTTGGGTTCAACATGCAAAGAACTCATCTTCAGAGAACGGAGAAAATAGAAATAAAGAATATTACAACAACTACACAAAGCTAGGAAGGTCATAGTAAAATAAACCATACCCTATCAATCACATTGTTTTAATGCATTTTAAGAATTGAATACTCTGTACGGAATTAAAAAAGAAAACCAAAGCAACGTGCAGAAAATTAAAGGAGCTAAGACAGAAAAACTATGTCATAAAATCATAAATACAAAAGCAAGCAATTAAAAACCACAAACAATTACATGTTCCAGTGACATCAGTGGCCAGGTCATACCCAACAAGTCACTCGATCACCGAAAGGGGCTGGTGGCTGAACCGCCATCAAGCTGAACCTTTCTTCCACGCCAAGCAAACCTGCAGAACGGCTTTAAATAACTTCCGGAGGGTGGAACCGCATCTCTGTCAGAGAAAATGGAAGGCAAGCCCCTCCGTCCCCTCCACCCCAGGAAATGTTACATTCATTCAATGTCTAACTAAGGCAATCAAAGGACTAGTTCTTGAGTCATTCCCTAAACCCTTCTATCCATGTGAAAAGAAAGCAAGGGAGGAGGAAAGGGAGGGAGAGAGGAAGGACGGACGGACAGACGGACAGAAGCCACCTGCAAAGCTGAGGATGGCTGTCCCAGGGTCCGTGGGGGTGCCCTCGGGGTTTCTTTACAAGATGGGGTGGACGGGAAGAGTGGGGCTCAGCATGCAGCTGATGGAGAAATTACCCGTATGAAGGAGGTGACACGAGAACCGGTCACGGGTGTCCTTGCCACTCTGCCCACCCCTGGGGCAGGCGCTCAGGCAGAGGGGGGCATCACTGGGCCTCTTGGGGAACTGGGGCCCTCTGGGTCACTCGGGGGCAGGGACGGCACCACTCGGGGCCACGTGTGACTTTGCGAGACTCACGGAGGGGAGAAAGATGGAAGGCAAAGCCGCATTAGGCAAGGTCCTGGCACTGACCACTGGGCATTTATTATCCAGACAAATCAAAAGGCCCAAGGGAGGGGATGAGGTGGAGAATCCTGGCAGATAATCTACAAAATGGTAATTAGCAAATTGTATCAAAAAGTATCAAAACATTTCAAAAATCTCTAAAAACAGCCAGCTTGGAGGATGCAGGGCTTGGGGGTGGGGGGGCGGCTTGGGAACCGCTGTGCACACTCTGTGCACACCCGTTCCGTTCCCCTCCCTCCGGGGCCCTCCCCCCGCATTCCTCCGGACCCACACCAGGAAGGAGGCCGGGAGCCGCCCGGAGCCTGAGGGCAGGTGCCGGGCAAGCCTGGTGCCCGGGGTCCTGCAGGGGAAAGAAGGAAGGGTGATCTCCGAAGCTCAGCCCTCACCGGAGGGGGCCTCGTGGCTCAGGGCCAGGGGGCAACACAGGAAAGCGCCAGGGCAGACCCCTGGCCTTGGGGGAGGGACCCTCCCTTCCCTTTAACACTGAGCTTTGCACCCCAACCTGAATGCCCCCTCTTGAGTGTGAGCTTCTGGGGCTCCGCCTAAGTCTCCTGATCACCTAGGCGCTTGGCGCCTGGCTCCCAGTGCGAGGGCTCCACGGGCTGCCGGGGCGGCCTGGCTACAGCGAAGCTGACGGGGGGTCTGCACCCATCCTCTCTGAGGGGGTCAGGGTCTCGCGAGGTTGCCCAGGCGGGCCTGGGACTCAAGGACTGAAGGTCCTACCACTCAGCCTGCCAATGCGGCCGGGAGTCTGTGTCTACTTGAAACAGCAGAAAGATGGTTGTCCGGAACAGCAGCCCCTGCAGCCGCCGCCCCTCCCTCCTCCCGCCCCTTCTCTCGCTCCACTGACAGGCTTCCAGCTGGGATGAGCAACAACTTCCAAATGTACAGCTAACACAAAGTGAAGACTCTAGTTCCTTAAAGATGAGAAATCACACCTGAATAAAAACCTGCCATGCTTATTTGGAAAAATCGAGAAAAACAAGCAAACAAAAACGTTGTGTTCAAGGATTCCCAACACAGCTTGGGGCGTGACAGCTCAGGAACCCCAGCCGAAGTAGTTGCTGTCACCCTGGGGTCAGTGTGCCACACAGTTTCACCACCACCCGCCCGGGGTCGGCCCTGCCTCTGCCTGTTAGTCCGTTTTCTCCACTCTCGGTTGGGCTGCCAAGCGGGGTGTGTTCCCAACTTACACACTCACCCCCCTCCCCGCCGGCTTCTACAGCCTCCCGCCCCAACCGCCTTTCTCAGCAAGTGGCAATGCTGCCAACTTTGAGGTTGGCCCCCAACAGGAAACTTACATACCAGCCTTTGAAGGATGCTTCTAGAGCCCTGATGCCAAGCCACGTGAGTGACCAACCACAGGTCAGCAGAGAAAGCATGGTGCCCACCAAGCAGGCTGGCCGAAGAGCCAACCACCAAGGATGAGAACCCCGGCCTTGCCACAAGGCAGGCGCTGCACCAAGCAGGCTGGCCGAAGAGCCAACCAACAGCTCTCATCTCCCAGGTCAAAGCCATGCTGCTCTACAACTGCTACGTGCCCGTCTCCCCCGCCGGGGGCCCCCTCTGGCCACACCCCCTATGCGTGGCTTCCAAAGCTCCCTCAAGTAATCACACCTGTCCTGGGATGGAGGCTGGGAGGCCTGAGCTATCCCAGAACTGGCAGCGCTGCAAAATGTGCTTCCCAGAGGCCTGGGACTCCCTGTGAGACAGAGAACAGAGCTTCGGGCTCAGGGTTCAGGAAGGTTGGTAAAGATGAACAGTTACTGAGTTCACAGAAGGCTCCAGAGCACGGAGACCGTGCAGCCCTGTGGCCTGCCAGTCCCCAGAGAGACTCTCCACAGCCCTGTGCCCCGTGGCCCGAGGGGAAAGGCGGCGGGGCCTACATACAGACCCAGCGGCCACCCGGGAGCCGCCACCTGACCCCCTGGTGTGAGGAAAGGGGACTGGAAGATCTGTTCAAGAGTGGCGTCTTTGTTGGGCGCTGGTGGCTCACCTGTAATCCTGGCTACTTAGGAGGCTGAGATCTGAGGACTGCAGTTCGAAGCTAGCTTGGGCAGGAAAATCTGTGAAACTCTTTATTTCCAACTAACTGGCAAAAAGCCAGAAGGAGACCTGTAGCTCAAGGGATAGAGCAGCAGGCTTGAGCAAAAAAGCTAAAGGACAGCGCTCAGGCCCTGAGTTCAAGCTCCAGTACCAGCATCAAAAAAAAACATATAGACTCTTCCGAGCACCACCAAACCTCCTAGCAGTAGTAACTGGGGCCGGAGTTTGTGTTACTTGATGTGGGGTGCTCTCGGCCGCCTGCTTGGGGACCAGCACACTTACGTGACATTCCCGGGGGCAGTGCAGAGCTCAGGAAACTCCCGCATGCTCCACACTGCCCTCTCTCTCCTGAGAAATACATGTAGACTTAAGAGCTTAGTCTACATCACTAATTCAAGAGCAAACGAAGCCCAAACTGCAGACGTTATCAACAGCTTCATGCCTGCCCGCCCGCCTTCCTTCCTTCTCCATCCTTCCTTCCTTCCTTCCTTCTCCTTCCTTCCTTCCACCTTTCAGAATTCAGATTACCTGCCAGGAGAAATGGGCTTATCTGGACCCAAGGCATCGGGTAGGAAATGCCAGCAAGGGACAGCGAGAGGTCCGGGTGTCTTGCGTGGCTGTGCAGGAAGCTGCGGGACCCTCGGCCGCTCGCTCACCCGCCCTTGGGGGCTGAGACATCATTCATGAAACACACCACTGGGCCTCGCTGTGTGTGTAGCGGTGGCTGTGGGTGTGTCTGGGCCTCGCTGTGCATGTGTATTGATAGCTGTGGGTGTGTCTGGGCCTCACTGTGTGTGTGTAGTGGTGGCTGTGTTGTGTCTGGGCCTCGCTGTGTGTGTGTAGCAGTAGCTGTGTGTGTGTCTGGGCCTAGCTGTGCGTGTGTAGCAGTAGCTGTGTGTGTAGCAGTAGCTGTGGGTGTGTCTGGGCCTAGCTGTGGGTGTGTAGCGGTAGCTGTGGGTGTGTAGCAGTAGCTGTGTGTGTGTCTGGGCCTTGCTGTGTGTGTGTAGCGGTGTGTGTGTAGCGGTAGCTGTGCGTGTGTAGCAGTAGCTGTGGGTGTGTCTGGGCCTCGCTGTGGGTGTGTAGCGGTAGCTGTGGGTGTGTAGCAGTAGCTGTGTGTGTGTCTGGGCCTTGCTGTGTGTGTGTAGCGGTGTGTGTGTAGCGGTAGCTGTGCGTGTGTAGCAGTAGCTGTGGGTGTGTCTGGGCCTCGCTGTGGGTGTGTAGCAGTAGCTGTGTGTGTGTAGCGGTGGCTGTGTGTGTGTAGCGGTGGCTGTGTGTGTGTAGCGGTGGCTGTGGGTGTGTAGCGGTGGCTGTGGGTGTGTAGCAGTAGCTGTGTGTGTGTAGCGGTGGCTGTGGGTGTGTAGCGGTAGCTGTGTGTAGCAGTAGCTGTGCGTGTGTAGCGGTAGCTGTGGGTGTGTCTGGGCCTCGCTGTGGGTGTGTAGCGGTGGCTGTGGGTGTGTAGCAGTAGCTGTGCGTGTGTAGCGGTGGCTGTGGGTGTGTCTGGGCCTCGCTGTGGGTGTGTCGCGGTGGATGTGTCTGTGTCTGGGCCTCACGTCAGAGCCGCACTTGCTCATCCTCAGGCAGGGCCCTGGAGCCTGTTTTTTGTTTTTCTCTTAAAAGCTCAGCCAAAGATGAAGAAGAAAAGGAACAAGCTCAGCAGGGCTGGGAAGGCTCGGGCTAGGTGGTCTGAAACATCCATTTGAGACCCCAAGTTCCACTACAAAAATCCCTGCCCATCCCGTGAGCTGGGCACTCCCAGGGAGAGGTTCCGGGGATCCCGCGGGGGCCGGGCCCCAGGAGGAAGGCCTAACAGGCATCCCCTGGGCCGAGGTTTAGTTACCTAAGCAAGATAATGCAAGTTACGTGGACTACCTAGTTGGTTACTGCGGTGTCACAGAAATAAGAAGAGTCGTCAAAGTACAAAACGTTCCTCGGGGGTCACGGGAGCGCAGGCGGCCCCGGGCCGGGCCGGGGTCACTGGCCGCGGTCCTGGTGGCGCTTGCCCTTGCCCTTCTTCTTTTTGTCCTCCAGCCGCGGCTTGAGGGCGCAGACGCAGGCGGACACGCCGGCGATGGCCTTGGGCAGGTCGGGGCCGCGGGTCCAGCGGTTGGCCTCGGGGTCGTACACCTGTACGGCCCTGGAGAAGGCCGTGCTCTCCCAGCTGTAGCCGCCCAGGATGTAGATGCGGCCCCCCCACACGGCCACGCCCGACTCGCTGTTGGCCTGGAGCAGCGGGGCCACGCGCGTCCACTGGTTGCACTGCGGGCTGTAGGCCTCCACGGCCAGCACGTCGAAGCGCTCCATGGACTCGAGGCGGTCGTCGCTGCCGCCCACGGCGTACACGCTGTCGCCCAGGCTGCACATGCTGTGCCAGCCGCGGGCCGTGGTCATCGGCCGCCGCTCCTCCCACACATCCGTCCGGTGGTCGTAGCACAGCAGGTTCTTGCGGTACGGGCCGATCTGGTAGTCGTGGCCCCCGGAGATGTACACAAAGTCTTTGTAGATGGTGCCTGCGTGGCCGTAGGTGAACCTGCCGGGGAGACAGGAGTGGGAGGCGCTCCGTGTGGAGCCAGCTTTGCCCACACCAGACAAGGCTTGGCCTGCTCTAAAACGGGGTCCGCTGGCACCTCAGGGGGTCCTGAGGGGTGAAGGAGCAGCAGAGAACAGGCGTCCTCCACCCCGCCACAGGGGGCGGGCAGCCGGGTGGACGGACGCCCTGCGCCAGGGGGCCCCGCTCGGCCCCCGAATCCCCATCGCCCCGACTGAGGACGGCAGAGCTGCCCCCCTTCCAGTGGCCGTGCGCAAGAGAGGCCGCGGGCTGCTGAGGTTGAGCCCTGCTGTCTGGAAAGCCCGATGACGGAGCGCGACGCTTAGGGGGAGCAGGGGTCCCGGCTGGTTCACGTGGAAGACGGCACGGGGCCGCCAGGAACTCCTGACACCAAGGTGATACTCGGCGGTGGGCCCGGCTGCTACCTAACAACCGTCCAGGATGGAGGGTGTGGCTCAAGTGGCAGAGCACCCGCCAGGCACCTGGCAACCCCCAGCACTGCCAAAACAAAGCACATGAATATGTAAAAAGGATCCGAAACTGGGCCTCAGTGGCTCAGGCCTGTGAGTACTCAGGCTGGAAGGTGGCCCAGGCAATAAAGCCTACAAGATTCCGTCTCTTATGAACCAGCAAAATGAAGAGCGTCAGCCAGTGAGTAAAAATCCTAAGCGAGAGCACGAGGCCCTGGGTTCAGTGCCCTCAGCACCGGCACCAAACATAAAAAGAAAGAGCCAGAGGACGGGGGTCCAGTGGCTTCCTGAACCTGTCCATGACAGTGGACATCTGGGAGCCGAAGGCGTGGGCTCACTCCTCAGCAGTGACCTTAAAACACGGCGGCACGCTCATGTCCCATTCTAACTGGGGGCTGTAAGGTCCACTCCCGGGCGGGCTCCATGCAGTCGCCCCCCCCCCCCCCGCCTGTTTAAGTCTTTGCCCAGTGCCCGCATTACCTAGGTAACGGGCACACCTGGAGTCAGTTACCTCCCCCTCCTCTGAGGTCACATCCAAACCACCTAGCCGTACCTCCTGCCTTTCCCTATTTAATCCGGCTCAACACGAGTCCCCGCTCTCATTCCTTTGCTCTCTTTCTCTTCTTCCCTCCCCTCGGTCTCCCTGCGCCTCCATCTTGTGTGGGCTGGCGGTTTGTTCTCCCCCCAATAAACTCTTCTCTGCTTGAACCACGTGGCAGGTTTCCTTTCCCAAGAAGCCTGGATAGTTCCCTGAGCAAGATGGACCGGTTCAGGGAGCCGCAGGAGGTTGGTAACGTGGACGACGCCTGGCCGCAGGGCTGGGAGGGGAGAAGCCCTGTGCTCCCGGGTGTCTCCTGCCGCGGGACCTCACCGCACCCTCTCAGCCCTGCTGCGGTCCGGGGCTCGGCCGGAGGCGGCTGAGGCCCCCCTCGCTGAGCTCCCGCCGGAGCCCCGTGTCCAGCGGCTGACCCCTTACTGACACCACTCAACCGATTCTGAAGCTGAGCAAGCGAGCCGGCGCACGCTGAGGGGATGCCTGTCTTAGCAGCAGAGCCGACACCTGCACTCAGGCAGCCTGAAAGCCGAGCCTGGGCTCCCCAAGCCCTCGGCCCCTCGTGGCCTACCCACGGCGGTGCGCACACAAGAGGTTTCCCCAGAGAACTGGAGGCTCGAGACTCAGCAAGGCAGTGGGCTGCACTCCACCCATGAGAGCAGCACGCTGGAAGAGCCCGATGGGGGGGGGGGGGCATTACCTTGGCAAGCCAGCCACGTAGGACCAGGAGTCGGTCTTGGGACTGTAGGCCTCGACGGACGAGAGCGCGCCGTTCTCATTTCGGCCACCGATGGCCACCAGCATGTCCTCGATGGAGGCCAGGTAGAAGTCCACACGGCGCTGGTTCATGGAGGCCACCTGTGGGGCGAGAGGCCTGAAGCTTCCCTTCCCCACCCGGCGCCACGTGGCCCTCGGAGTGCGTGGCCCCAGGGGGGACGGGGCCAATGGGCTGGAAGAGGAGGTGAACTAGAAGCAGCAGGGACTTCGCAGAGACCCGCAGGCGGCCTTAACCCATCCGAGTCCCCAGACTCATGTGTCTGGGTCTAAGCCGCTGGGCTGGGATACTGCAGAACACGCTCGGGAACTGCCGCTTCCGCGCTTTCCCTGCGCGCCTAGGTGTCGCCTGGGACCTCCCACGTGCCAGCCAAGGGCTCTGCCACGCGCCCCCCCCACCAGCCCTAGTTGTAAAGGATGAATGCCAAGTGCCATCGATGTTAACAAACCAGAACGTGGTGCTCAGCAGGAAGATGGAAAGGGCTGTGCGCCGGGGGCTCACGCCAGCCCTCCTAGCTACTCAGGAGGCTGAGACAGGAGGATCGCAGTTCACAGCCAGCCCAGGCAGGAAAATCCATGAGACTCTTTGTCTCCAATAAACTACCCAGAAAAATCCGGGAGTGGTACTGTGGCTCAGGTGGTAAAGTGATAGCCTTGAGCAAAAAGGAAGCTCAGGGACAGCGCTCAGACCCAGAGTTCAGGGCCCTCAACTGGCAAAAAAATAAAGAGTTAGAAAGTAGACCCAAGCTCTTCAAAAAAAAGAAAAGGAGCCCCCGCAGGACACCGGTGGGTGTAGTCCTGCAGGACACAGGGGGGCCAGGAAGGTATCAGCAATGGGCTCATAGCAGAAGTTCGTTCCAGTGGACTTGGCCCTGGCTTTGAGAATTTTCAGGACAGATGGACTGGGGGGGGGGGGGGCGCTCCGTAGCCTCCAGAAAATAACTACAAAAACACCTCCAAGCATGGGGAACCTTGTATGAGCTACAGTCCGGCAGACAGTCTGGTGGCCATCTCTATATAAAACAGCTTAGTTGAAATGAAATAAAACTGAATGAGACTCTGGTGGCTCACGCCTGTCATCCTAACTACTCAGGAGGCTGAGATCTGAGGACTGTGGTCCAAAGCCAGCCTGGGCAGGAAGTCTGGAACTCCTACCTCCAATTAACTACACCAAAACGCCGAAAGCAGATCTGTGGCTCGAGTGGTAGAGTGCCAGCCTTGAGCAAAGAAGCTAAGGCCCTGAACTCAAGCCCCACGACTAGCATAAAGAGGAGGGGAGAGGAGGGAAGGGGAGAGCAGGGTGCGGGGGAGGGGAAGGGGAAAGGGAAGGGAGAAAATGGAATGCCTGGGCTTCGGTCATGCTGGCCCTATCTCAAGAGCTCGATGACGACATGAGGCAGGTGACCACGGTGTCAGGCACGTTACGTGTCTGCCAGGCAGGTGCTGACGCGGGAGGGCTTATTGGTCACACCGCGCTCGGAAGCAGGGTGGTCATTGAGGCCAAGGCGGGGGAGGGGAGACCAGAAGGTTAAGGAAACCGAGAGGCCTGGAGAGTAAAGAAGTATTGCGGCTTTAATCTCACCTTGATCCACTGTTTACAGCGGGGGTCATACCTATAAAGGAGGTTGGAGGCCGCGTCCCCTCCGTTGTCCCGCGAGAAGCTGCCGCCCGCGATGAAGATGAAGCCGCCCAGCACGGCGACGCAGTGGTGGCTCCGCCGGGCGGGCAGCGGCGTCTCCTTGACCCACTGCTCGCTCCTGGAGTCCAGGTAGCAGGTGTCGTCGCTGAGCTCCAGACACCGCTCCGAGACCTCGCCGCCCACGAACAGCAGGCACTCCTCGTTGGTGCGCAGCGCCGTGCGCTTGGTCTGCAGCACGGGCTGCGCGGCCAGGTTGTTGTGGTAGTTCACCGCCTCCTCGATGAAGCCCTCGCAGCCGGCCTCGCGGGGCAGCAGCGAGCACACGGCCGGCTTGACGCGGTGCAGCAGGTCGTTCCTGGGGATGAGGGGGAAGTGGATGTTCTCCAGCACGCGGTGGGCGTGCGCCTCGCGCTCCGGCTGCTGCGTCAGCCACTGCAGGGCGGCCTGCAGGAGGTCGTGCTCGCACTCGCGCTGCACCCGGCTGCTGCCCAGGTACGCGCACAGCTTCTGCAGGGAGATGTTCTGCAGGAAGTCGGGCGTGAAGGAGAGCGTGCCGAAGTGGCTGAGGACGAAGCCGTCGATGAAGGTGTCCAGCCGCTTGAGGCTGTAGATGGAGGCCAGCTCCTGCAGGTACAGGTAGTTGTCCTCGCTCACCTCCTGCTCCAGGTACTCGCAGCAGAAGTCCACCACGGTCCAGATCTGCAGCAGGTGCGCCGTCTCCAGGACGTAGTCGATGTTGCCGCCGTCCAGGGCCAGCTCCCCACCGTACAGGAAGTCCACCACGGCCTTGAGCCCGATGTAGGAGGCGCCGATCAGCTCCACCTCCTTCTGGAAGGCCTCCCGCATGCCCAGCGTGAACATGGAGTTGAAGTAGTCGCTGCACACGGCCAGCAGGTTGCGGTGGGCCGGCACCCGCTGCTCATCGGCCACCAGGACGATGTCGCAGAAGAGGCCTCGGAGCCGCTGCTCGTTCAGCCGCTGCAGCACGGTGCTCGAGTGGTCCGCCCAGCGGTACACCTGAGTGGAGAAGGGCGTCAGGCCTCCGAGGGAGCGCCTGCCAGCTGCCCTGGGCGGGCCGGGCCTGCGGCCAGCCGGGGCCACGAGCAGCGCTCTGGATCACACAGTGCCATACGTCAGAATGCGTCACGGGAGGTACAGGTGCTCCGTGTGTGTGCGTGTGTGTGCGTGTGCATGTGTGCGTGCCCATCCGTTTTCTGATACTGGGCTCTTGACTAACAGGTGTGTTTCTTCCTCACCTAGGACCTGACCACGGCCTGGTGTGAGCATTTCAGCCCAGCCGTCGGGTTGATGAATGTCATCAAGGCGGACTCACCCACTTCACGGTGATGATGTGACAACCACTGAGCACAAATGACTTGCACAGTGCCCCCCGGGTGTGTGTGTGTGTGTGTCTCCCCCGTGAGCAAAGGCAGCAGACACACAGCGTGTCCACCTATGAGTCCATCCCAGTGACTGGTGTGAGCGGTGGCAAGCACTGGCAGGTTTGGTCAGGCTGTTCGTTTCCATCCCAGTGCTGGCTACAAGCTACGTGGAGTGTTCAGCGTGCACACCTGCCAGGGCACACTGGTAATCTGGGCATCTTTCTAAGATGTGAGAAACAGACAGGCACTGATGACTCACACCTGTAATCCTAGACTCAGGACGCTGAGATCTGAGGATCGCAGTTTGAAGCCAGCCCGGGCAGAAAAGTCTCTATGAGACTCTTATTTCCAATTAACCACTCAAAAACCAAAAGTGGCGCTGTGGTTCAGGTGGTAGAGCACTACTAGCCTTGAGCACAAAAAGGCTCAGGGACAGTGCCCAGGCCCTGAGTTCAAGGGCCACAACCCTGCCCCCTCCGCCCACAAAAAAAGGCAGCCAGTGCAGGAAAGTCCTGATACAAAAATAAAATAAAATATTAGAAACTTAAACATGGGGCTTGAGGCATGGCCAGGCTTTGAGCAAAAGCATCAGACACTGAATTCGAGTTCGAGGGCGTGCGTGTGTGTGTGTGTGTGTGTGTGTGTGTGTAATCATGCAAGACTTTTATCCCTGAGAGCTCCCCCTCTGGGTTGTCTTGAAAGGACAAAGACCCCCGGCGCTATCGCAACGCAGCCAGTGCCGTTCTGCTGCCTCGGCAGCCAAAGTCAGAAACAAAGCACCTTTGAGGGCAGCTGGGCCCCTTGGGGTTTCCACACGGGAAAGCAGCTGCTGGGGATTTCTTGGCAACTCGGATGGCGCTAGACCATTCCGCGGAGCCCCTTGTTCTCCAAATGACACCCTGTTTTCTTCCACACGCATCTGCGAGGCCTGCTCCCCTCCTCTCGGTCCTCCAACGGCTCATTCCCCGTCTTCTCCACCAAGAAGACTTTTAAGGTAGTTTATCCTAACAGCCCCCCTCCACCACAGGAAATTTTACAGCCCCGAGTGCTACGTCTGCCTACCGAAGTAATGTAAGTATAGCTGTGCTTTATACGTGAGGACCAACAGCCCACTCTACCCCTTCAGGGGCTACAGCACAAAGAATGCATGACCTAAAGTAAACACACAGAGTATGGTTTGGGTTTCTGGATTTGAACCCAAGGCCTCCTGTTTGCCAGGCAGGTGCTCTCTTGCTGAGCCCCAGATCCAGGCCTTTTTGTGCTAGTTATTATGGAGAGAGAGTCTCACATTCTGCCCAGGCATCCTCTTGGCTAGCAATCTGCCTATTTTTGGCTTTCTATTGTTGCCGGGCAGGCAGGCAGGCATGGACGACCACACCCAGCTTCTTCCCAGGGAGAAGGAACCTCAGTGACTTTTCTACCCGGGCACAGAACTATGATCTTCCCGTTCTCAGTCCCTCACGTAGCTGGGACGGTGGTGCACACCGCAGTGCTCAGCTACTGCTTCACAGTGGTCCCCAGTGTCCGCCCTGGTTGGCCTCAAACCGTGATCTCAGCTGCTAAGTAGCTAGGATTATAGGCACAAGCCAGTGCCTGACTAACTAATCATAATATTTAATCTCCAAAAGGGACGCGTCTCAAGTGAATAGGGCAGTGTTAGTACTTATAAGTAGGAGAGATGAACGCGTGGGGAGTGTCCCCACGAGTCCCCCAGACTTTGTGACAGACCCTGCTCTCAGGCTTGAGTTGAAGGAATAGCAAGTGGACCCAGGCAGTGGCTTTCTACCTAGCCTCCTCCCTCAGCTCTGCACGGCCGTTCGGATGCAGCCAGCCTGTCCTGGGCTAGTTGCCCAGCTTCTAAGGACTCACCCTACTCGTTCTCAGTGTCCTACAGACTCTTGAGCAGGAGAGAGAACCCTGGATCCTTAACATCGAGTGCACAGAGGCTGCAAGCTTTGGGGCTTCCATGGGACTCATCCTTGGAATTGTTGACCCCCCCTAAATGAAGACAGAAACCCATGGTTCTATCCAGACCTGTCCGCCTCCCAGAGCTGATACAGGGAATGAATGAATGAATGCCAAGATGAACAGTAAAGATACCAAGAGACCCCACGCAGAGGCGCCAGCATACTCCAGAGCAACTGTTCACAGACCTTTGAGGACTCGCTGATCTTGTAGGGCCTGGACACGCGTGTCGGTCTGCTTCCCTCCATTGTCAGTGGTCACAACCCTGCAACGACAATGCAGTTCCTGAGCAGGCAGGCACCACAAACCCTAGGTGGTTCCTTGGCTGCAGGTCCTCCTGGAGATGTGAGACGGTAGGGGTGGGAAGTCCCAGCCTGGAGGGAGAGAGCACAGAACTACCGGGCCAGTCATCCAGTCAGCTAGGGCTCCTTCGGCACCTAGGATCTTTTTTTTTTTTTTTTTTTCCCTTTAAAATGTTGGTACCAGGGCTTGAACTCAGGAGCTCACACTTTTGCTTAGCTTTTTTGCTCAAGGTTGGCTCTTTACCGCTTGTACCACCCCTCTTGTTCTGGCTTTTGGGTGGTTAATTTGAGATAAGAGTCTCATGGACTTTCCTGGTCAGGATGATTGTGATCTATGATCCTCAGATTTTAGCCTCCTGAGTAGCTAGGGCTACAGGTGTGAGCCACTGCTAACTGGCAAATCTCCTCTTGGTGCTTAAGCTGAGCCAGGCCTTTTGGTAGAATCAAGGCTATATCACTTCAGAGCCAGACTATGGCCCTGGAGCCAAGCTAAGCCACTTCCCTCCCAGCACTTTCTGATTTAACTCCCAGAGCAAGTCAGCCAAGCCGCTGTCGCCTATCCCATTTCACAGAGGAGGATTCTTAAGGATGGAGAGATTAGTTCAGTGGGAGAGAGCTTGCTTAGCATGCAAGAGTCCCTGGGCTCCATTCCCAGCACAAGGAAAGAAAACAACACAAAAAGTGGTTGTCACAGGGCTGGGGGTGTGGCTCAAGTGGTAGACTGCCTGATCAGCAAGAGGCCCTGAGTTCAAATCCCAGTATCATCAAAAAAGGAACAAAGGGAAGAAGGAAAGGAAGGGAAAGGAAAGGAAAGGGAGGGGAGAGCAACTGGTCACAACGCTAGAACACAACTGACAGACAAACCTGGGTCTGTCCTGCTCCCAAACTCAGGCCCTCAGATGAGAACAATGAATACAGCCCAGGTTTCTTGAAGAGCGTGCCTGGAAAGCATCATCCTGAGATTAAGGATGAGGCCCAGAGAGGACACGCTGTCTTCACTCATTCACTCCCCAGCAATGTGTGTTACAGAG
This sequence comes from Perognathus longimembris pacificus, assembly GCF_023159225.1. Classification (NCBI taxonomy): domain Eukaryota; kingdom Metazoa; phylum Chordata; class Mammalia; order Rodentia; family Heteromyidae; genus Perognathus; species Perognathus longimembris. The sequence continues at coordinate 2,691,662 of NC_063170.1, forward strand.
TTGGTGGGTCATCTGAGGGGACTTAACTGACCACCATCAGACAACCCAGGCTGTGGCAGATTCCAGCCTGGAGGCTGAAGCCTGAGGCAATGCTGGCACCAGCGTTAGTCCACAGGCAGGAGCCTGTGCCTTGCCTTGAACATGAACTTGCCAAGTGTGCTGGACCTTTCTGCACCTATGGTCACATCTAGAAGATGGACTGGTGTAGAAGGCAGTGATGAGGTTTCTACCTGCACTGAAATGCCAAGCAACCCCTAAATAGCACAGAGCTGGGCTCTGGGGGCTCCTGGGGGGATTGACTAGGCGGGTACACAAAGCACAAACCACCCACAAACCAGCCACATGGACACCAGTCGCCAGGGCTGGGGTTTAAGGAGGAATTATTTTCCCTGCTAGGCTGGGTGGAGGGAAAGAATCAATTTGTTACTTACTGACCAAACATTTGCTAATAAAGAACAACTTGAAAACAAGTCAGCACTGTTTCTAAATAAATGAGGACACAGGGAAGGGGCTCCGGCGTTTCCCCTGGGAGCAATACATTCCGGCACATTCCATCCTGTTCAACTCCCTGCGGAACGGACAACTTGGATCCTCTGTGCCAAACCAGTAACTTTGTGGACACGACAAGCTCTTGCCCCCCCCCCGCCCCCGCCCCCCGGACTGCCCGAGGTCGTGGGAAGAAGCGCGACCCCCTCACCGCAGTGAGGTGCCCGGCCCAGGTGGCCCCGGGGTCTGCCCAAGGTCACACCGAACGGAACAGGTGTCCTCCCCGTCCTCTCCCCTCGGGCAGGCGGCCAGCAGCTTTCTTTTCTAGGCCAAGATATCCGGAGAGAGGTCCCCGGGCCGGAGGCTGGGGCCGGTTTCCAGCGGGGCGCCGGCGGCCAGCCGTCCCCGCCGCCCTCGGGACGCGGGCGCGCGGTCCAGGCCGTCCAGACGCCGGGAGCCTCCCTCCATCCCAGGCACCGGCAGAGGCGGGAACGGAGCCCGCGTCCGGGGTGCGGGGGCCCGCGGGAGCCTCCCGACCCGCGCGCTGGGGGCAATGCCACGCGGCCCGAGTCCGCGGGCGGCGGCGGCGGCGCTCCTCGGCCCGGGCCTCGCCCGCTAGGTCTCGGGACGCCGCGCTGGCCCGGCGGGACCCGCACCCCCGGCCGAGCCGCGGGCACGACCGCCCCCCCGGGCCCGCGGGAGCCTCCGCGGGCCGGAGGCGGGGAGGCGGGGCCGGGCGGGCGCTCACCTGCGGGCGCGCGGGGGTCCGCGCCGGCCACGCCCGCCGGCGCGCGGGGGTCCACGCCGGGCGCCCCCGCGGGGCGGCCCCCCCCAGGGTGCCCGCTCGGCACAAAGGGGCGCGGGACCCCGCGATCCTGCTCGCTCCCCGCCCGTCCCCCTCGACGGAGCCCACCTGGGAGGGCGCTACAGGCAGGGCGCGGGCGGCAGGGCCGGGCGGGAGGGGCGGCGGGGCGCGGGCGCCGGAGCCCCAGGGCCAGCCCGGAGCGCGGCCATGGCTCCGCCAGGAAGTGCGAGCCGAGGGCGGAGGCGGCGCGGCCAATGGCGGCGGCCGAAGAGGTGGGGCGCAGCGGCGCGGGGCGGAGCCTGCGGCGGGTGGGCGGGGACGCGGGGCGGGGGGTGGGCGCGGCGAGGACGGGCGGGGCCTGCGGCTCGCCAGGCCGGAGCCCGGGGGTGGGTGTGCCCGTGGGCGGGGCCTGCGGCTCGTGGGCGGGGACGCGGGGGTGGAGCGCAGCGGGGAGGGGCGGAGCCCGAGGGCCGTGGGCGGAAACGCGGGGGGCGGGGTGGAGCGCGGCGGGGCGGGGCCTGCGGCCAGGGGGCGGGAGCCCCGGGATGGAGGGTAGAGGAAGGGGCGGGGCCTGCGGCCGGCGGGCGGAGGCGGCGCCGGTGTGGGGCGGCGGGGCGGGGCGCGGCGAGCCGGGGCGCTCGGTATCCTCCGTGGTGCCCGGGGCCGGGGGCGGAGCGCGCCGCAGCCCCAGGAGTCCCCGGCCGACCCAGGGGCGGGGCCGCAGCGAGGTCTGCGGTCGCGGGGCGAGCCCGGGGGCCGGGCCCCGGCCCCACCCCGCCGCCCACCCCGAGAAGTCCCCTCCCTCCCTCCTTCCCGCTGCGTCCAGCGTTGGCTTCCGCGTCCCAGTGACCGCGGGCCAGGAGCAGTTAATTCACGGGGTTCTGTCGGGTGCTGGGGCGGGGCCCAGGGCCTGGGGTCGCGGCCGCTGGGAGGTCCCTACCCCCGGGCTGGCTCGCTCGAGGGTCACATCGCTTTCTCTTCCCCAGAGCAGCAGTTACTGCGGGTCTTATTCCTGGCAGACCCCCCCCCCCCCCCCGCAGAGGCTGGCCCGAGATCGGTCATCGTGTATTTATTTGTTGAATGAAAGAACTCAATCATGAATCAACCTATACGTGTCCAACTTATCTGCTGCTGCCCGTCTAATGAACCATGAAGCCCTTTCACTACGGAAAAGAAGCCAGACACAAAAGAAGGCCGAGTAGCCAGGCCGGGCACAGCCCATCTGCCATCCCAGCCCTTGAGGGGACAAACAGGACGGCCACGTGGGCTACAGAGTGAGAAGCAGTCCCCAAGCAGAAAGACACATAAGACCCCCTGACTGTCCAAGCAGGCAGAGGAGCAGAGCCTGGGAGGAGAGTCACGCTTGCCAGGTGTAGGGGAGTCAGCGGAATAAAGGAAACACAAGGATTTCTTTGGGGGAAATGATGAGAGAAAAAAATCCCTTGAGAAATTATTCATTATTGACAAGTGCACCACCTTGATAATATACTGCATTTTGGGGGGAAAATCGTTGAGTTGTATCATTGAAAAGGGTGAATTTTGTGGTGTGTGAATTCTGTCTCAACTGTTACAAAAACAAGACCAAAAAAATACATTTGTTTTCTCCCTGTTCTTTGATTGGGCACCTTTTCTAGAAAGGGTTTTTTTTTTTTTTTTTTTTGGCCAGTCCTGGGCCTTGGACTCAGGGCCTGAGCACTGTTCCTGGCTTCTTCCCGCTCAAGGCTAGCACTCTGCCACTTGAGCCACAGCGCCGCTTCTGGCCGTTTTCTGTATATGTGGTGCTGGGGAATCGAACCTAGGGCCTCGTGTATCCGAGGCAGGCACTCTTGCCACTAGGCTATGTCCCCAGCCCCTAGAAAGGGTTTTTGATCATTGGAATTTTATTACATGCCATTAATTGTTCAGAAACAAGTGTATAGAACTTATATGTTCACTTATTTTTGAAGATAAAATGGGGTTTGAACTCAGGCTTTGCTTGAACCATGTTTCCAAACCTAGCTTTTTGCTGGTTATTTTGGAGATGGAGTCTAGTGAGCTTTTCTGAACAGGCTGGCCTCAAACCTCGATCCTCCAGATCTCAGCCTCCTGAGTAGTTAAAGTTATAGGCATGAACCACTAGTGTCAAGCCTAGAACTTACCTTTTTAAATTAAGAGGAAGTAAATACTTTTTAGAAAAATACTCTGTTTTTTAATATATTTTTAAATATTAGAGCCAAATGCCTGTATCTCACTCGTATAATCTTAGCTACCCAGGAGGCTAAGACTGAAGGATCACTATTGAAAGCCAGCTAGGGCAGGAAAATCCGTGACTCTTATCTCCAATTAACCACCCCAAAACTGGAAGTGGAGCTGTGGCTCTAGTGGCAGAGCGCTAGCCTTAAGCAAAAAAGGCTCAGGAAGAGCCCCCAGGCCCTGAGTTCCAGCCCTAGGATCCGCATGCAGGTACCCACTCGCGCGTGTGCGTGCACACAGGCAAACACAGAGAGAGAGAGAGAGAGACCAGATTGCCAGGGCCAGGACCCCAGAGGAAGTGGCAGAGCTGGCTCCTTGTACTAGGTGCTTCTGCCTGAGTGGCTCTGAATTGCTCTGAAGGAATTTAGGGGCTAAGATTCCCCAATCTACAGGCAGTGCCCACAGCCCGATTCACTTGTGGGAGCCTGGACCTGAGTGTGCCTACTTCTGTCTGCTGGTGAAAAGTGACTGGAGACAGGATTCCAAGTTTGCAAACCTGCCTAGGGTCCAAGCCCTTCAAGGTTGCACACGGGGCTTGTGTCCTGGCTGGGCAGGCAAACCGGTGCAGCCACGCCCCACATGTAAGACCAGACAGAGCACCGTGGAAGAGCACCAAGACAGATGCATTGCTGCGAGTTTCACTCCCGGCTGCCCTCCCTCTGCATGGGCCTGCTATTGAAAAGGCTCAGTGTATTTGTAATTCCGCGGTAGGAGAATGGGTTCTCCCTGTCCCCGCATTTGTCTAGGATGATTGAGCCTCAGCCCCCCAGGTCCCCAGGGCCTCAGGCTGAGGGCACAGCCACTAACTTGCTGTTAATATTAATGAGTCAAGATTTACATAAAACTGTAACCCAGGTTTGTAATAGAGCTGAACATTTGAAGTATTTACTAAATGTTAGCTATTACTATCACTATTATTTTCAAACAATGTCTGGGTGCGCAGCCCAGGCTGGCCTTGAACTTGAGACCCTCCTGACTCCGCCTCCTGACTGCTGGGATTACAATTCAGTGCCCCCAGGTGCCCTGTTTAACTCGTGTTGCTATTATTTAGTATTATTTGCCAATACTGGGGTTTGAACTCAGGGCCTCATGCTTGCTCAGCTTGCACTCTACCATTTGAGGAACACTGACAGCTGGCTTTTTGCTGGTAAATTGGAGATGGAGGTTTGAGTGAACTGGAGACATTTCTACCTGGGCTGGTGTTGAACTGCAACCCTTGGGATCTCAGCTTCCAGAGTAGCTAGGATTACCGATGAGCGTCACCAATGCCTGGCACACACAGAAGTCACCCTCTTCAACACCGCCTCGGGGGCCCTGACAAGCCGCCCGGCCCACACAATCCCAGAGGCTAGGACCCCTCAGGCGCTGTCTGCAGAGTTCAAGTTCAGCCCCCTGCCTCATCCTGGGGAGATAGGGAGCTCCCGGTCAGTACCTGCTCCACTGAGCTGCTGCTCCACTGCGACCTGGTGCCAGCTTCTGGCTTTGCTGCCTCGCCTGGGAATGGCCTCCGACCTCCTTTGCACCAGGCTCCCACGACTCCAATCCTTCGTCCTGGGTTGTTTCTGGGCTGCACGGTCAATGCTGCCTGAAAATGGCCCAGCAAAGCCCGCCAAGCATCTGTGCTGGGGAAGACAGGGACCCGGGTTAAATACAGAGATAAGGAGGGCAGAGGCTGGCCCCCGCCTGTGGGAACCGAGGGGGGGTGGAGGAACACGGGGTTCTAGGAAGGCTGCTTCACCTGAAGGCACTGGCCAGGACCTTGTGTCCTCCATCTGTAGGCAGAGCCTTTGAACTGCCTGTCCCTCCCCCCCCCAGGGGCTGATGGACAGAGTGTCTCCTCTGGGTCCTGGGTCATTATGGATTTGCTGTTTGCCTCAGTGCTATCCTCTGCTCAGTAGAGCAGGTTGTAAAAACAGTGCATGAAGATTTTTCTCGATTCAGCTCGTGGGCCTGGTCCTCACCCGCTGTGTGACATTGGCAAAATACATAGCATCTCTGGGTTTCTTCTGCTTGGAGAAGTTTTCAGTGAGCCTGTCCCCAGGGCTTTCAGAGGCTCCAGTGTCAGCCAGGACTTAGCCCCAGCTGCTGTCAGCCACACCCACCCACCCACCTTTGCAGCTCCAGAGATCTTGCTCCGTTATTCTGCTGGTGTAGTAAATTCCATGAAGTTTTTTCTTTTTTAAGGCTAGACTTTTCTGGAGCTCCTGGGAATGAAGCCCATCTGCTCATGATACATAGATAGCAGAGGGAGACAGGTGAGCTGTTTTTGTAGGGTAAAGCGGGGGGGGGGCATCAGGCAGATCAAGACTCCAGGAACAGTGAGTACAAAGGCCCCAGGAGTCAAAGTGTCTACAGAGTCCAGGAAAAGAATTGGCTGGAACACAGGGTTCCTCTGCACGGAACACGGGGGGCTTGAGGTGGGGCAAAGCTACCATGGGTGCCATAAGGGGGGAAAAACCCCTCAGCACTGAGCCAGGTATTGAGTACAGCCTGTGGAAGTAGCTGGATCTGCTATTACACAAGTGAATCAGTAAACTGAACTTTGTATCCTGAGTCTTTGTTACACTCAACGATGTGCTTTAGCTACAGGCTTCAGTGTTTCTCCGGATTTGCTGTGAGCTTCCATGTTTCTGCAGCCTGGGGACTCCCTTTTCCTAACACCCGCCACTGTCAAGCTGAATGTGCTGTCCAAGTCCCACCAGTTCTGGGGGCCTCCTGTCCCCCACTTAGCGCATGCCTTCGTTGGTAGGAAAGTGGCCTTCTCCCCTGGGGAAGTCAGGGATCCTTCTGCCCCTCCCTTTGAGGGCAATTCAGCCAAGGACTGAGCACCCCGAGGTTGCCAGGGGCAGCCTGAGGCCCAGCCTAACCTGTGATCCTAGCTACTTAGGAGGTGAGATCTGAGGACTACAGTTCAAACCCAGCCCAGGCTGTGAGTCTCTTCTCTCCAATTAACCAGCAAGAAGCTGGGAGTGGAGCTGGGCTCAAGGGGTGGAGTGCTAGCGGTAAGCATAAAAGCTAAGAGACAGTGCCCAGGCCCTGAGTTCAAGCTCTACTCCCGCCAAGAAGGAGGAGGAGGGGAGGAGGATGACGATGATCACGACGCAGCAAGGCTCCCTGCCCCACCCCCGCCAAGCCTTCTTTGTTTTATCTGTTCCCGAAGCCGACCCTGAGCTTAGCACTCAAGTTCAAATCGTTTTCAAGGTGCTGGGCGCATTGATGGGATTGGGGTTCGGCAGGGAGGAGAGGGGCTTTAGGGCCACAGTGGGGGCCAGTCACTGCACACACACACACACACACACACACACACACACACACACACACACACTGCGGAGACGTGCCACGCCGGGGGCGGGCGTGGGTCCTGCCGGGCACAGCTGTCACATCGGTCCCGCGGACACTCCCCGCAGCCCTCTCCCCTCTCCGGGTCTGCTGGGCGGCTGACAAAGCACCTGCTGTGGGTTTAGGAACCGGCCCTCAATGCAGAGCTGTGGGTGAGGCCCGGGCGACCCAAGAGACGTGGGTGTGACGCCTCAGATCCCCCGCACCGCCCTTCCACGAGGATTTCCCCCCGTAAGCCCCGCCACGGCCCCAGCCCAGGCTCCCGGCGGCCCGGGAGAGCGGGAACTCCCTCGCCGACCGGCCTGGGCGTGGCCACGTGACCCGGGACTAGCCAATCCCGGCAGCCGCGCCCTGGATGCAGTGATTGGCCCACAGGACAGACGTGTCGTGCACCCAGAGCCAATCAGGGCCCTTCCTGAGATTTCCCTCGTTGCTGGGAGAGAGCCGTCTCTCGGCCCTCGGTGGGGAACTGGGGGTGGTGCAGAGTCAAAGTTCTCTCCACCTGCAAGTAGCTGTACTGCCATGGAAGCCAGCGTGGCCCAGACACTGAGGAACAGAGCAGAGAGATGATCGAGACAGGGGAGAGAGGGATGGGGGGGGGGTGCTGCCCTGTGGGTGGTTGTTTCCACCTGCCAGTAAGTTCCCTGCCTCCCCCCGCCCCGCCCAGGTGTGAGCCACCAACACTCCCAGCTGATTTGTTGAGATAGGCTCTCATTATTTATTATTACTTTTGTTGTTATTGTTATTGCCAAGGCTGGCCTTGAAGCATGGTCCTCTTATTCTCTGCCGCCCCGCCTCCCCCAAGCAGCTGGGGTTACAGATGTGACCCACCACATCTGGCTGAGAAACTGATCGGACTGGACCAATAGCATAACACGGAGCACAGAACGTTACAATCGAGACGCATGCGTCGGCCACCAGGTGTCTGGCTTCCTGTGTGTGTGAGATGATGGAGGAACAGCTGAGCCTCAGTCTCCCTGCCAATCAAGTGGGTACAGTGGCGGGAGTAGCTCCGTATTAGGGCGATCGAGTAGCATGCATGAGCTCTGGGTTGCATCCAAAGCATTGTAAAACACAAAGAGAAAACAAAGAACCACCGAAGGAATGGAAGGAATGAGTGCATGAAGGCCACCTCTAACTTGAGATGTCTGATCAAGGTTCAGTCACTAAATCAGGAACGAGGGCTCCCAGGCCTTCCCTGGGACATGCCTTATTTATACTCGGATGCATTATGCTGATACCTCGCCCACCACCATCTCCAATAACCGCAGCTGTGAGGGGCAGCAGCTGGGGGGTGGGGCACCTCTCCCCATGTGGGGTCCGTTGTGATGCCTCTCTCCTGGCATAACCTCCCGCCTGCCGCCCCTGGCAGCCCTCTCTCCTTCCCTCAGCCTGCAGCTCCGCACCTGGCAGGGGACGGTGAGATCAGCTAGATTCTTCAACAAGCCCGTTCTATAAATAGCTGTCTGCAAGGACGTCACCCGCTTCAGTGACAACCACCTTGCCGAGGACACACAAGCTTTAGGTGAGTTCTGCCTGAGGTGGGACTTTCCTGTTCTTTTACATTTGTAGCTCCATGGAAAACACGGAAACCAGACTTGAGTGTCTTTACCGCTCTGGCTACGATAGGGATGGAGTCCATTCCAACACGATGGCATGAGGGCTGGGAATATGGCCTAGTGGCAGAGCGCTTGCCTCGTATACATGAAGCCCTGGGTTCGATTCCCCAGCACCACATATATAGAAAATGGCCAGAAGTGGCGCTGTGGCTCAAGTGGCAGAGTGCTAGCCTTGAGCAAAAAGAAGCCAGGGACAGTGCTCAGGCCCTGAGTCCAAGGCCCAGGACTGGCAAAACAAACAAAATCCCCACCAATATGATGGTGTGCTCATCCACGGGCAGCACGGAGGTGTGCAGAGGCTGTGGAGCTCAAAGCAGAGCTCAGCCGCCTGGCTCAGTGGCATGGCATCCAAATGCGGCCTTTTGGTGTACGGGCTGAGCCCTTGGAGGTCAGATAGCCAGGTTGAGAACGCCAAAGCTGGTATACAAAGTGGGAGGTACGCTTCAAATGGTGGAGCATCTGTCTAGCAAAGCCCTGAGTTCAAATTCGAGAACTTCCAGAAAGCAAAACAAAATAAAACCCAACCAAACAAAACAAGAGGTGCCTAGATGTAAAGTGCTTGCTAGAAGTGATTTGCCTTTTTTGGGGAAGAGGGGTCCCACTGTCAAGTCAGCTCTGCAAGTCTAGGGCTGAGGTGCCATGCACAGGGGGAGAATTTGCCGGAAGGTGAAACTGCACAAAGAAGGGCAGACCTAGTAGAGAGCTAGTGCCTCAATTAAGCTATGCCGGAACCCCATCTTGATCTGAACTCTTCAGTCATATGTCCAGTCCAGTAAAATTGCATTTTCAGTTGCTTATAACCAATAGCATTGCACTGCAGTAACTTTCCAGGCTGGCCTAGAACTTGCTCTACCTCAAACTCTCACACCCGGCCTCAGCCCCACAAACGCAGGGATTCTTTTCTTTTCTTTTTTTCTTTTTCTTTTTTTTTTTTTTTTTTTTTTTTTTTTTTTTTTTTGCCAGTCCTGGGCCTTGGACTCAGGGCCTGAGCACTGTCCCTGGCTTCTTTTTGCTCAAGGCTAGCACTCTGCCACTTGAGTCACAGCGCCACTTCTGGCCATTTTCTGTATATGTGGTGCTGGGGAATCGAACTGAGAGCTTCATGTGTAGGAGGCAAGCACTCTTGCCACTAGGCTATATCCCCAGCCCCAAACGCAGGGATTCTTAACACAGTAGGTAGCCCATATTATCAAATATTTTAGCTTCTCTTTTCAAGGAACATGAATGTAGATTACTTTCTATATTCTGTACATCTCGTTTGAAACAAATCCTATTAGTTTTTTGTTAGTTTGCCTTAGCTGGGAGTGGAGTGAAGCAAATCCGGTTCCTTCAAAGCAACCCTGTTCACGTTCTGTCAGCAGAGGGCGACCGCGACAAAGACCAGAAAGATCAGCTGGTGGAAGATTGGGTGGACTCGGTTAGTTCACCCGGTTCTTCTGGTAAGGTGGAATCATACAGATGTGAGCAAAACTCAGGATGGAGTCACTCTTTTGTGGCCATTTAATATGAATAAATTATTCCATCGACTCATGAATCTCAATCATATTACTATTAATGATCACCAACACCAATAATTAACAATGATCTTCAATATTATGTATCAATGTTAATGCTCACTAATATTAAGAAATAAATAGTAATTAAAATAATTTTGATCATTCACAGGATCAAAAATGAACGTAGACTACTAAGATTTAAAAGGTCCACAGTAGGGCCTGGCTCCCGCTTTACCTCCTGTAGGGATAGCTGCTATTTGCCCGATAGGCCCTTTCCCAGGTTTCCATACACTGTTATCAACAAGTATAAATGTTGATGGGCACTCCCCCCATCCCCATTTTGCCTCAAAGGTAGCTCTATTCTGAACAGAGCTCTCTGTTGCCAGCCCCAATCACTAGAACATTCCACGTGCGTATGCACAGAGGATCCTCATTCTCATAGCCGCACAGTGGTGGGTCAGTTGGAGATTCCACTCATTCCTGTTGCGGCTGGTTACTGCTGACTTTCCATTCTGCCATTGGAAATAAAACAGCCCATAACTTTCCGTGTACTTTGTTGAGCACAGGGATTTCTCCAGCAGGGACTCTGAGCCCAGCTCTGCAGGACAACACCTACAAGGCTTAAAGCAATCCCAGCATCTGGGACACACTTGGATCAGCCACCTCAGGATCTCCAGCTTGGGAGCCCAGGCCGCCCGGGGCACTGCCGACCTCTAGGGAACATTGATCACTGCAGGCCATGTAGGTGTGGCAGAGGGTTGTATGGACTTCTTCTGCCCTCCACACTGACTGAAAGGGGCTGGCTCTTCAGAGCTTAACTTGTTAAGGAGACTTGGCACACGTTTTCGTTTTTGCCAACCTGCTAGAGTAACTTTTACAGTATGCCAGTCTTGCATGACTTTGCATCCCATCTTAGAGATGAGATTTACCAGCTTTTCCTGTGTTTAGGAGCCACTGATCTGTCGAGTCACAGCTTCAACCCATTTTTCTTTTCTTTTTTTTTTGGCCAGTCCTGGGCCTTGGACTCAGGGCCTGAGCACCGTCCCTGGCTTCTTTTTTGCTCAAGGCTAGCACTCTACCACTTGAGCCACAGCGCCACTTCTGGCCGTTTTTCTGTATATGTGGTGCTGGGGAATTGAACCCAGGGCCACTAGGCCATATCCCCCGCCCCACCATTTTTCTTTTTATAGCTTAACCTCATTTGTGTCTCCAGGACTCATCCTTTCTGATCTGAATGGGGGGCACTTTTCACTGGTTTTTTGTTTTGTTTTGAGAGATGCCTGAGTAGATCTGTTTCTGCCTCCAGAGTGCTGGGGTTGCAGGCGTCCATCACGTTTTGCTTTTTATTTTTATATTTTGTATGAGGTGGCATTTTTCCCCCTTTGGAGACTTTTGTGTGTATATGTGCATGCTGGTACTGGGGCTTGAATCCAGGACCTTGAGCCCTTGGTTAGCTTTTATGGGTGCTCTACCACCTACACTGCATTTCCACTTCCGGCATTTCACTAGTCAATTGGAGCTTAGAATCTCTCGGACTTGTCTGCCCGGGCTGGCTTCAAATGGTGATCCCCAGATATCAGCCTCCTGAGTAGCTAGGACTGAAGGCATGAGCCACAAGCACGGCGAAGCAATGACCTTTTCCACATAGCATCTATTTACTTATCTGCATCCTTTGAAACGAGTCTTGGCACAGTGGGACTGGTTTTGCCGCTCTCCCCCCACTGGAGGCAAATCCTCCGGCGGGGGTTTGAAGGCTGCTGGGTGGCGAGCAGGCATTCCACCAGCCCGGCGCCCCCGGGGCCTGTCCTCTTGGATGTGGCTGGATGGGGCCCCGGTGCGGGCCGCTGGAGGAACCAGCACGAGTCCACGCGTGCTTGAGGGGAGCCGAGGCGAGCCTGCGGCTAACCTGGCCAGCGTCTGGAAGCGTCCACTCTCCCCCCCTCCGGTTCAAAATGCTCCGTTCTTTCCAAGTCTTCCCCAAGCCAACCCTGGGGCGGGGGCAGCGGCCAGCCGGTGCGCTCGGGCCGGCTGCTTTGTGTCACTCCTTGGGAGGGCGGGGGGGGGGGGGCGAGCTCTGCAGCCCGCCGCAGAGGGGGGGCCGGGGTGGGGGAGGGAAGAGAGGAGAGGGAGGAAAGGAGAGGAGGGGGGAAGACAGCTTGGGGAGGAGGTACCGAGGGAGGGAGAGGCTGGGGGGGGCGGACAACAAGAACCCGGGGAGGAAAGAATAGGAAGGGGAGGGGAGAGAGGCGCGGGGAGGAGAGGGGAGGGCGCACCCGGAGGAAAAAGCCCCTTCTCCAGCCCGCCCTCCGCGGAGTTGCGCAATCCACCCGGGCTGGGATTGGCCACCGGAGAGCGGGACGCCCCGCCCCCTCGCCCAGGAAGCCAATGGGGGCGGCGGGCGGGGCTGGAGGCGTCCCGCGCGGCCAATGGCAGGGGAGGGGCGTGGCGGGCCCCGGGCTCGGTCCCCGCGCGCGCGGGGCGCCGCCGCAGCCGCCACCGCGCTCCGAGCCCGCCGCGCCCGGGTCCCCGCCGCCGCCGCCGCCGCCGCCAGCCCCGTTCCTGCCGCCGGCCTCGGGTGCGCTCGGCCGCCTCGAGCCGCGTCCTCGGTGCGGCCCCGCGGCCATGGCCACCAAAATCGACAAGGAGGCCTGCCGGGCTGCGTACAACCTGGTGCGCGACGACGGCTCGTCGGTCATCTGGTGAGGAACTTTTCCCTGCGGTGCCCGGGCCGGTCTCCCGACGGGGCGGCGTCGGGGCCGCGCCCGGCGGCTGTCCGCACCCGCCGAGCCCCGGCGCCCCGCGCCCCGCGCCACCGCCCGCGCTGACGCGTGTGTTCTTTCTCCTCCTCCCAACCCAAAGGGTGACTTTTAAATATGACGGCTCCACCATCGTCCCCGGCGAGCAGGGAGAGGAGTACCAGCGCTTCATCCACCAGTGCACAGGTATGGGCCGCCCGCCCGCTCTGCGCCCCCCTCCCCGTGCCCCCCGGGAGGAGCGGCCCGTGCGGGTCGGGGCGCACCGGGGCCCCGGGAGGCATCGCATCCGGGGTTTCCAAGCCTGGCCCTCCCCGACCGTGCAGAGCGGAGGTGGCCGCCGGGCCTCCGAGCCCCGCAGACCGCTGCTTCGTCCCTGTGGGTCACTGGCTTTCCGGTGAAAGTCGCGCCGAACTCCAGTGTTCAGCCCTACCCTCCATACCTACCCCGGATTGGTCAGTCAGTGAGCCAAACCATACCCCCCCCCCCCCCCGGCCCCACGACTGCTCAGTGGAGGGAGAACCAGAGGGTCAGCCACAGCCTCCTTTCCTCCCAGGGTCGTTGTCTGTCATCCGATGAAGCATGTTTTTCATTTGCAAGAACATAGAGCCGTGGCCCATGCCTATAATGCTAGCTACTCAGGAGGCTGAGATCTGAGGAGCACGCTGTTTAAAGCCAGCTCCAGTAGAAAAGTCCCTGGTTAGTCTCTTATCTCCAACTAACCACAAGAGAAATCTTCCCCAACAAACACAGAAGCGGAGCAGAGGTTTACCTGGTAGAGTATGGAAAAAATCTCGGGGACAACGTCCAGGTCCTGAGTTCAAGCCCCCAAATCCCAGCACACACACGAACCTGAGACAAAATAGGGTGTATGTACTCTGATTCCATTCATGTGAAATTCTAGAGAAAGCAAACCAGTCCATGAAGTCAGAATAACTCCTACTCCTGAGGGGCTGGTAGCAGGAGTGGGGGAGGGGGCCTGTGGAGGTGCCCGGACCACTAACACCAGGTGTGTGTACTTGGGTACATGGACATCAAGCCATACACTTAAGATTTGGGTGTGCTTTGCACTTCCTGTGGTGTGCAGACCATGGAAGGAAGGAAGGAACATGTGGCGCGGTAGCCACAGGCCCTTATAGAGGGAGGCAGAGACTGTTGGCCGTCAGACCCTTTGAAGAGCTGGGTGTGGTGACGGCAACTGTGATCCCAGCACTCGGGAGATGAGGCATGAGGATCTTTCATTCCAGTCCGGCTTGAGCTCCACTGCAAGTTCGAGGCCAGCCTAGGCTACTTAGGAGACCTTGTGTTAAACTGACATTCACACAAAATCCTTTAAGAAGATTAGACACTTCCACTCCTAGTCCCTCCCCCCACTTTCTGGTCTTCAGCTTGGGTAGGGACTGTGGGACAAAGGCTGGCAGCCCGAGCCTGGGGCGTGGTCTCTGAGCCAGATGGTGTGAGTTTGGACCCCAGAGGGGCCAGTTCCTAGCCGGTGGGGTTGGGCACGTGACTTGCCCTCTGAGGTGTTGGCTTCCTCCAGGGAATCTCCTTGCTTCACAAAGGGTGAACATGCTGAGCACAGTACCTGCGTGAACCTCAGGACAAAGTTAAGCTGTGGCCGCGTGGCTTCTTAACTGCTTCCCCCACCTCCCTAGTGCTGCCGCTGGAGCTTGAACTCACGGCGTGGGCACTGTCCCTTGGCTTTTCCACGCAAGTCTGGTGCCCTACCACTTGAGCCCTAGCTTCACGCCCAGCCTTTTGGTGGTTAGTTGGAGACTAGAGTCTCATGGACTTTCCTGCCCTGGCTAGCTTTGAACTGTGATCCTCAGCTCCCAGCCTCCTGAGTAGCTAGGATCACAGGAATGAGCCACCAGTGTCTGGCCTTAACTGCTTTTTAAATGGAACCCTAGTATACCTTTAGTTCTGCTCAAAGGATGGTTATAAAGTGTGGATTCTAGCGAGGCAGTGCTAGTGTGTGTGTGTGTGTGTGTGTGTGTGTGTGTATGTGTGTTAAATGCTGTCCTGACTAAACTTTGACCCTGGGAGTTGCCTGTAGATAGTCATTGCTTTTTATAAATAATTGGCTTAAAACCTCAGAAGCGTAAAGTAGTACAGCAACTCCTTGCTGAAGCCGTGCTGGCTGCCCTGTAGCTCTGTCGGGACGGGACCGACGCGCGGCCCCTGCCTCCGGCGTCCTGTGTCAGCCAGAGTCCTTCCGCCTCGGCCCGGACCGCAGGGGAAACGGGACGAGTGCGGGCTCCTGACTTCCGGTGGCTGGGCTCAGGGCGTCTGCTGGATCTCAGCCTCCCCAGATCCTCCTCGTTCCCTCTATGGACCACTGGCTGTCCCTCCCCCAGCAGCATGTGTTGGGCCTCTGTGGCTATTGTTTGCTCCACTTCAGGGACAGGGTGACCGAGAACGAGAGAGCCTCCTGCCAGGTTCCGGGTCCAGCCCACGCTGGGAGTCCTGGTGGACGGAGATCGGGGACTCCCTGCGGCCAAGGCCTTGCCTTTCCGCTCAGCCCCTGCTCGCCCTCCTTGGGGTCAGGAGTCGGGAGTGTCTGGCGGGGCATGGGGGCTAAAAACGCCTCGCCGGCTGTTTGTTGGTCCTTGCGAAGGGCCCGTGGGATGGGAAGGCTCATCTGCTGCAGCTAAGTGTGCTTCCCGTCCCCAGCCATCTGGTGGACACACGCACCGGAGACATCTGCTTCGGTCCTTCCTTCCCCTGCCGCGTCCTCACCCGCCTGGGACTGCGGGCTCCCGGCGCCGCACCTGCGGCCCACCTGTCCCCGCGCAGACCGGGCTCCTCAAAACCTACTGGCAGGTGTCCCCTCCTACTAGAGGGTGAGGCCCAGAGAGGTTAAGTGTTGCAATCACACAGCTCAGGAAGTGGCAGAGTTGGGGCTTGGCCCCGGGCGGGCCCATCCTCTCAGGCCTCTGGGGAAGTGGCTTGGGTTCTCCCCTCGGGTGGGATTGCTTGCTGACTTGAAGGACATGTTTGCTCAGTTAGGACACTGGCCGGGAGGGCCCTAGGCTCCTGCCACCCACCGGGGCTCCTGTGTCCACTCATCTTCCCCTAAGGGCAGTGACTGGCAAGCCGGGGGCCGGCTCCCTCAGCCCCTTCTCCAAGCAGTGGCCTGCGGGCTCTGAAGCCCCAGCCCTGCCCTCTCCCTTAGGCTGCCCTCCCGGCCTGCCCTAGTGGACTCCACAATGGACCGGCATCCTGGGGCTGTTTGCTGGACTGCTGCAGGCCAGCTCCCCTGGCCCTGAGGCGGGGGTGGGGGGGCGGGGGTGCCCCACCCCAGGGCAGGGCTTGCCACTTCTTGCTTCCTTCTTCAGTAATTGCTGTCGCCTTGGGCCCCAGATCTGGGCCTTCTCTGTCTCCCCTGGTGGGGAGGGAGGGGTCTCCTAGAACTGGATCCATCCTCCGCTCAGTGTCAGCTTCCGGCCCAGCCGTCCTGCTGGGGAGACAGCGAGCCCCTTTGAGCGGCTCCAGAGGTTGTGGACCCCACCGCTCTTGGCCTGCCTGTGGTCCTGTGCCAATCCTTAAACCAACCACTGGTTGGCAGAGCCTGGAGCACATGCCTGTCCCTGGAGAGGGGAGGGGGCAGTCCCGACCCAAAGGAACCAGAAGACCAGGGTGGGGGGAGAGTTGCTTGGAAGAGGGGGCGATCCCCATTCCGGTGGGTCTCCCCTTTCCTGTAGCTCCCAGGTCTTGTAGCTGTTCTCCCCACCCCCACACTGCTGGAGGAACTCTCCCTGAAGCAAATCAGTGCGCAGTGAGGCGACACAGAAGTAGAGTGCAGGGTCCCAGGGGAGCAGAAGGGAGTGCGTGGGGAGTGGATGGGAGGAAGTGTGCCCCGAGAGGCTGCTCAGACCACCTCCCCCCCCCCGTCCCCCCCCAGCTCTGTGGTGCTCATGGTGTCGGGGAGGATTGCAGCTGGGTGGGCACGGACTGGGATCGGTGCAGTTACGCACAAGGGATTCCCAGGTCACACCTCGTGGCGTGGCGTGGCCCGCTCCGGTTGCCGGTGACATCACGTTAGAATTTGCACCATCAGGATTCCACATTCCTTGTAGAGTACTCAGAAACCCAGACCAAAATGCAAAGCAGAGAACTAAGACCCAGGTTTTCTCCACTTGGAAATGTGTCCATTCCTTCTTTGGTTGGGTCTCTGTTCTGTGTTTATGCCTGGAGGCTCTGCGGGGTGCTGTGGCGTGTGTGACTGTCTCTGAGGGGCGGAGGAGCACCCCACCCCTGCCCCCGTGTCCGCTTAGTGTCCTTATCTGTATTCCTGCCATCCTTTTGTAGGTACATTGGGTGATTCAAAGCAGGATCAGGAAGGCCTGGGAGCCAGGCGCCCCGCCCTTGTTACAGGGGACCCCTGAGCATCTCAACCCCTCATTTTCTTCTGCAGTCCCTTCCAAACAGCGACAGGGAGTTCTCTGCAGCAGTTTGCCCCGGAGACCCCACGCCCTCCGTAGGGAGCAGCTCACTTGGAGAAAGAATCCTGGAGTCTGGCAATCAGTCCAGGTTTCTAGTACCGATGAGGTATAGAAACACCTGAAGGAGAAAGCCAGTCTTGCCTTGAACCTTCGCCTGTGCCATGTGTCCTTGGGCAGGTTCTCTAGATTCTCTATGAAAAGGTGGTGATGGGGCTGGGAATGTGGCCTAGTGGTAGAGTGTTTGCCTCCTATACATGAAGCCCTGGGTTCGATTCCTCAGCACCACATATATACAAAATGGCCAGAAGTGGTGCTGTGGCTCAAGTGGCAGACTGCTAGCCTTGAGCAAAAAGAAGCCAGTACTCAGGCCCTGAGTTTAAGGCCCAGGACTGGCCAAAAAAAACCACAAAACCAAAAAACCTCCCATCAGGGCTGGGGATATAGCCTAGTGGCAAGAGTGCCTGCCTCGGATACACGAGGCCCTAGGTTCGATTCCCCAGCACCACATATACAGAAAACGGCCAGAAGCGGCGCTGTGGCTCAAGTGGCAAAGTGCTAGCCTTGAGCGGGAAGAAGCCAGGGACAGTGCTCAGGCCCTGAGTCCAAGGCCCAGGACTGGCCAAAGAAAAAAAAAAAAAAAAAAAACCTCCCATCATACTGAAAAGGTGGTGATTTGGGGGAGGTGTCTGGCCTCAGAGAGGTGTGACTAGGGTTTTGTCTAACATCTCACCCTTGGGATGGGGGTGTGGGGGGGTGGGGAACCTCTGTCTTCTCTTCCCTGTCATACTAATCCAGCTCAGGCCGGGTGAGCACATGACTGGGCCTGGCCAATCAGAGCAAAGCATTCCCTGTGCTCGCTGCTTAGCTTAGGCTGGGCTCAGGTGACTGCAGCTGGTCAGGTTTGTTCCTGGGACTTTGGACCGTTGTTGGGAAGGAGTGCTTTAATGTTTATTTGAGATTAGATGCCTCACAACTCAGGGACGGAGCCAAAGGTTGGTATGGAGAGCAGGTGAACTCCTCCGGCCTAAAGCTCTCTCCGGGACTATTTGCTTTCACAAGCCATTTAACTTTTCTAAAAATTAATTAATTAATTAAGAGGTAGCTGGGGGCCAGTGGTTCACGCCTGTCATCCTAGCTACTCAGGAGGCTGAGATCTGAGGATTGTGGTTTGAAGCTAGCCGGGGTGAAAAGTCCATGAGACTTCTACCTCTAATAAACAGCGCCGGAAGTGGTACCGTGGCACTCGTGGTAGAGTGCTAGCCTTGAGCACAAAGATGCTCAGTGACAGCACCCAGGCCCTGAGTTTAAGCCTCAGGAACAGAAAAAAATAAATAAATAAGAGCAGAGATAGATGCAGAGGGTGCTGACCTTAGAAGAACTGAGTCCTCTGTTTTGGGAGGCAGGTCAGGAGAGGCTGACCAGTCCCAGCCGCCTGGCATAGATGCTCAAGAAAGACCACCCGCTCCTGGCGCCACCCCATGCTCTACGCCCCACGAGAGACCATGAGCTGCCACAGCACGGGTCTGGCCGCCCCTGTCCTGGGTGCGAGGGCTGAGAGCGGCAGAGGGTGGGTTCTAAGCACGGCCAGGACGCGGTTACACAAGAAGGGTGCTGCATACAGAGGTACTGTGTGCCTGCGAGCTTGGCGATTCTGCTATGGAAACGTGAGTACTTGGTGGTTTGGTTCCTGGGTGGCTTTGGGGAATTTAAGTGAGAGGGAAGGAGGTATACGTGTGTGTGTGTGTGTGAGTGAGTGTGATAGCAGATCCAAAGGGAGCTTTCAGTCTGCCCGAGGTTTGGAGCTGGACATGTACGTTTCCCGATCTTGTGGACGGACACTGAGCACAGGCCTCCCAGCACTGATGCCGGATGGCTGTTGTAAGTGACACCCCAGGGCCGCGAGTCACGGCCTTCCCAGTGTGGGCGGGACTGGATCCCCATCCCTTGTCCCCAGTCGAGTCCCCGCAGGGCTTCCTTGGGTCTCAGACGTCGCGGCGTGGGTGACAGCACCTTCGCTCTATGGCTTGGTGATGTCTGCCTTGCCTCTGTGTGTGGCTGCGTCTTCTGAATGTCTCCCCCACCCCGAGCCCACGAGATGCCTCCATTTATCCCAGCCAAACTCCTGGGGTCCACAAAGCGCTGAAAGCCATACTGGAAGGTTTTGTGGTGTTGCGAATACCTCTTCCCCTCCTTTCTCTCTTCACCCAGAGCATGGAAACCCGGGCCTAGGTCCTGGTGATCTAACTGCCACATTCAGTGTCAGTTCTTTCGCCTTCATTCCACTCTATCTCCCTTCCTCTGGTGCTGGTCAATGACATGGTCTGCTGAGGAACTAACGTCCCCAGCTGGGTGCTGACGCCTGTCATCCCGGCTACTCCGGAGGCTGCGCTGGCGGCTCTCGCCTGTAATGCTAGCTACTCCAGAGGTTAAGGTCTGAGGATCGCAGCCCAAAGCCAGCCGGGGTGAAAAGTCCTTGTGACTCTTATCTCCGATGAACCACCAGCAAACCGGAAGTGGTGATGTGGCTGAAAGTGTTAGAGCGCTAGCCTTGAGCAAAAAAAGCTCAGGGACAGCACCCAGGCCCTGAGTTCAAGTCCTATGATGGACCAAAAAAAAACCAAAGCGACTTCCCCTTCTGTCCCCTGCTGCTCTGCTGCAGCTTCTGCTCAGCGCTTCCCCTCTGGAGCCTCTCTCCCCTGCTGTCCTTCCTTCCTGCCCTTCCTGGGTTCCACCCCGATGAGGGCCTTGTCCTCTCCAGCGCGTGGGGTGGAGCAGCCACGAACCCAGGCCTTCCCCACGTGCTGACTTGGGTGCTTTCCCTGACCCGGCGACCTGGAGCGCAGGCCACGGGACTTCCCGAGCCGTCTCCTCGCTGCGTGGCCCCCGAGGGTGTCTGTGGCTCTTGTCCACCCCCTGCGTCCCGGTGCGGGGACCTCGGGCCAGCCGGTCCTGTGTGCGAGGAGTCGTGATACCACGGCCCGCATGGCGTCTCCATGGTGATGGGCGGGACCCTGGTGCCGTCAGCCGGAGGGCAGGGCTTTGGGCCCCGGTCTCTGTGCCAGGCTCCCCCTTTCCCGGCACGGTGCTGCCCATCCCCCCTGCCCCGCATCCCCGGAGGGCCGCTCCACGCCTCGGAAGCCCCCTTGACCTTGTGGCTTGTCCACGTCTGCGGCGGCCACGCGTGTTTCGTTGACTCCATGGTGGGCTCCGCCGGCCGCAGCTCTCCCCCCCACGGATGTGTGGCTTCCGGAGGGGCCCCGGTCACCCAAGGCTGGGTGACGAGCTAGCCGGGAAGGCCGGCGTGCTCTCTCTCCATCTCTGTTTTGAGAGGACAGCCTGTACTTCCTTGGTTCAAATCTCAGCCTTGGCACTTCTGAGCTGTGTGACCTTGGGCCTGTGTGGGCTCTCTGTGCCTCAGTGTCCCCGCGATAAGAGCAGGGCTCGGCCCACGGCCCTCCCTGCTTAGGCTGGCAGCCCCAGCCACCCTCCGTGCCCACTTTTCCTATTTTCTTCCTGGCTCTGGTCTTAGGTGAGTGCCCTGCAAGCCGGGGACAAGGCTGGGCCCGGCCCGGGGGCGGGGGGAGGGCGCTCGTGGGCGCTGGGTCTGGGAGGTGGGACAGGGCGGGGCAGGGGGGAGACAGGCGGAGGGCAAGCAGCCCAGGGAGCATGTCACACGCTAGCGTGGCTCGAGGCTTGGGGGACAAGATCCTGGCAGACCGGGGGGGAGGGGGGGGAGGCCGGGCTCGCTGCCAGCCACCCACCGGGCATGTCCCGTCGCGGGGTGTGGAAGGCGCCGTGGCCCCGGCCGTGGCCCCAGCCGTGGCCTTCCGCAGGGTCCCCCGCGCGGGCACGCCAGGTCCCGCAGCCGATCCCAGGGCGGAAGCCGGGCTGCTCCCTTCTCCTCGGGCCGCAGGGAGACGGACGGCTCCTCCGGCGACTGGCCGCACGCACGGAGGCGGAATGGCGGCCTCCCTGCACGGGAAGCCGCTGCGCCCTCCGCCGAAGCGACGGGGCGCGGGCCTCGGGCCAGGCCCCTTCCCGTGGAGCCGAGCACCCCCACTTCATTTTAGGCACGCGGCTTCCAGACGCGGCGCGGGTCCCCAGAGCCCGTTTCCGAGGGCCGGGATGTTAGCTTGGCGTTGAATATTTCATGTCGCCACTGCAGTATGAAATTAGCCTGCCATAGATTCCCGCCCCCCCCCCCCCCCCGCGCCCCTTGCCTTTTTTTGCTTGCACTGGAGCTTTAACGCAGAGCCCCCCGCCTGCTGGGTCACGCGGGCAGGGGGCAGGGGGCGGCCCGTGGGCATCGCCACCTCTTTGGGGCTCCTTCAGCCCACACTGCGGCCACGCCCCTCCGAGAGGAGCCAACGGAGGGCCCTGCCCCCCACAGGCCTGGGCCGGGGGGTAGAGACGGAGAGCCCACCCCAGCCCAGGACCCAAGCTCAGAGAGGAGGGCCCTGGGAGGGCCTCCGGACTGTCTGCTGAGCACGCGCTGTGGGCCCAGTACTGCCTGGGTGCTGGGGATGAGTCCTTCGGAGCCTTCAAGCTCTGACTCTGCGGGGATAATGAACACCCTCTGGCCTCCTCTGGCCTGAGGCTAAGCCAGAGCCGCAGAAGCTCTTGCTCTGTCTGGGACGCTGTCAGCACCCCCCCCCCCCCCCCCACACACACTTCACATAGCTAATCCTTAATCCTTAATCGGGGTGAGCGCCCAGCCATCCTTCGAGACCCAGATCAGACATCACCTCCTCCACGAAGCCTGCTCATCAGAGCCTCCGGGCAGTGCTCAGTCTGTCTTTCCTGGACGCTCCCAGAATTCCCAGTGAACAC
Source organism: Perognathus longimembris pacificus (assembly GCF_023159225.1). NCBI lineage: Eukaryota > Metazoa > Chordata > Mammalia > Rodentia > Heteromyidae > Perognathus > Perognathus longimembris. The sequence continues at coordinate 2,713,667 of NC_063170.1, forward strand.
CTGTCACTGCCCTGCCACTGCTTTTCTACATACACACTGGGCGGATCGGCGGCACTGGGGTTTGAACTCAGGGCCTTCCCACTGGCTAAGCAGGCCCTCTCCCACTTGAGCCGCACACTCCCAGCCCTTAGACTGCCTTTTTAGGTTAAGGATCGTATCTTATTCCGCAAGTCCCTGGATGGCTGATTGTCAGTACGTCGTCAAAGGACTGACTGCTAGCAGAACTACAAAAAGGAAATACGAGAATGCGCAAGCAGTGCACACCAGGGCTGCCAGGGCTCCGGCAGTCTAACCTCGAATCCCTCACTGGCCACAGAATGTGTTCCTGTAGGCGCAGCAAGGAGGTCCTTGGGGTCCTGGAAGTCGGGGTGAGGGGGATGGGGGGTGGAGTCAGTGAGACGCCCTGACTTCCATTTAAGGAAGTAAAGCATAGCGGTTTAGAGGAAGTGCGGGGAAGCCTTGCTTCTTAGAATCTGGGTATTGGGATCAGCTGGCGGGGCGGGGGGCGGGGGCTCCTGGGAGTACCCGGCTTTCTTTTCCTCTGGCTCTCCTCTACTCCACTTTCTCCAGCTCCCTCTCTGAACCAGAGAAGCTGGGTCACCGGCTTTTAATGAGAACTCAATTAGCCCCAAGCCGCTTGGGAGCGGCGGCTGCTCTGGGGGCGGGGCGGGGCAGGGCCACCGATGGAGGGAACCGAGGGGCCGCTGGCTCGAGCTCGCAGATAAACACAGCCTCTGGAGGCCACAGTGGGATGTGAACAGGGCTCTTCTGTCTGGGGAAGGAGTTTTCTTACCTAGTCTTAAAAAGATGGTCTCCAGTGGGACAGGCAGGGCGAGAGAATGAGGAAGGGACTGGGTGCTAGCAGACATCCCAAACGTCAGCAGGAGGCAGGACGGTCCTCCTCACTGTCCCCCGAGGGCACAGCCAGCCCTCCCCCTTCCCCCTCCCCCCCCCAAGCGGTGTGTCAGCCTCTTTCCATTCCCTTCCGCTCAGCTTCTCTTGGAGTGTGGGCTGCTCTTCCCCTTCCTGCAGCTTGTTTGCATAACTTCTTGGAGGGGGGCGGCCTGGCGGGAGGGGGGTGGGGGGGGTGTCGGGGGGGGGGGGAGGCTGGGTCAGCCAGAGAGCATGCTTCAATCCTGTCTCTTGTCCAGCTCTGCAGCAATTTCCTCCTGTCCTCTTCCTCCTTTTGTCTTGCTGAAACTGTCCTCCTGGAAATGATAGAGTCATCCCCTCTCCCGCCCTCTCCCTCCCGCTTTCTTCCTCTCTGTTGCCCCATAGACCCTGCCTGGGGTGCCCGGGACGCGGCTGTCCGCACTGGGGTCCCAACACAGCGTGCACAGACGCGGGGCGGGGGCGGGGCTGATCCGCAGAGCACCCACACGGGGCCCTGGGTTCTGTCCCCGGTGCTGACACAAACAGAAGACCTGGCCAGATGTGGGTCTAGCTTAGACGATGTAAAGGCGCGCGAGCCACGAAGTGTGGGCGTCCCTCCGCGGAGGATTTCCATCACGCCACACTTGGTGTGTCTTGTGGACCCAGAAGAATCACTTGAGGCATTTGTAGAGGTGTGGCAGGGTCGAGCTGGTGGGTCCCCAGCACCCCGGTTCCTTGTCACCAGCCAGGACGGGCTTTGGGACTTTGCAGGGGACGTGAATGTCTTTGGCGAGAAGACAGGGCCCCCCCCCATGTCAGCTTGGAGCCATGGTCTGCCTGCCGGGGAGCGCAGGTGCGGAGGGCCAGGCCTCCCCTGCCGGGGGGCACCCCGGCCCGCGGGCCCCGCGGGCCCCTGGGACGTGCGGCTAGCTGCTGCTTTGCCATCTCGGCTCGGCTGCCCCTTTGTCTGGCCCGGTCTCAGCTGGTAAACATTTGTAAGCGCAACGTGACGCTGGGAGCTTTGAAAACGTCTCTGTCAGCCATCCTGGTGACCAAACCGTCGTGAGATGAGCACACAGCGGCCACCGCAGACGCCCCTCCCCCGGAAAGACGCGTGATGTCAGCCTGTGGCTCTGGAAGGTTCCCAACGCCCTTGGGGCCCCGTGACTTACTGTACAGCCCTCTCGTGCCAGATCTCGGGCTGGTACTTAGGGCTCCGGGTTAACTGGGCGCGGGCCTGTGGTTCCTCAACCAGAACTGGGGGTGAAGCTGGGAGGGGCGAGGAGCTCGCAGGGCTGGGTGCTGGGGGCGGCCGCTGGCCGGCGCCCCAGGAGGACCAGGTCCAAAGGAGAGACCGGCTGGGATGGCTGCCTGCACCAGGAGGCCCAGCATTTGGCCGAGGTGAGGTGCGGGGTCTCCAAAAAGCTTCCGCCAAGCCCGCGCCAGCACCTTCCCAGCCCAGAGGCGGGGGCACGGGCGGGCGGGCTGGGCCCACGCGTGGGGCTCCGGTCCCGACCGGGTCCGCGGAGACACTGGGGTGCCTTTCGCCTCCGAAGCCCACGGGAGTCCTCGGACGGGAGGCCGGCCGCCATCACACCCCAGCCGCCATCGAAACACTTCCGCTTGCTTCCGTCGGGCTCTGGGCTTCCCTGGCACCCCCAAACGCTGGGAAATGTCTCCCCCTCTCCTCCCACCCCCCTGCCCACCACAGGGAGCCTGTTTCTGAGATGAGGTCTAACTCTGTGCTGACTTTGAACCTCGACCCTTCAAATCACCACCTCCCAAGTGGCCGGGATTACAGGCGTGCGCCACCGTGCTGGCCAGCCCGCCGCGTCTCCTCGCCCCGCTGCGTCTCCTCGCTCTCGTCTTTCATCTTCAGCTTGGCTGGAGAGGGCGGTGTGGAGGCTATCAGAGTCCATCCGGGAGGGGTGGGTAACATCACGTGGACTCTCGTGGCCCTGGAATGTTCTACAGCCACAGAAAGGATTAGAACACTGACCCGCTACCGCCTGGGTGAGCCTTGAGGACGTAATGCTGCCGGAAGGAGCCCGGGTCCAAAGGCCACGCGCTGTGGATTGCAGCAGGCAGAGCCTTAGACATGGGGCCGACTTAGTGGGGGAGGTGGGGGGGCTATGGGGGGTGGCGTTTCTTTTCAGGATGACAAGAATGTTCTAGAATTAGATGGCAGCAGGGATGGTTGTGTGGTCCTGTAGTCCTAACAGCCACGGAATTGTGGCCTTTAAGTGGTGACTCGGTATCATGACTTTCTTTCTCAGCGGAGGGGAAAGGTGAGAGGAGATGACCGAGTTTTCCAGGGGAGGGAGGCAGAGGGGGCCTCTGGGGGACTCATCAGGGCACCGAGCTGGGGAGGGAGGCAGAGGGGGCCTCCGGGGACTCGTCAGGGCACCGAGCTGCCACCCTGCCACCTCCTCTGTCTCCCGTTCTGCTCTCTCCTTGGAGGCGACCGCCAGCCTGGGCTGTGTGGTGTGGCCTGGGGCTGCAGGGGGGCAGGTGGGCCAACGCTCGGGCTTCCTGCCTCAGCCCTCTGAGAGCCGAGGTTATGGGCATATACCACCACGTCCACCCAGCGTGGCCTTCCGTTCCCAGGGGCCTTGACGAGAAGGAGGGAGTGTTAGTGAGGTGTTCCCTGAATAAGTTCCATGGTTCCGGCCCGGACTGTGGGAGGGAGGTGGCACTGGTACGAGACAGGCCCGGGTTCAAATCCCGGATGACGCGGGACTGCCTGCACACCCTGGGGGTGACCGGTCACTGTGCGGTGCCTCCGTCCCGCGACCCACACCGGCTGTTCCCAGACTGCGCCTCAGAGCCCGGCGGCTGTCCTGGCTCCTCCCCGGGGACCTGGCCTCGGGGTGTCTTCAGCGTGCCCCCGCTTTCTCCCTGTTTGGCTCCAGATGATGTCCGGTTGTTTGCCTTCGTGCGGTTCACCACCGGCGACGCCATGAGCAAGAGGTCCAAGTTCGCGCTCATCACGTGGATCGGCGAGAACGTGAGCGGGCTGCAGCGCGCCAAGACCGGGACGGACAAGACGCTGGTGAAGGAGGTGGTGCAGGTAGGCGGCGCCCCGGGTTCCCCTGGGGGGGAGGAGTCGGCCGGCCCGGGCTGTGACGGGGACCGTGCGCGTGCGCGCTGGGGGCACGGAGCTGTGTCCGCCATCTCGCTGCCCAGTGGCGCTGTCTGGGGCTCACGGAGCAGGCGGCTGCTGGGATGACAAAATGGCCACCACCGCCGGGTCCCAGCGTGGGGAGCCGTGGAAAAGGCCGTGGCCTCCTGAGCGGTGCTCTGCTCGAGTGGGGGCCTGGCCCCGCTGGCCCCACCCTCTCTTACCCACAGACGGCCGTGGTCCCTGGCACGGCATAGTTCTGCCCCACAGTAGGTAGTTGGCCTGTTAGACGGCAAGAAAGGGAGGTGGGGGGGGGGGGTGGGCGCCAGTGGCTCGCGCCTGTCATCCTAGCTGCTCAGGAGGCTGAGATCTGAGGGTCAAGGTTCAAAGCCAGCCCAGGCAGGGAAGGCTGTGAGGCTTTTATCCCCAACCATCCACCAGAAAACCAGAAGTGGCGCTGTGGCTCAAGTGGTAGAGTTCTAGCCCTGAGCAAAAGAGCTCAGGGACAGCGCCCAGGCCCAGAGTTCAAGCCCCGCAACTGGCAAAAAAAAAAAAAAAAAAGTCAGAAAGGGAGGATGGTTCTCACTGTGGGAGGCCTAGGTAGGAGGACTGGCTGGAGGCTGGCCCTGGGTAAGAAGAGAGGCCTTCCCTGAAAAATAACCGAAAGCAAAGAAGGGTTGAGGCTATGGGCCGGGTGGTAGAGCACCTGCCTCGCAAGTGAAAGGCTCTGAGTTCAAATCTCAGTACTGGAGCCGGGGAGGGGGGGTCCTAGGCTAAGATGAGGTTATGCGCTAGCTAAAACCCACGGGTATCTGCTGAGGGTGCTGAAGATGTCTTGGAGTTACCCGTCCCAACAGTCACGCGTGTCTGTGTCGCAAAGTTCCAGACCGGGAAGGACAAAGGCCTGGGCAGTCAGAGCAGGGGCTGCTGGGATACCACTTGAGCCACAGCTGCACTTACAACTTCTTGGTAGTTGATCAAAGAGTCTCACAGACTTCCTGCCCGGGCTGGATTTGAACCACCACCCTCAAATCTCAAGCCTGGTGAGCAGCGAGGGTGACAGGTGTGAGCCCCCCCCCCCCCCCCCGCAGCAGCACGGCACTGCGTTTCCGGCTCTTGTTTCCTGGGTCGGTGCTGTTCCGTAGCAGAGCCCCCTTCCCTTCCCCGTGCACGCCGGGACCGAACGTTCCCTGGCGCCTGGCTTCCAGCTGGAATTGTTCTAAAAACGCTCCGAGCACGTGGCGCGGCCCCGGCTCCTTCCTCTCCTCTGTCTGGGTTTTGGAGAAGAAGCCGGATGGCCCCAGAGTTCACCGCCTGGAAGCCGTTTTCGAGAGGCACCGTTGCCAGGCTGGGCCGAGCTTCCCGCTCGGTGGTCCGCTCCCCTCCCCCGTGGGGCGGGCAGGCGTGGGGGCTCCGTGGATGACGGCGGGCAGCCTTCCCAACCCTGCGGCTCCCCCTTTCCCTCCACGCGGAACGTTGCCATAAAACCTAATGACCTATCATTTAGCCCTTGAACAGTCCTCGCGTGCACAGCTCTGTGGCACAAAGCCCATTCTCGGGGTGGTGCAGCCACCCCCACCCTCTAGCTCCAGAACTTTCCCACCCCTGCAGGGGCAACCTGGCGGGGGGGATGGGAGCCTACAGAGCTCCTTTCAGATCCAGAACTCTCTATGGTTTGGAACCCCGGGTGGGGTGGGGAAATGGGTTTCCTGGTGGGAACCCGAGGTGGGAATAAATAGTTCTAATTGGTTTATTTCTAAGCTCAAATCAATAGAAGCGGAAAGGGGATTGCCGGGCTCCTGGGACTGGGAAGCGTGGGGGTTTCGCTTTAGGTGTGGCTGGATCCAGGCTCCTGCAGAATTACCATCTTCTTTCCGTCCTGCATTTCTCGGGGGTTGGCTAGCCCATGTCCATAGGTCAGGAGCCCAGGAGAGGACTCCTCCCTCAGCCTCAGCCATGATTGGCCAGTCAGCTCATGGGGGCCGGGCCTCCTCCCTCAGCCTCAGCCATGATTGGCCAGTCAGCTCATGGGGGAGGGGGGGCCAGTGGCCAGCTCTTCGGCTTTCTTGAGTCAAAGGTTATAGCTGAGCTCTGTAGGAAAGGTGCAACAATTGATTCATGCTGTCTGCTGGGGACCCCGGAGGGGAGGTGAAGTGTTTCCAACCCCGGCCACCCCCGGACATGGATGAACACATCCGGCCACACACAATCAGGGCTTCCGCAGATGTTTGCGGTCAGCAGTGCAGCGTCTGGACTGCAGGCAGAGGCCGGGATGTTCGGAAGGAGCGCTGCGGAGGGGCCTGGCCCCAGGCCCGTGGCCCGAGGCCCCGTTTGGGTTTGGCCCACGGCTCCTCACCTGCAGGGCATTTGACCCCAGGGCCTTGTACTCGGCCACGAGCATTGCGATTCCACAAGTCCCTCGTGGATGCTTGCTTACTGCTGCTTCACACGTTGCTGGAGCCGCTTCCGGTCTGCTCCCCTTCTGGTTCTCATGCACCGTCCCGGAAGCTGTGGTTCAGGCTGAGGCTCGCAGCTCCTCAGCCCCTTTCCTCGAGACTCAGACTCATCTCAACCCACGCTGCGGATCGCCGAGCCACGCGGTTCTGTGTTTTTATTTTCCGGTGGCACTGAGCTTGAGCTCGGCCTGGTGCTGGCTGGCTAGGCCCCGTCCCGTGTACCCGCAGCCCATCGGTGCCCTGGGGATCCTTGAGACCCTGCACCACCGGGTCGGCCTGGGCCGCCACCCTTCTGCTCGCGCTCCCACGTGCCGCCGGGGGTGACAGGTGCCCGTGAGCACTTCCATCCTGTAAGCTCCGCTTCCTGGGCTGGCCTTGAACCCCTGCGCTCCCCCTCAGCTCCCCCTCCCCAGGGCCTGGGATTACAGGCCCCAGCCCCGCCCTGGCTTAGTGTGTCTCGGGGCTGGAGGACTTTGGACTTCCTTCTGTGGGCTTCTCACCAGGCGCCCCGCCACCTCCTGGGCCCCTGGGTGGGGCTGAGCGCGGGGAGACACTGCCGTTCTCACTTCTCATTCCCTGGATGCTGTGTGTGCCGCATTGTGCGGCACAGACACACACGAGTTACCATTCACACTCACACAGGAGTGCACACACGAGTGACCATTCACACTCACACAGGAGTGCACACACGAGTGACCATTCACACACAGGAGTGCACACACACGAGTGACCATTCACACTCACACAGGAGTGCACACACACGAGTGACACGCTCACACTCACACAGGAGTGCACACACACACACAGCAGCACAGAACAGTAGAACAGCGTGGCAAGGACCTAAAGAACCCGGAACTGCGGCCAAGTGCGGCTGTCTCCGCTCAGCCGTGGGCCGTATGGAAGGGACTTACAAAGCTAACACGCTAAGGGAGGACTCCGTGCCTGGCGCTCGCCAGCCCTGGAGGCGCGAACCCCCACCCGACCCTGCCCTCAGGTGAGGTTCTTCGTGGCTTTGGCCGCCCGGGCCTCTCTGTGCTGGGAAGCTTGACCTCGAGGGTCCTCTTGTGTCCTCTGCCGTGGGGGGCGGGGCGCAGTGTGGTGACTTTTCTGGTTTTCACTGGAGATGAAATCCATTCACCGTAAAACCTTTAACCTGCACTGTTCCGTGTGATCACAGTGTTGTGCCGGAAACAGAGTCTTACTGTGTAGCCCAGACTGGCCTTGAACTCATCACTCTCCCGAGAACTGTTGTGTGTTACCATGTGTCCTCATCGCTAAGATGTCAATAATACTGATCATCTCGTTGGGCATTTTTAAACAGTTTTAATTGGTGGACCACACAATTGTCCTTTAACTCAGAGATTTTTAGTAAATTTGCAGAGTTGTGTAACTTCCACCGCATCCAGTTTTGGTGCCCCTTAGTCATTTCCTGTTTCTAGCCCTTGGTTGACACCAATCCGCTTTCTGTCTTTATAGATTTGCCTTTTTTGGGCATTGCAAATACGTGGAACCAGGCAGTAGGTGGCCTTTCATATCTGGCTTCTTTTGCTCAGTGCTGTTTGGGTTCATCCATGTTGTAATGTGTGTCAAAACTGGGCTCCTTTTTAGGGCTGCATAGTACTTCACAGTGTGCGTAGGCCATTTCTCCACTCCTCTGTTGGTGGACACTTGGGTTGTTGCCACGTTCTTGGCCATTGTGAATCCTGCTACTGTGAACATGCATGTGTAAGGGTTGTGTGACCATTTACTTTCATTTCTCTTGGGTGATTTCTAGGAACATAATTAGTGGATCATATTAAAAAGTTATGAGAGGGCTGGGAGTGTGGCCTAGCGGTAGAGGGTTTGCCTAGCACGCATGAAGCCCTGGGTTCGACTCCTCAGCACCACATACACAGAAAAAGACACAAGTGTGCGCTGTGGCTCAAGTGGCAGAGTGCTAGCCTTGAGCAAAAGAAGTTCAGGGACAGTGCTCAGGCCCTGAGTTCAAGCCCCAGGACTGGCCCCCCAAAAAGGTTTTGAGCATTGCATCGTTACTGTGGAATATTCTCCAGGCCGAGTACCTAGCCGCACTCGCGAGTCACGGAGCGGGGCATGGAGCTCTGTGCTACGCCGCTTGCTTGGCAGGATGGGGCCTTGGGGTTCATCCCCAGAGGCCGAACAGAAACGCGGGGACGTGTTCCTTCTGGTTCCGTATTTCCCCATGGGCTGTTTCTTTGCCTTCTTTTGGCTCCTGAGTTTGAACTCGGGTCCTTGGGTTTGCACGGCCGCGCTCGCTCTCTCCTTTGCACTCGGCTGAGTGCTCGGCAGCTCTCGGCGCGTGCGCGGGGCTCCCCGCCCTCCTGAGGTGGCTCCCGTGGCAGCCTCCCGGCCCTGCGTGGCCGCGGCTCAGGGCCGCCTTGCCGTGCGTGCCAGAGGCCCCCGCGCCACGCGGGACCGTGGCCGCCCCACGTCCCTCACCCCGGGGCCCCCAGGCGGCGTGTTCAGCAGTGAATCCTCGAGCATCAGCGTGGCTGCAAAGGCCACGCACTCGCACGCGGGGCGCAGACCTGCGATCCGAGCCCAGCTAGGGCGGCCCCGGCCCCGCTCCCCCAGCCGTGGGACAGCCACGCCATGCTGGCCCCTTGGGTAACGGAGCCAGGACATGCTGGAGCCAGAGCCTGCCTGGGCCCGTCTCCACGGTCCCGAGATGCCGCGCGGGGCCTGGCGGGGGGGGGGGGGGGTCCGGCGTGGCCCCCCCACCCCCCCAACCTCCCGCCGTGTGTTCTGGGCTGGGGCGCAAGTTTTCATTCGGATCCATTGTACGCGTGTTGGGTGCCAAGACTTCCTGCGGTGTTGCCCGGGCAACGCTGGGGCCGCCCCTTCCTCCTGAACCCAAGCGCCGTGTTTCCATGTTCCCTTGCAGAATTTCGCCAAGGAGTTTGTGATCAGCGATCGGAAGGAGCTGGAGGAGGACTTCATCAAGAGCGAGCTGAAGAAGGCCGGAGGGGCCAATTACGACGCCCAGACGGAATAGCCCCAGCCCTGCCGCCCCTGCGGAGCCTCCGCCTGCCCCCCCCCCCCCCCGCCACACGGGGGGCCGCCTCGCCGCCAGCCCACCAGCCCACCGGGGAGAGAAGCCACGAGAGGCAGCGCCCACCCGTGCCCGCGCCCCCGGCCCCTCCCCCGCCCCTCCCGACCCCGCCACGCTCCTGATCGTGAAGCTCATGGGACATCTTTCTGGGATCACCCTTTCTCCTCTCCCGCTCCTTTTCATTCTGAAGGACACACATTCTGACGTCATCAGATTCAGAGGGGAGGGGCTCCGGGGGCAGCTTCTCCCCCTGCCATCTCCCCGTGCCATCCCGGGTCCCAGAGCCAGGCCCGCAGACTCCAGCCTCATGAGACGCCCCCTCCAGCCCACCCGTCAGCCCAGACCTTCTAGAATCTGCTCCAGGACCCCGCGCCCCACCCACATTCCAAGTGGCCTACGCTCCCCATCTGACAGGCAGTGTTGCTCAGTGAAGCCCAGGCCTGGCTCGGGACTAATAAGAAGCGGGAACATTTGCCTTAAACCTTGCCCGGCGGCCTTTTGAGTGACACCCCGCCTCGCGTGGGGAGGCGGGCCCAGCGGGAGGGGCGGCTTCCCAGGGTGGGCCTGGCCCAGGCCCCCGTGGACGTGGAGAGGGAACTGAGCCCAGGGCCGGCCGGCCACCACCCAGTCTGCGGTTCCAGTCCTGGGCCGCCCCACAAAGTCAAAAAGAGAGCTTGGCTTTGCTTTTAAAGAAAGATGACCCTGGCTTGGCTCTTCAGGAGCCCCTTTTCCTGGGTTCCTGGGTTTCCTAGCTCCTTTTACTGGGGGGAGAAAATGTACTGTACTGAGGTTGTGATCATCTCTGGCACTCAAACAGTTTACAGAAATAAATGTGTTTTTCAAAAAAAAAAACAACAACAGCAGAACCTGGGAAGGTTTGCGTTGTCTTAGGAGTTCCTTTACTGTGAAAACGAAGGCCTCGGGCCTGGGGTCAGATTAGCTCGTCGCGGGCTGCACGGGGACCTGGGAGATTCCGTTCTTCCCAGGCAGGCACTTCGCCAGCCCTTTCTCACTTTGACCGTTTTTCAGAGCGGGTTGGGCTGGACTTGGGCCCCAATTGCCCTGACTGCCTCCCGCCTAGCTGAGCTTGCCGGCGGCCTGGGATCACAGACAGGCACCGCCCCCCCCCCCCCCCCCAGCTCGTTGATCGAGGGGAGGACCGGCTCGCTGACTGGCCTGCGCGGCTGGTCAGTGAGCTGCGGCCATGTCTGACCTGTGAGGTGGCCAGGCGGCCCCCAGAGGACCGGGCAGAAGCTACATGGCCCCTCCTGACCTGGCCTTGAAGGCCCTGGGGGCCCCTCTTGGCCTTTTGGAGAGCCGGCACCCCATGGTCCCCGCCCTCTCCAGGCCCCACCTTGCCCGGGCTGTGGCAGGCCAGGAGCCGCTCCGCGCTTCCCTGAGAAGCCAGCGGGAACCTGATTGATCACTGGGGATCTGTTTGTTTCCCAACCTTGCCCTTCCCTCCGGGGGGGGGGCTGGTGCCGTGATTGCTCTCTGGGGGCTACCCGGGCCCAGAGGGGGACCCAGCCCAAGGTGCGGGCCCAGCTGGGGGGAAGGCGCCAGCTGGCAGGCACTCGGGGTGGACGCCCTCGTGGTTCCCCGTTCTAGACAACCACAGAAGAGAGAGAGAGAGAGAGAGATCCACGGAGGCTGTCCAGTAACACAGGCACCACAGCTGTGAGCTGACTGCTTGTGGATTTTGAGGAACCTTCTGGAAGGTGGAGTGTACCAACAGCCCTTCCTAGAAGGCAAATGGTTCCGTGCTCCGAGCCCGGCAGGGAGGAAGGGTGTAATTAAGTGACGATCCTCCCGGGCTGAGGCTGGACCCACGCACCAGGACGCTGTCCACGGGGAACGTGAGGCTGAGAGAAGGGAGAGGGGGACCAGGGCCAAGACGGATGGGGGGAGGGGCATGGACGTCCACCAGCCGGGGAGAGGCGGGGATGGTGGGGGGGTGGGCAGATGGGGCTGGTCTTTCCCACCCTCATCCCAGCTGGGCGGCGTCAGGATGGAGGCCGGGCTGCGGCGTGCAGCCTCTCAGTCTTCGTGGAGCAGGGGTGGGCGAGCAGCCAGGGCGCCTTCCCTCGTGGCCCCCGGCCTGAATCCGCACCTTCCCCAACCCGGACAGAGGCCGGGGGCACCGTCCCTGTCCCTGCCACCGGAAGTCAACTGCCCGGGGCTGCTGAGCCCCATCAGCCCCTTTGCCAGGGACCTGCCAGGGACTTGAGCAAGTTCTCCCATCTTTTTAAGGCTCCTGGGGGTGGGGAGGGGCGGGAGGATGGCAGGTGTGAGACTCCAGCTCCCACTGGGCAGGGGGAGGGGGAGGGGGCAGGTGCTCCCCGGAGGCTGAGGTGGGGTGGGAGGATCTGGGGTGGAGAGCCACACAGCCCCGAGGAGGGGGTTCAGAGGCCCGGGGGGGGGGGCGCCAGGAGCTGCCTGTGCAGCTGGGCCCCCGGGAACAGCTCCCCACGGGGTTTCCTAGCGAAGCCAAGAGCGCCGGGGCAGACTGACGGCCTTTCTTTGCCCCTTGGTGCTTTCCCAGGATTTCCCATGTGGATGTCTGACTGAGGCTGGGCGAAGAAGCCCCAGAGGGCATGCGCGAGCTGGCGCCCTGCCAGTCCCCCCACAGATCCTGCCACAGGCAGGTGGGTGACGGGTCAGCTCGGCGATGGGCACAGCAGCGCTCCCGAGGCCGGCTATGCCCGCGGGAGGAATCGGTGCTAGGGAACGGAGGCGGGAGGGCTCCGCCCGTGGGGCTCTGGCTGGGCCCCCTGGGCCTCCCTGGTGAAACGTGGGAAACACTTGTCTCTGCAGCGAAACCTTAGCATCTGTGGCGGGGGAGGCGGGGATTTGCTTCCATTATTTTCCTGTGTGTCTGGAATGCAGAAGTTTTAGTAAACAAGCCCAGTGCTGGTGGCTCATGACTGTAATCCTGGCTACTTGTGAGACTGAGACCTGGAAGACCATATGCTTGAGGCCAGTCCGGGCTGAGAGCCAGACCCTGACAAAAAAAAAAAAAAAAAAAAAAGGCCTTGTTTCCTGCCTCCATGGTAAGTCTCGCCATACTTGCAGATCAGATTTTTTTTCCCCCAGATTTTTAACTCAGTGTACTTGAGACTCCTCCTCCTCCTCCTCCTCCTCCTCCTCCTCCTCCTCCTCCTCCTCCTCCTCCTCCTCCTCCTCCTCCTCCTCCTCCTCCTCTTCCTCCTCCTCCTCTTTGTCTGTCGTGGGGATTAGACTCTGGGCCTGGACGATGTCCCCGGGCTCTTCAGCTCAAGGCTCGTGCTCTGCCACTTGGAGCCACAGCGCCACGTCCGGTTTTCCGGTGGTTCATTGGAGAAGAGTCTCACAGACGTTCCTGCCCACGCTGGCTCAGCTCTCAGCCTCCTGAGCAGCTAGGATGACAGGCGCGAGACCCCAGCACCTTGCCTGCTGTCAACTTTTCTTAGCAAATCTGAAGCTCCAACAGTATGGGTTTCTGTTCTTCCAGAGCAAGTAGGGGCTGGAGACGACTTGTGACTGCCTAAGCAGATGGGATGCCCTCTAGCCCACGGCTACCCACTTTATCTCCCTTCTCTCCTTTTATTCGCTTTCTTCTTCTTAGCTGTCTGGTTCTTGAAAGTTCCACCCTGGGCATCTTTAAAGATCCATTGAACAAAGGACAGAATCCCCCTCCCACCTCCCCCTTCAAATCCACAGCAGTCTAGACAGAAAGATGATGCGAACCCTGTTTCATGGAAATAGCCCGGATGGGGGGGTTGCCGTGGCAACACTGGACCACATGGTAGAGTGCTTCGGGGATAACCGAGCAGCGTCCTCCAAGAGGCAGTGCCCCCCTCCCGGCCCGCCAGTCCAGGGTGGTTGCTCCCAGCATGAACCTTGCCCCAGGTGCTGCTGGGTAGGGCCGGGGAGGCTTGCTGGAGAGCAGCGTATAGCATGGGGGAGGGAGAGCTTCGAGAAAGGCAGGTTCCAGCTCTTCCCCACACGGGGTTCCTTTGTTATGTTCCTCTCCACGCGTCCCCGTAGTTTGGAACAGCTGTCTGCCCAGCAGGTTGCATTTGGGAGGTGCAGACGCATGTTCTCACCGAAGAAGAAAACCGTAACGCGTAGTAGAAGCCAGTGTGACTTTGTGGTTAAGCGTGTGGCTTCTGTCCTGGCTCTGCCGCTTCCTAGCTGTGTGACGGTGGGCAGGTTACAGACCCTCTCTGAACCTAAGTTTTATGTCCTTTCCCCACGACCCCAGTCCTGGGGCTTGGACTCAGGGCCTGAGCACTGTCCCTACCTTCTTTTGCTCAAGGCTAGCACTCTGCCACTTCAGCCACAGCTTTACTTTGGATTTTTTAGAATTCTTTTTATTTGGTATTTCATTGGCGATAAGAATCTCATGGACTTTCCTGCCAGGGCTGGCTTCAAACCTCAATCCTCAGATCTCAGCCTCCGAAGTGGCTAGGATGACAGGCACGAGCCACCAGAGACCAGTTTTATAACTTTTTAAATACATTATAACAACCGTCTGCATCTTATCAGGTGGCTACAAAGTGTCCACTGCGCTGGAGCGCCCTGTCTGGCGGTTGTGGTTCCCTTCCGGCTCCCCATTGTGGAAGGGCTGTAGGAGCTGGCCCTCGGCAGCCCTGGGGGGAAGGGCCGGCTGGCAGGACTCCCCGTGTGGCCATGCGGAGGCCCCACCGACGCCAGCAGGGCGGGGAGAGGCCGGCCGTGGCCTCCCCGGTGGCTGGGACTGTGGATGGACGTGTTGTGGGACCTTGTAGCTGACTCCTGTCCATCTCCAGGCCGGCGTCCTGTCCTGCGGAGTGATTGGTCCCCGGGCCTCGGTAGCCATTTTAACCCCCCTCCAACTGCTGCAGGCAGTTGAGTTGAAACGAATGGTCAGCCAGGTACCAGCGGCTCACGCCTGTCATCCTAGCTGCTCAAGAGGTTGAGATCTGAGATGACCTGAGGACTGTGCTTCACAGCCAGCCCGGGCAAGAACGTCTCTGAGATTTTTGTATTCAGTTCACCATCAAAAACAAAAAAACCCCAGAAGTGGCGCTGGGCTCAGGTGGCAGAGTGCTAGCCTTGAGCAAAAAGAAGCCAGGGACGGTGCTCAGGCCCTGAGTCCAAGGCCCAGGACTGGCCAAAAACCAAAACAGCTCAGGAACAGCACCCCGGCCCTGGCTGGCCTCGCGGACTGGCGCACGCACGCGCACGGCTGTCCTTTGCCACGGGCCGCCTCCCCCGGCCCCTCTGTGGGTGAGGAGGCCCCGCCAGCAGCCTTGGCCGGGAAGGAACTGAGATGGTGGCCGAGCGCTAGGCGAGGTGCTGAGCCTGCGCGCGCAGGGCCTCTGCTGCTCGAGAGAAGCCCCATCGGGCTATTTCCCAGCATGCCACTCTCAACACGTTCTCTTTGTTCTGAGCAACACGGGGGGGGGGGGCAGGAAGCCACTCTCCCCACGCAGCCCCTCTGCCATCAGAACAAGGGTGTGGGGACCGCAGGGCTCCCGGCTGCTGGAGGGTTGAAAAGCTCAATGCAGTCGCAGGGGCTTTGTCTCCGGGCCCACGCGTGCTCCTGCCAGGTCCTTACAGTTTCTAGAACATTCCCTTTTGCTGCCTGTTTCCATGGTGCCGGGAGTGTCTAAGCCAGCCGGCGGGTCATTTTCCTTGCAGTGTTTCTGAGGCCCCCTACAGCCAAGCAAGCACCCCACCTGGTGATCGCGGAGCTTTGTCCCCCAGGGCTTAGGAGCACCCCGAACAGATGCTGTGGGAGGTTCTGACCTCCCTGCCCAGGACTTGGGGGCCAGGCCCCAGGAACTGAGACAGGAGACAGAAAAGCACAGCCTGGAGGAGCAGGTGGGGCGGCCAGCTGGGGGGGAGGGGAGCCCCTCCCAATCATCCCCCAGGGTTTTAGAACTGTTCTCGAGAGAGAGGTCTGCGTGACTAAGTGACAAAGCCAGGGCTCCAAGGGCCGCAGAGATGCAGCTTGGGTTTCAGGAAGGCTCGGGAGCTCCGCCACGGGGAAATCGGTGGCCCAGTGGGTCGGGGGGTGGGGATTGGGGAGAAAGATCGCACCCTACCTCCTGTTGGCAGTTCTGGGGCTCCTCCTCCTCTGCTGGAACCTAAGCCCAGAGGAGCCTTCTGCGGGAGGAAGGGGGGCTTTCCCATGGTGTCCTGCAATACTGGGCCCCAAATCCTCAGAATCTATGAATGCTGTTTGTGCAGCCAAAGGAGCTTTGCAGGTGGAGTTTGGTTAAGGATTCGGGGTGGGGGGTGTTGGCCCGCTGAGGGGGCTCAGGCAGAGCAGAACTGACACTTGGAGGGGTGCTGGGGCACAAGTGGGCGCCTTGGATCGCTCTCCCCTCCATCTTCCCTACAGTGAGTTCCCAGGCCTTTGCTTTGCTTTTTCCTGAGATACGACATGTACAGAGAGGGAGGGCCCATGTCGGAAGCGTGCGGCCCAGTGCCGCGGTGCATGAACACAATCACGCACGTGACCAGCAGGCACGCGAGGGGAAGAGCCAGAGCCCCGGTGTCCCTGTCCTGCACCCCTTTGGGTTCGCAGCGCAGGTCAGCTTTGAGCATTTGATACATGGAACCACGCGCCGTGGCTCCTCTCACGTGGACTGTAATTGCGTGGCCTGCCGGTGTCCCGCGTGGCTCTAAGCCACTCCCTCCTCTGTGGAGAATCTGGGTGGACCACGTTTCTGTGCCACACCCTCCTGCTGGTGGGCACCTCGATAGAGATTGTGCGTGGCTCTGCTAAGAACATTCTAGTACAACTCCTGGTGTGCGTATGTGTTCCTGTTGGCTGCGCAGAGGACTGGAGATGCTGAGTGTGCTACTGTGCACGCCCAGATGTAGGGGACACTCTGAAATGCTTAGAAAGTGTTTGTGTTAAGTTGGGCACCGTGGCGCAAGCCTGTAATCCTATCTACTCAGGAGGATCGCGGTTCCAGCTCAGCCTGGACAGGAAAGGCCGAGAGACTCTTATCTCCAATTACCCCCCAAAAGGCTGGAAGTGGAGCTGTGGCAAAGAATCTCGGGGACAGCGCCTAGGCCTTGAGTTCAAACCCCAGGACTAGCACACACAAAGAATAAAGACCGTTTAGATGATGAATGCTTTTCCCAAGTCCAAGGCCAGGGCGGCGGCAAGAGGAAGCCAGGCCCGGGCGGTTGTCCGCCAGGACGGCAGCAGGGCCACGCTCAGAATCGCCCATGCTGGGGCTCTCGCTCTCCACAGCTGCAGCTTGCAATCCCTGCTGAACAACCCTGGGGGCAACGGGGTGAGGGCCCCCCAACCGGAAGGCCTGGCCGGGGCCGACGCCTGAGCGGCTGCCAGGCCCCTCCCCAGCTGGGGCTGGTGTGGAGGAGCTGGGTGATGGGGGGCGGCCGCCCAGGGCCTCCCGTCTGCAGCCGAGCTGGCGCAGGGGCGGGGCGGCCGGTCCCGAGCGTGCACACTTCGGGGAGGCCGTCACAGGTCACCATTCATAATTACGGTGGCGGAGGACGCCTGACACAGCAGGGCTTTGTTCCCGGCCAGGGCCTCGGAGCGGAAGGAAGCAAGGGACACTGACCTCCCCGGCTAAGCCGCTTCCTGTGGGGACGCGTGTGTCCCTCGCCGAGCTCTGAGCGCCCCAGGAGAATTCCTGGGTGAGTTACAAAGAGTCAGGCTGGAAGGGCCAGTCAAAGACATACAGCCTGCTTCCAGAGCATTAGGAAATATTCTGAGTGTGTGTGTGTGTGTGTGTGTGTGTGTGAGAGAGAGAGAGAGAGAGCAAGCCTGAGAGCACGCGCAGGTCTGATCAAGGCAGGCTTGGTCTGGTTTGCTTTCCAATAGGAAGAGAAAGGAAATGACGAGCAGATTCCCCCCAAGCTCACACCAAGTCCTAGCTCAGCTGGAATGGGCTTGAGGTCAAAGGTCCACCCATCAATCACCAGCCCACTTGGAGGACTCCTTATGGACGGGCGGTGGGGGTGGGGAATGTGCCGGAGGGGGGTTAACAGTCTGTGGGTCACTGCAGGGGGCCCAGTGGCCTCCCAGGAAGCCCCCAGGCCGGTCAGACTTTGCCTCCCGCTGACTCTGCTTCCTGCATCCATGGCAGAAGTCCGTGCTGGTGCGATGGCCGATGGCCAGAACTGACCGACGGACTAAGCACCCGGGCCAAGCTGCGCTGTCAGATTAAGCAACCCAGGGGTGCCGGGGGGCCGGGGCCCGGGAGGTTAGAGGTGAAGTCCTGTGGGCTGGTCTTCTGGGGAGAAGAGGACACGGGGCTGAGAGCTCGAGGGAGGGAGTAGGAGAGAGGGAGGAGGGGAAGGGGAGAGAAAGGGAGAGAGGAGAGGAGGGGAGGGAAGAAGAGGAGAAGGCAGGGGAGGAGAAGGGAGGAGGAGTTGGAGGGAGAGGGGAGGGTCTCAGACCCACTTTCTGGACTTCTTGGTAACCCCGAAAGGCCTAACCACACCCTCACCTTTGAGCTCTGAGTCACCCCTTCATCCTTCCCAGCCATCGCCCTTGTTAACCCAAGTCAGCAGGGCGGTGTGTGCAGAGCCAGCCGCCTGGTACTGGAGGAAGGGGTGACCCGGCGCCCCGTTCAGAACCCTTTGGGAGCCTCGGTAGGGCCGCCGTGGGACGGGAGGTGAAGGGGGGACCCTGCCAAGCCACCGAGCCGGCGGCTGCGGGCTGCTGGGTCCACATCACCTCGGCCAGGAGGAAGCGCCGGGAGCTGGCCTGGTGGGGAGAGGTCACCATGGGGCCGTCACCGTGCTCCCGGGCCTGCACTCAAGGAGGACCAAGTCCCTGAGGCCTTAGAGGATTGAGGCAGGGCAGGGCGGGGGGCAGCAGGAGCCCAGGGTGGGCTGGGGCTAGGAGACACGACTTCCGGTTCCGGGCTCCGGGCTCCGATGAAGCCATCATTGAGATCAAGGAGGACGGTGCCTGAGTAGGGAGCACAGCCCCGAGCAGAGGGATTGACCGGGGTGGAGGCCAGCGCAGGCCCAGCTCAGGGGCTCGCGCCCACCGCACAGGAAGGGAGGGCTGGGAAGGCCAGCGGCCGCATCTGGACTTCTGTGCTCGTTGTCACTTTTAATTAACGGTGGAATTGACAACATTGGTCTCCCTCCCCGTGGTGGCTTCAAACTATTCCATCTAATCCTGTATACAGTCTAAAGTTAAAGAAGAAGGACGACAAAAAAAAAGTCCCTCTCGTCACTGTTGACTGGACAAAGGCCATCTGTGAGTGGTTCCTGTGACCAGAGCTCTGGGAGGAGGGCCGCAGTGCACCATGGGAGAAAGCTGCTTCGTGCTGGTGGCCTTTGGGGCCACAAGGCTTTCGGTCTTTGTGACGATGGTCGTCAGTGTCCAGCAGCCCACCAGGGGCTCTCAGGGCGGCCGGGCACCCGAGCCCCCTCCAGCCCACCTCCCAAAGCTCCCAGCTGGTCTGGGAGGAGCCGGGTAACCAGGAGGCTTGTGAGTTGAGTTCCCTGGGGACTGCCAGGGGCCGCTGTGTCCGGCTGGTGGAGTGGCCTGTCTGCCCCGGGGGGCAGCTGGGCGGCCGGAGCGCACCCCACCCATCTGCCTCCCTTACACACGCAAGCGAGTGTACGCACACTTCCCTCATAAAACCCTTGTCTAGAACTCACGCAGATCCCCACAGCAAACCGCCACTCAGCCCCCATCTCTATTCATGACGACGGGGGGGGGGGTAGGGGGGTAGGGAGGGGTGCGGTGTGGACCAGCCGGAGGTGGTGGCAGATTCTCCCTCCCCGCTCCCAGAGGGGAGCCCACCCTGGGGACATCTTGAATTTGGACTTCTGACCTCCTGCACTGTGACACAGAAACATTTTGGCGACAAATTGCTTGGGATATTTTGTTACAACTGCTGAAGGAAAGCGATACAAACCTGATTCTAGAAAAATCAGGCCCCAATGCAGCCCAGCCCATCGTCTGAAAAGGTGGGGGGAGATCAGTGCAGGGAGCCCCTCGCCTGCCTGCCTGCCTGCCTGCGGGCTGAGCCTGGCCAGTGCCTCTTGGAGTCTCACTCACCTGCCTATCCCTGCTCGCAATGCAGACGGAGGGCCTGGCCTTGATGATGATCACACTTGCAGCGGGGGTGGGGGGGGCTCTGTAATTAAGCGTGAGGGATGCACCCCCAAGCTTCCCTGCAGGGGTGGAGTGTCCTGACCTGGTGCAGGTGGGCTGGATGCAGGCGTTCTGCACCCAGAGTCTAGCAGCTTCCGCCCAGGAGTGCCTGCCCGTGGTTTCTTGGAAAACAATTTGCTTCACTGGGAATCACCTTCTCTGAGAAATCAGCGCATTCAACGCGTGCTCTAAGTTAGAAAAGTCTGGAAATCAGAGAGGGAAGCAGAGAGCCTGTAGCTGCAGGTGCGTGGGACTCTCTCTCTCTCGCTCTCTCTGGTCCCCTTGGGAGAACTGAAGGCCTGGGGCCACCTTGGGGGGGGGGAAGCTGTCAAGCGCTCGTCTCTTGAGAGCCGGGGTGCGCTACAAAGTGGCGTCGTGAACTTGTTTTTGTTTTTTTAACCCCTCAAAGGCTTTTCCGGTGTGAAGCAGGCAGTGAGATGTGTCGGGGTATTGAGTCTCTAGATGTCCGCAGTGGCTACAATAAGCAGACAGCCTTATACGTCCGTTGGAATGGTTCAATCTGCCCCGAAGTGAACAAGGGTAGACACAAGCCATGACCTTGCCCGCCGGCGGGGGCCCGCTGAGTAAAGCCCCCCCCCAGCCCTGTTAGGAAGCGTGCGTCTGTGAGTGCCAGAGCACTCGGCATAGGGCGGTGAGAGAGGAGAGCGAGCCAGGATGTGCGTTCAGGAACTGCGGCGGGTCCCCATGATAAGTGGCCTTGGCTGCGGAGCCACCGGAGGCCCCCGAGGTCCATTTCTAGTGTGCTCGGGGGGGGGGGGGCAGCCCTGGAGCCCACGGGGGCCCGTGTGCAGCTCGCTAACCGGCCTTCAGCCCGGAGCCCCGCACGAGTCTAAAGCACCCACATCCGAGGAACACAGACGTGACAACCGCCTTCCACCCGGGCCGCGCCAGGGCCGTTATACAGATCAGCTCGGTGGGAGGGGTGTGGCCTCTCTCCCTTGGGGGGGGGGGGCGCCTGCCTCTCGTGGGGCGCCTGCCTCCCGGCCGCCCTGGCCCAGCCTGCAAGCCGGGTGCGACTGGGACTTCCTTCCTGGGCGGGGCGGGCGGGGCGGGCGCTGGCTTGTGGCCAAATAAGGCAGCCAGTCCTTTCCCGCTCGGGCCGACGGCCTCTCTCTCTCTGCGAAGCCCCCCAGAGCCGCGCACAGCAGGCTGGAGCAACCCGGAGGGAGGGAGGTCTCGATGCCTCGCATGGCTCTAGAGGAAGACGGAGTCACGGGCGGAAGCACCCAGCCTGTCGCCGAGCCGTGTGCGGGGGCTGAGCTCATGGTGACACCATAAGTTCACCACAAAGCCAGTCTTTTCGGGAACGAGAGGCACTAACTATAAAGACCTGTACCCCCCCCCCCCCCCCGCCACGGCAGGTGGCTCCGGGCTGGTTTCCACTGGGGGTTCTGAACGGGGCTGCGCTCCCCCCGGGGACCGTCCTGGAGAACTCTGGCCCTCTCTGCCCTGCCCCTTCCCCGAGGGCTGGACCCCGGGCTATAAGTGGGGAGCCGTCGGAGGAACTGGGGTGGTGGGGTGGCATTTGAGCTGAGTCCTGGAGGGGAAGGGGGGGGGAGCGGTGGGGAGACGTGATCCCAGCCGAAGGCCGCGCCCAGGCGGGGAGCGGGCCTGGAGGGCGCGGGGTCTACGTGCCCGTTTTGGGGATCGTCAGGGGTCCGGGGTCCGGATCGGAGCTGGCCGGGGCAGCCAGGCAGTCCAGCCTTTTCCAGAGCCCCTTTGTGGGTGCCGTACAAGGCGCCGGGCCATCCTCAAGACGTCACGGATGTCATCCAAGCCAGTCAAAGGCCGGGCGGGTCACAGGCACAGGGCACAGGCAGGAGGAGCCGGGGAGGGGGGGCCGGTGTCACCAGGAGTCCTGCCTTGGGACGCTGGGCTCGGGGGGCTTCGGGAAGGGGACCGAGGACGACGGTGTGGTCTTCAGTCGCTGGGAACGTGGCAGCGTCGGCTCGCAGAGGAAAGGCAGGAACGGGGCGCGGGCTGGCTGCCGAGGGTGTCCAAACCCACCCCACGACCCGCGGCGGCTGTGGGAGAACGAGGGAGACCGACGCCGCTGAGGCCAGGCCAGGCGGGGATCGTGCAGGAACTCCAACCACGATCTCCTCCTGGCAGGTCTTTATTTTTGTCAGTTGTGGGGCTTGAACTCAGGGCCTGGGTGCTGTCCCTGAGCTCTTTTGTCAGGGGCAGTGCTCTACCACTTTGAGCCACAGTGCTACTTCAGGTTTTGAGTGGTTAATTGGAGATAATATTCTCACAGGGACTTTTCTTTCTGCCTGGGCTGGCTTTGAACCGTGATCCTCAGATCTCAGCCTCCTGAGTAGCTGGGATGACAGGCGCGAGCCACCAGTGCCCGGCTCACCTCACCTGGCCGACCTTAAACCGTGGCCTCTGGCTTGAATTGTTATTCAGACCACAGTGATTTGTTTTACCATGACCGCGAGCGCCACCTTGTGGGCACACTACCACGCGTCCCCTGACCAGCCGCCAGAAAGAACAAGAGCGAGCCAGCTTCCAGGAGTTCAGGATGTTTCTAGTCCTTCTCGCGGCAAAGTCGAGACCACTTTCCAGAGCCTGTATCTACCTGCACCTTGACCTTTGTCTAGAGAAGGGGCTGCCGGGTCCCTTGGTAACTGGCCCAGGGCAGCCTGGGCTGGGACAGTCGGCTTCATTTCCTGCGGCTCCTGGTTCACCCGCTGAGGCCCTGCCGCGGTCTCTCCCTGCCGGGCCCTGGCTACCTTCTGTCCTCCCTTCTGGGCTGTCCCCAGGCAGCCCCGCCGCTGACCCAGATCCTCCCCTGGAGCTCCCTTCCTTGGGACACACGGCCTCGGTGTGCACATTTTCAAACAATATAACTCTTCTCCAATTAAAACCACATGGAGCGTGCGGTGCTTTCCACGCAGGTGAGCAGACGGGAGTGCAAGCCGACAGTGGCCGCAGGGCGGTGCCAGGCCAGCAGCGGGCAGCGCCACCTCTCTCTATTTGTTTTCCCCCACTTTTTTGTGTGCCAACCAATATTGGGACTTGAACTCAGGACCTCATCTTGCCTGGATTATGCAGGAGGGGTTCCGAGCTCCTGGAGGCTGCCATCTGGGAGCTCAGGAAGGGAGTTTCCAGGACACCTTCCTACCCTTCCACCTGAGCAAGGTGACCTGCACCCCCACTTCTCGGTCAGCTCAGCGTGGCTGCCATTTCTCCGTTCCCAGCATCAGTTGCGCTGGCTCCCGAAGGGGACATTTCCCGTGGCCACCACCTCCTTTCCTTCTTGCCACAGGTGTATAGTTGCCTGTCAAAAAAAGGTGTGCTTGCTAGGAAGTAACATTCTCAGACATGGAGCAGCAAAGCTAAACCACAGCAGATGCCAGTGCAGCCCGAGAGAGTAGCCTGTAGATGGGCGCTGCCCCTGTGCAGGAGGCAGAAGGAAGGACTGAGGCAGGCATCATGGGGGCAAGAAAGGGCTTGTCCTGCTCCAGATGCTGGGGTTGGAGTTCATGGAGCAGGGAGGAGAGCAGCCTAGCTGAGACGGGAAATTAGGTGGTGGGTGGATTAGAAATTAGGCAAGGTCTTGTGACTCACAGCCATCTGGCCTCAGAAGGGCCCCCGGAGTGGGGTGAAGAGAGCTCAGGCTCCTTCTCCGTGGCTGGGGGCAGGCCTGGAGGCCACATAGGCCTCAGGCAGGGCCGGGAATGCGCAGGAAGGAGGGAAAGATGCCCCCCACTTCCTGTCCAGCTGCTGCGTTAGGGCGGCCTCTCCAGGGCTCACCGTGTGTGCTGAAATCCCCGGTCTCTGAGTGAGTGTACTCCAGGACGGAGCCAGCTAGCCAGCCGGAGGCGCCCACGGGTGTGGGCAGGCACGCTCCTGGGGGTCTCTGAGACCAAGGTTTCAACTGGCCTGCTCTGCAAAACCCATGGCTGACGGCTCAGTGCAGTGGGAAGGGCCTGTCGCGCAGTTGGGGGCTGCCGGGGCCTGCTGTGTGTCCCTGGAAAGGCCACTGAACCCCCCCCCCCCCAGTCCTGGTTTCTTCGTGATAGGCGGAGGCAGTGTCAGGGAAGGTGTTGCCAAGGGAGTGCCGGCTCCCAGCGTTGACAGGGCTTGGGAAGGCACAGAGGAAAAGGTTCCTATGGCCTCCCGCTTCAAGCGCAGAAATCCCGCTTCATCTTCCTATGCGGACTTCTTGCTTTCACCAGCCTCACCCCGTTCCTGCCTCCATTTCTCCTCCTGCCAACGCGTGTCAACAGCTGCCCTTCTTCCCTCGCCATCTTCCGCTCAGCGGCATCACCCCCGAGGGCAGGGGCACTGAGGCAGGGCCCTCTCGGCTCACGTCCGGCTCCCCACCGCCTCGCCGGCCCCACACCCCCGCGGGTGCTCCTGGGGCCGCCTGGGGCAGCTGGCCGGCACGGGGGCAGAGCCCTGGAGCGCAGGGCCTTGGTCCTGGCAGGCCCACAGCCGGGGAGGGGGGGCGGGGGGCCAGCCCGGCGCCCCTCCGCCCAGGTGTCCCGGTTCCGGCCCGGCCCCGCCCGGTCCCAGCCCGGCGCCCCTCCGCCCAGGTGTCCCGGTTCCGGCCCGGCCCCGCCCGGTCCCAGCCCGGCGCCCCTCCGCCCAGGTGTCCCGGTTCCGGCCCGGCCCCGCCCGGTCCCAGCCCGGCGCCCCTCCGCCCAGGTGTCCCGACGCGGTGCCGCCGCCGCCGCCGCCCCAGACGCAGCGCCCCGGCGCCCTGGCCCCGCCCACCCGCGGCACGCGCGCCGCCATTGGCTAGGAGCGCTCCCAGCCCCGCCTCCGGGTTCCGCTTCCGCCATTGGAGCACGTGACCGCCCGTCAGCGCCGTTGCCAGGGAATAGGGCCCTGGAAGGGTCAAGTTCCACCGTCCCCGGGTCGGAGGCACTCGGAGGTCAGCGCTGGGGCGGGAGGGGCGGCGGCCCGGGGCTGGGGTCCCGGGCTGGCTGGAGTGGGTCTGGGCCCCGCCTTCCCCGCCCCGCCCCGCCCCGCCCCTGCTGGGCTGCCCCTCCTCCCCCTCCCCCGTCCTCCCCCCACGGCCGGGGAACAGCGCCCCGGGAGGAAGGCCGGGCCCATGTGTCCTCCGGAGGTGCCATCCCTGGGTCAGGGGCGCTGTGGGAGAGGAAAGGGTGCATTTGCACACTGGGCGTGTGCTGGGGGGGGAGGGCACACGTGGAGGGGGCTTCCTTCCAGTACACACTCCACCGTTTGCCCGGGGCTGGCACTCCGCGGTGACCCCAGCCCCTGCCTCCGCCCCGGGCCCCGGCGGGACTGAAGCCCACCTGTCCAGATGAGGTGGCCGGAGCTCCCCAGAAAGGGGGTCCTGCGGCCGGTGCTCATGGCTCTGTAGGCCGCCGCGCCTTGCAGGCCCGGGGTCGTGGGCTGGCAGACAGGGTGTGGAGCACCCACGCGGTGCCCGGCTCTAGCCGAGAAGCTCCCTGGAGTCCCTGGAGCAGCGGAGCTGAGGATCCCAGGAGGGCTGGGTCCGCAGGGAAGCCGCTCTGGCTGACTTCCCAGCATACCGCGTTGTCCGGGAACGGCTCTTCCGGAAGACAGGAACTCAAGCAGGCTTTGGCTTGTCCTGGGCCTCTAGAAAGCAGAATAGATTGCCCGGGATCGCTTTATTCAGCCCTCAAACCTTATATTAAAAGGAATAATTCACCGAGGCCTGTTAAGGCAGATAAAGGCAGACTTCGTTCAGGATCACAAGCTGAGGAACAGGATGGCGGGGCTTTGCAGCGGGGGAGCCAGGCCGCACTTCCCGTCCATTGTGGGCAAGTGGCAATCACAGCCAGGAGCGGGGTGGCCTCGACACTCAGAAACGCTTAAGTCAGCTTGGGCGGCCAGAGGAGGGCCGGTTCGCCTTACCTAACTGAACTCCCGCCAGAGACAGGCCAGTGTGATCAGATAGCGCAGGGGGGGGGGGGGTGTCAGTGAAGGTTGAAGAACAGATAGTGAAAGATTGGGTTCAACAAAGTACACTGATGGGCTAGGAGTCACTGGATTGCCCACTTGGAAACAGTGTCAGGTTATGTGGCTTACCTCCATGAACTCGAAGGCCAGAATCCTGCTTTGCTAGAGGGTATGGACAGACATAGAAACTTGTATCCAGGACCCTTTCCTGCTGGGCTGTGTGCCTGACTATGTTTGACCTCCTGAGGGATTATGTACTAGGGCATTGACTCAGTTTACCGGATTCTTGTACATTTAAGAATTTTCGGGCTGGGGATATGGCCTAGTGGCCAGAGTGCTTGCCTCATGTGCACAAAGCCCTAGGTTCGATTCCCCAGCACCACATATATAGAAAACGGCCAGAAGTGGCGCTGTGGCTCAAGTGGCAGAGTGCTAGCCTTGAGCAAAAAAGAAGCCAGGGAAAGTACTCAGGCCCTGAGTTCAAGCCCTAGGACTGGCAAAAAAAAAAGAATTTTCATCTCAAGTTTTTAAAGCAAGAGACTATTTACGTTAATTAAAACAGAGCTTCTCTTCCCCCACATGCCTACTTTTTAGTCTCATTGGGTACTGTGCTTTCTTCATTTTTTTTCCCCTGTGGCCAGTACTAGGATTCAAACTCAGCTTGGTGCTCTCAGCTTTCTTGCTCCTAGCTGGTGCTTTACTACTTGAGCCATACCTCTTAGTCCAGTGTTTTGCTGGTTCTTTGAGTATGATAGTGTGGACTTTTCTAGCCAGACTGGTTTCAAACTATGACCCTCTGGGTCTCAGCCTCCGGAGTAACCGGGTTTCCCTGTGAGAATCACCAGCGCCCGGCTGGTGCTGTGTCTTCAGATGAAGAAGTCCAGCCTGCCTGGTTGTCGCGCGCAGACTTCAGTGGACCCTGGGCTTCAGGATGGGCCTTTCCCACTGTTGATTCTCTAACACTGAAACATTATGTACACTCTGTACAGGGTGTGTTTGAGCTGCATTTTCCAGCTAATCCAACCTTTCCTTTCTCTGATGGCGTGTTGACTTTTCTCTCCGACTTGTCCCCCCCTTGTCCCCCACAGACAGGACTGCTCTGCCAGAGGCCGGGAGAGATGGGGAACAACAAAAGCCTCTCGGGGTCCACGTTTTGCTCACAGTTTCTTCCTGAGGAGCAGGCGGAGATCGACAGGCTGTTTGATGCTCTGTCAGCGGGGGCGGGCAGCGCCCAGGCCTCGCCCGGCGCCTTCTCTCTGCAGGCACTAAAGGCAAGAGGGTGGAGGGGGCTGGAGGCGCAAGCCGTGGCCCTCCGTGGGGAAGCCGGTGTTCTGCGAGGAGCCGGGCGGCCCGTGGTTGGCTTCGGGGGTCGCCGTCCAGCTGCTGTGTGTGCTCTGTCATTGCTGGGTGAAGAGTCGCCGTGGGCCGCAGCTGACCAAGCCCCTGCCCGTTCTGGAAATCCATCCAGTGTCCTAGCCGTCCTAGAGACAGGATCTTGGGCTGCACCGCAGCTGCCCGCGTCCTGCACCCCAAGCCCCGTGTCACCCGAATGTCCTCCCAGAGACTGGGTGGCGATCTGGAACGGGCCTGCCCTCTCCCCTCCCGTGACCGCAGTGGCAGAGACCACCGCAGCCCCGCGTGGGATCTGGCGGAGGCCCTGGGCAGCCCGCGGGCGGGACAGACTAGCAGAGCGGGGAGCAGGGGCCGGCAGCCCCAGGAAGGACAGGGCCGATCTGTGGAGGGCTGGGCCGGAAGGGCCAGGGTGAGCCGTGGGCGCTCGGCGTGGGGGTCCTCAGGTGGGGAGAGGGTCCGGAGGACGGGGGGACGGTCACGAAGCATCCCGGGTGCAGTGGCCGGGCTCGGTCCTCGGCTTCTTTTCCCGTGGCCCGTCGTGTTGAACCCAGCCCGTCGGGCCCTGTGTCCTCCATGTTCTCAGCAGAGCCACGTGGGAGAAGCTCTTCCCCCGGAGATGGTCACCAGACTGTTTGACGGCATGCGGAGGGTGGACCTGACGGGGAGGGCGCGGGGGCCCAGCGACAGCGTCTCCCGGGAGCAGTTCACGGCGGCCCTGTCTCACCTGCTGAAGGGGACCTCGGAGGAGAAGAGTCTGGTGATTCTGAAAATGATCACCGCCACGGAGGGCCCTGTGCGAGCCGGGCAAGTCCAGGAGGTAGAGGGGCCGCTTGAGCCGACAGGCGGGGGGCCTGGGCAGCGTCACGGGGCCGGGGGCCAGCTCACGGCTCTCGTGGGGTCAGCACTCTCGGACAGGGGCTTTGGCGGACCTCCAGGCCAGCATGGGAACGCCCGCCAGGGTGGGGTGGCGGCCCGCGCTGGACGGGGTCCCAGTGGGTGTGGGAGGGACGGCGTGAAGAACGCCGACCCTGTCTGTGTCCCGCGTGGGGGGCGGCGCGGCTCCCGGTGGCCGGCGCGTAACGGTGCGATCGCCGTGTTCAAGTTCACAGAGGACCTGGTTGGCGCCGTGGAGCACGTGCTCGCCCACCGGCAGGAGCTGAGGGGCTGGCCCCGGCCCCGGAGGACGGCCGAGGGGCCCCTGGCCGGCGTGCGGGCGCTGGCCGCCCAGCTGCTCCTGGAGATGAAGCCTCAAGGCAGGTCTCCCCGCGCGCGCTCCCCCGGCTCGGCGCCCCGCCCTAGGGCGCTGTGGTCCATCTCCCTCCCGCTCCAAGGCCGGGACCTAAGCTGTCACCTCACTAGAAAGTCGTTCGACTAAAATGACCCCAAAGACTTCAAGCGGTGCTCTGGCAGGAGAAATGAGAGGTCATGGGTCGAGGGGGGGTGGGGGGCTGAGGCCTGTCGTCCTAGCTACTCAGGAGGCTGGGATCCGAGGTTTGCGGATTGAAGCCGGCCTGGGCAGGGAAGTCCAGCAGCAAATCTGGAAGTGGAGCTGCGGCTCAAGTTGTAGAGCACTAACTGGCCTTGAGCACAAAAGCTTAGGGACGGCACCTAGGCCCTGAGTTCGAGCCCTAGTACTGGCAAAAACTCAAAACCCAAAAAGGTATTTGAAATCTAGCGTGCTGAGGGGTGATAGGAAGTAGAACTAACTGAGCCTCTACATATCCAGGGGGAGGACAGGGCCCAGGTTGAGGAAGACGTGGTCACTAGAGTTCAGTTTTGCGCGTGTCGGTGACTGGGAGTCGTGGAAGCCCCTCTCGCCCTCGTGGCGGTGAACGGTTTGGGTCCCGGCACGGCATCCACCTCACGTATGGGGAAGCCGTGGCTGCACCGGGTCACGTAGATCTCATCTACGGGATCCCCCCGCCCCCCTACCACGCTTGACGTGTCAGAGATGGAAACGAGCACGACAGACGAGGCTGGAAACCAGCGCGCTCGTCCGTCCCTCCCAGGAAGCCCCAGCCTCCGGCCCTCAGGGGAGTGGCGGCCCGTGGCCCATGCCCAGGCGTTGGGGGCGGAGCCTCCTCGTGCGTGCTGCCGCCTGGGTCCCCGGGGAGAGGTCTGGGGACATCTTTGTCTTTCCCACCCGCCGCGTCTGAGCTTGAGCGAGCCCCTTCCTGGGAGCGCGTCTCCGTGCGGAGGAGCCGGCTCTCGAGTTCCGGGTCGCACGTGGCTTGCGGCTCCCGGCTGCTCCGCGCACACTCGGTCATCGCGGCTCCGGTCATGCCGATTCCCCTTCCCCAGGTGGCCAGAAGTTTCTGGAGCCCCAGTGGGCCAACGGGGAGTGCGACCGGGCTGCGATGGAGGACTGGGTGTTCCGGGCGCCCCTCGTGGGCGCGTTTCTGAGCGAGGTGGTCCGCAGAGGCTTCCTGGTGCTGTCCTCCCCGGCGGAGCCGGCCGCGCTGCTCCCGGAGCGCCACGCGGGCCCGGGGCGGGAGTTCGAGAGCGTCCTGGACGCGCTCGCCGCCCTCTACCTCAGCGCGCAGCTGTGCGGGGAGCAGCGGCGGCGCTGGCGCCTGCTCTTCTCGTCGCGGCTGCACGGGCAGAGCTTCGCGCAGCTCTGCGGGCGCATCACGCGCCAGGGGCCCTGCCTGGCCCTCCTCCGGGACCACGGCGGCCACGTCTTCGGCGGCTTTGCCTCCTGCTCCTGGGAGGTCAAACCCCAGTTTCAAGGTGAGGCCCCCGGGTGTGGCCCGGCCCGGGCGGGAAGCCGCGCGTCCGTCCCCTCGGCCGCGTGTCCGGCCTCGGTGGGGCGGTGGCGGTGCACGCCGGCGTCCGGTGTCACACGCTCCTCTCCCAGCCCGGCCGTGGGGGGCAGCGGGCAGGACGCCGTCAGCACCCCCACTCCCGACGCTGGCTGAGCATCGCCGGGTGTGCTGGCGCTCAGAGGGCCTTTCCTACGCACGCGCGCGCACACACACGTGCGCACACGCACACGCACGCTGCCCTTTCCTTCCTGGCTCTGAGCTCTGCGGCGTGTAGACGTTCTCTCGTGACCGCGCGACACTGGGGAGAGGCCCGGGGGACCCCGTCCTTCTCCTCCGGTTGCTGCGAGCGGCGGCACAGGGCTCTGGCCGGTGCCGGGCTCCCCGCCCTGCAGCGAGCTGCCCGCGTGCTGACGGCCGTGTGCGGGCACGCCTCCCGGGACGCCCGGTCTCGCCCGCACCTCTGGTCTTCCCTGTGGTCCGGACCCGTGTGCGGGTGGGCTGCTGGTCAGGAGACCCCCGAGGGGCGGTGGCCATGTGCCGGGGGCGGGAGGAGGAGCGTAAGCCAAGGGCCCGTGCCTCAGGCTGTTTCTAGGTCTCAGAATGTTCTAGATTTTTATCTTGCCCTGGGACCGCTGAGAGCCCTCCTCAAGTCCAAGCTCCCGAGTACTGGTGGCCTTGCCGGCCGCCTCCTGACAGGGCACCCTGAGGCTGGGGAGCAGTCACTGGGGGGGGGGCAGGGCACCCCCATCGTCTAGGATCAGGGGTGCAGCCAGGCGTGGGGGGCTCACACCTGTCATCCAGCGGCTCGGGAGGCTGAGAACTGAGGATGGAGGTTCAAAGCCCGGAGACTTGTGATTACAGATCAGGACCCACCCACTTGCTCCAGTCTGCCGCAGCCTCGCTCTGCTGGGTCTCCTGTCTCTTGGCCCAGAGGCCCCGTCTTCCTGGAGGCGGGAACCCCCATCCACCATGTTTCCAAGCGGGAGGCCCCAGCAGAGGGCAGCCTCGCTCCGCGGACGCCCGATTCATGCCTTCTCCCAGATTCATTTGTGTCCGCGCGTCCCGTGAATGACCTCCGGCCTGAGGCCCTGTGCCTTTGTGTTCCCATGAGGCCGCGGGGAAGGCCAAGGCGGGGAGGGCTTTGCCTTGAGCGGCTCAGACCTGGGGTTCCGGCTCTGGCCTGGGGTTACCTTTCTGGCTCTGAGTCCTGGTGCTACACGGGCAAGTGGGGTGTGTGTGTGTGTGTGTGTGTGTGCGTGTGTGTGTGTGTGTGTGTGATGGAGAGTAACACCCCCACAGCTCCTGGCCGCAGGCAGACCCCGCTGGCCTAGGCCATGGACACACCGCCCTGGGGCCCGCCCTGGGGGGGACACCGCGCCCTGTCGGGGCTCAGTAAGTGTGGGCGGGGCCGCGCACCGGCGGGGCGGCAGGCAGAGCTGGGCCGCGCTTGTCTGCAGTTCAGCGCGGTGCCCTCGAGGGGGCGCCGGAGGGGCGGCCGTGCTGCTCTCTGTAGCCTCCTCGGCGAGGCGCGCTCGAGCCTCCGCTGCTGGGTTCCAGGTGAACTTTCTAGAGAGATCGCCCCCTTCCCGGGCCTGGCGCGGGCCCGTCCTCCGTGGCGCCGCTGCGGCGGGCACTGGGGTCCCAGGCCGGCCCTCTGCGCGCGGAGCAGGCTGGGACGCGTGGGGCCTGGGCCC
Organism: Perognathus longimembris pacificus; assembly: GCF_023159225.1. Taxonomy (NCBI): domain Eukaryota; kingdom Metazoa; phylum Chordata; class Mammalia; order Rodentia; family Heteromyidae; genus Perognathus; species Perognathus longimembris. Next base: position 2,745,053 of record NC_063170.1, read on the forward strand.
CGCCCGCTGGCGTCGGGGGGCCTTGCCGCTCAGACCCGGTGACCCCCGCCTCGCCCGTGCCCTGCAGGGGACAACAAGTGCTTCCTGTTCTCCATCGCGCCCCGCATGGCCGCGTACGCGCACACGGGCTACAACGACCACTTCATGTACCTGAACCACGGACAGCAGACCCTGCCCAACGGGCTGGTGAGTGACGGGCGGGGGCCGCGGCCGCTCCGCTCTGATGGGGTCACCGGCTCCCCCCGGGTGGCTTGTGTGCCCGCGGTGAGCTTGGCCCCCCTCCTGCCCCCCCTCCCCGTTTCTGCGTGTCAGGACGGGAGGGTGGGGGCGGCCCGTCCGCTGGGGGAAGTCCCGCCTCCTCCTGCCTAGCTGTCACGGGTGGAGGACGTGCCGGGCCCCCGAGAGCACCCGAGTCTCGTCACCCCCAGGGCAGCGCCCGCCGTCCCGGGGACGGAGCCACACCTCGGCCTCTCCCTGCCCCGGGTGCGAGCCAGGCCGCGCCCGCGCCCCAGTCTTCGGGAGCAGAGGCCGCGGTGACCGCCGTGCCGGCCTGGAGTGGGCAGTGGGGCGGGGCGGGAGGACAGGGCTCACGCCGCCCCCCTTGGCCCCCGTGGGTCTGCGGCTTCCACGGCTCACCCGATGCTCCGTGCCTGAGGGACCTGGGGGGACAGAGGCGAGTGCACTGCCCCCCCCCGCCCCCCCCCCCCCCGCTCTCATCTGTGGCCCGGGGTGGCCCCTGGCTCCCCCTCCCGGGTGCCGGGATCCCAGGCAGGCCCCACCGCGCTGGCTCCGGGCACTGTGCCCACGCCGCGCCCCGGGCGTCTCCCCCGCAGGGCATGGGCGGGCAGCACGGCTACTTCGGGCTCTGGGTGGACGCCGACTTCGGGAAGGGGCACAGCAGGGCCAAGCCCGCGTGCACCACGTACGGCAGCCCGCAGCTGTCGGCCGAGGAGGACTTCCGGTTTGACACGATGGAGGTGTGGGCGGTGGAGGAGCCCTCGGAGCAGCAGCCGGTGAGCGCGGGCAGGGGCCGGTGCCGGCCACCCCGGGGCGCGGACGGAGCCCTGCGCCCCGGCCCGGGCCGCCTCGTCCTCCCACCACGGCGGGGCGGGCGGATGCGTTCGCGGGGCGCCCAGGGTGCCGGTCTGCACGAGCACGAGGCTTGGGGGCTCTGCCCCCCACCGAGTGGCCGCCGACCCCGCAGTTCCCATGATGCCTGTAGCCTAGCCCATGCTCTCTGGGAGCGGCGGGGGGGGGGGGTGGGGGAGTTGGGGGAGTTGGGGGGGGGGTTGGCTCCAGTCAGGTAAGCGGGAGCTGGCGGGAAGCCATGGCTTCGTCTTGGCTATGGGGAGCAGTGAGTCCCCCAGGCAGGCCATGGACACACCCGGCCCTCTCCCCGTCCTTCCTGTCCTGCTGCCCCCTTCTGCCCCCCTCCTCCCCCCCCTCCTCCCCGCTTCTTCCCCCCTCCCCAGGTCTCTAAGAAGAGCATCCTGGACACGGACCCCGAGACCCGCGCCCTGCTGGAGGCCAGCGGGCGGACCCGCCACAGCGAGGGGCTCCGGGAGGTCCCCGACCGCGGGGACGCCCCTGGCAACTGAGCCCGGGCCCCTCCCCGCCCGGGCGTCCCCTGCCGCCACGCCGGCGTCCTGGCGTCGTGTCCCCTGTGGCCACCCGGCGGCCCGTCCCGGGAAGGGCGGGGCGTCATGGCACACCCACGCCGGAGCCACCCGCGCCCTTCCCCCCCGCCCGCGGGATCCGGAGACGCCGCGCCAGCCTGGGGCGCGCCGCGGGCCGCGGTCAGCGCCGGTGGGACCCAGGGCGCCTGCCCGTGCGCGGGGCTCACCCAGGGGCCGCGTGGGCGACCCACGGGCACCTCCGGGGGCCCCCGGGACCGGGAGGCCGGGAGCCGCGGTGCATTCTGGGAAATCGTCCGATGGCGCGGGGACTCTGTGCTGTGCAATCCCCCCGGGGTCCGGCACGGGAACGACGCGTGCTTGTGGCCGGGTCCTGGCGTGCGCGCGACCGTCCCCGCCGAGCTCCCCGCCGAGCTCCCCCTGCTCTCGAAGCGAACGCGTGGCGGGCGAGGGAGACGCCAGGACGTGCGTCCCCAGAGCCGGCTCGCTTGCCCCTCGTGGACGCGCGCGGCCTTCCTGTAAGTCGAGCGGGCGTGTCCAGCGCGGCCGGCGCCTCGACCTCAGCCGCGACGTGTCGGGGTCAGGCCCTCAGTGTGGCCGTTTTCCCACGGGCCCCCAGCCCTGGGACTTGAACTCAGCACCTCACACTCTCCCTTAGCTTTCTCACGTAACAGTGGTGCTTTGCCACTTGAGCCACGGCTCTCCTTCAGGCTTTTTGCTAGTTCATTCAGGATAAGAATCTCCTAGACTTTTCTGCCCAGGCTGGCTTTGAACCTCGATCCTCACATCTCAGCTACCTGATTACAAGTGTGAGCTACCTGTAATCCTAAAAACCTCAAGAGATCCTGAACAGCTGAGCTCACACTGGCTTTGAACCTTGATCCTCAGGGGTGCCGGGCCTCTGACAGGCCCGGATGCCGTGCCGCGCCCGAGGCCTCAAGACGGTGGCTCCTCCCTTGTCTTTCTCTCCTGCCTTGATTAAAAGCCTTAGCACGCTGAGTGGCTTGCCTCGTGCTGCTTCTCTTCCACGAGCCGCGCTGCCTCGGGTGGCAGGCTGGTCGGCCTTCCCGATGAGGGTGCCGTGTGTGTGGGGGGGCTGCGGCCCCCACCACCTTCCTGATAAGTGATTCTGTATCAGGTGACCTCCATCAGGAAGACATGGGGACCTCAGGCAGACCCCCCGCATCCCCGGGATGAAGTCGCTAGTGGTCCGTTTGGGAGGGGGGTGTGTGTGTGCGCACTGAAACTTGAACTCAGGGCCTCGAGAACCCTGTGCTCCTTTTCACTCAGGGTTAGCACTGCGACTTCAGCTGCAGCTTCACTGATTAATTGCTGGTTAATTTGCTGGTTAATTGGAGAGAAGGGGCTCCCATACTCTTGTGCCCGTACTGGCCTTCAACCTTGATCCTCAGATTTTGGACTCTTGCGTAGCTTGGATTACAGGCGTGAGCCTCTGAAGACCAGCTTTTTGGTCATGTTTCTCATAAACATGCAACGGAATCCCTCCCTAGAGCGAGCCCGAGCCCCTGCAGCGTGCAGTCCCTAGAGCGAGCCCGAGCCCCTGCACCGTGCAGTCCCTAGAGCGAGCCCGAGCCCCTGTACCGTGCAGTCCCTAGAGCGAGCCCGAGCCCCTGCAGCGTGCAGTCCCTAGAGCGAGCCCGAGCCCCTGCAGCGTGCAGTCCCTAGAGCGAGCCCGAGCCCCTGTACCGTGCAGTCCCTAGAGCGAGCCCGAGCCCCTGCAGCGTGCAGTCCCTAGAGCGAGCCCGAGCCCCTGTACCGTGCAGTCCCTAGAGCGAGCCCGAGCCCCTGTACCGTGCAGTCCCTAGAGCGAGCCCGAGCCCCTGCAGCGTGCAGTCCCTAGAGCGAGCCCGAGCCCCTGCAGCGTGCAGTCCCTAGAGCGAGCCCGAGCCCCTGTACCGTGCAGTCCCTAGAGCGAGCCCGAGCCCCTGTACCGTGCAGTCCCTAGAGCGAGCCCGAGCCCCTGCAGCGTGCAGTCCCTAGAGCGAGCCCGAGCCCCTGCAGCGTGCAGTCCCTAGAGCGAGCCCGAGCCCCTGCAGCGTGCAGTCCCTAGAGCGAGCCCGAGCCCCTGCACCGTGCAGTCCCTAGGCTGCTGTGGGTGGCTCTTGAGGAAGGCAACAGCACCTCATCCCCTCTGCCTGTCCCCAGAACCCAAGTGACAGGTGGGGTCCTGGCGCTGAAGGGCCGGGCGCCCCACACGTGGCCATCTGGGGTGCAGGCCCCGGTGGGGTCACCCGGTGGCTGTCCCAGTTCTGTTGACAGAGGGAGCCGCCCTCTGTGGCAGAGCTGCCGTGCTGGCCGGGGCGCCTCGGCCTGAGTCGTTTGGCTCTGTGTGTTTTCACAGCGAGGTTTGTTCCATCAGAGCGGAGGGAGCGTGGGGCGGAGAGCGTGGGGTGGAGAGGGTGGGGTGGAGAGGGCCCACGCGCGGGCCAGGGGTGCCGGCAGGGGTCCGGCTACGCCCCCCCCCCCCGCAATTCTGCACTAAAAGTCATATGTATGTAACTAAAACAGACGGGACCAGGAAAGGCGTCCCCCTACCCTCGTGAGAGGCTGGCACCCCGCGGAGGTGAGCCGGCGTGCCCCTCCGTTCTTGCCTCGTGGAATTCCGCCCTGTCCTGGGTCCGTCCTCCCTCCTGCCTTCCGTCCACGCGCAGATGCTCCGTGGGTCTGGGGTCCGTGGCGCCTTCTGAGGCTGACTGTTCTGTAGCCCACAGCTGCGTGTCTGGTGTGATTGGGTCTGAGCTGCTGTGTCAGAAGCTGTGTTGTGGGTTAGAGGTGATGACCGGTTAACGCTCCATTTATCCCTCTCACCCACGGGGCGCGTTTGCCAAGGCCTCCGCACCACCGCATGGAAACGTGGTTTGTGTTTACCTGATGGACTCAGTTTCTCTTCTGTGTGGTGGTGAACAGCCTCTTGGTTTTTGTGGTGGTGGGGTTTGAACTCAGGGCCTCGTGCTGGAGGGCTAGGCATTCTAATACGTGAGCCACAGCTTCCTTTCTCCGAAGCTCTTTGTGTCATCTGCCCGTTTTCTTTGGGGGTCTTTTTCTTATTGAGTTGTAGGAGTGTGTGTGTGTGGTGAATACTTTGTCACTTTCTCCACATAAAATTCACATTTTACACCATGTTCTCCAGCATTTCTCTTCGTTACGATTCTGGAGTTTTCTCTGAAAGTCCTCTGCTCTTCTGCTTCTGTGGCTTCCAGTGTTTTCTTTGGTTTATTCAAAATGTATTTGAAGATAGACCTCTATATGCAATCCCTGAATAAAGTGCCAACCCTGTTTATATAAAATGGCATGGTGTGCCCCCTGCCCCCCAGCTTCAAGCACTACTCTCTCATTAGCCAAGTCTGTGAGCTTAGCTCTCGTATTTTCACTCCTGCGGCTTTATAAATAGAAACAGGACCTGTTTTTCAGAACTTATCCTGCCTATGGTAGCTTGGTTTTCTCTGGCACTGTGGCCATTTCTAAAAATTTGGTGGTATCTTCGAGACGTGTACACTTGGTTCACCTACGTGTCGTGACAGCCTTTGTCTCACGCTGCCTCTCCCGTCCCAGATCGGGGTGCTGGGTGGCCTGGCGAGTTTCTGATGTCATTAAGGGAACCATAATTGGCCTTTTTTCCCTCCCCCCCCCAATCAATGGCTGTTTAAAAATAGAAATCTCTCAAATGTTGTGCAGTTTTGTCTCCAGCATCTTGCTGAGTCTTAGGAGTGTGCATAGAACCTTGCAGACCCAGATTGTGGGGTTCCCCTGTCCAGACGTGGGAGCCCCTCCCCCGCCCGCTCCCAGGAACTCCGCAGGGGCGCTGTCTCGGGCCCTGCTCTCGGGAGCCCTCGGTCACGGCTTCGCGTGGTCTTCCCGCCCGAGGTCCTTTGCAAACCTGGACGCCAGCACTTGCCCCTACGCTCCCAGCGCTGAAGCTCTTCCCTCTCTGGGAGTATCACATTAACAAATCCTTCCAGAAGATTCCACGTACTCACGAGGCATCGCCCCTCATCTTTGGTCTGGGGCCTGAGCCCCTGGCTCTCGATCCTCCACATCTGTATCTGTGCCATGCAGAGCTTCTGTAGGGAGAACCGGAGCTTTTGCTTTGCCTGGCGATTGACAGGAGTGTGCGATTGACGGGAGTGTGCGGTTGACGGGAGTGTGCGGTTGACGGGAGTGTGCGATTGACGGGAGTGTGCAGTTGACGGGAGTGTGCGGTTGACGGGAGTGTGCGATTGACGGGAGTGGGCGATTGACGGGAGTGTGCGATTGACAGGAGGAGTGTGCGGTTGACAGGAGGAGTGTGCGGTTGACAGGAGGAATGTGCGGTTGACAGGAGGAGTGTGCGGTTGACAGGAGGAATGTGCGGTTGACGGGAGTGTGCGATTGGGAGGAGTGTGCGATTGGGAGGAGTGTGCGATTGACAGGAGTGTGCGATTGACGGGAGTGTGCGTTTGGCAGGAGTGTGTGGTTGACGGGAGTGTGCGATTGACAGGAGTGTGTGATTGACGGGAGTGCGGTTGACAGGAGTGTGCGATTGACGGGAGTGTGCGGTTGACGGGAGGACTGTGCGGTTGACGGGAGGAGTGTGCGGTTGACGGGAGTGTGCGATTGGGAGGAGTGTGCGATTGGGAGGAGTGTGCGATTGACAGGAGTGTGCGATTGACAGGAGTGCGGTTGGCGGGAGTGTGCGATTGACGGGAGTGTGCGTTTGGCAGGAGTGTGCGGTTGACAGGAGTGTGCGATTGACAGGAATGTGTGATTGATGGGAGTGCGGTTGACAGGAGTGTGCGATTGACGGGAGTGTGCGGTTGATGGGAGTGTGCGGTTGATGGGAGTGTGAGATTGATGGGAGTGTGCAATTGGGAGGAGTGTGCGATTGACAGGAGGAGTGTGTGATTGGGAGGAGTGTGCGATTGACGGGAGTGTGCGGTTGATGGGAGTGTGCGGTTGATGGGAGTGTGAGATTGATGGGAGTGTGCGATTGGGAGGAGTGTGCGATTGACAGGAGGAGTGTGTGATTGGGAGGAGTGTGCGATTGACAGAAGTGTGCGGTTGACGGGAGGAGTGTGCGGTTGACGGGAGGAGCGTGCGATTGACGGGAGTGTGCGGTTGACGGGAGGAGCGTGCGGTTGACGGGAGGAGCGTGCGGTTGACGGGAGGAGCGTGCGGTTGACGGGAGGAGCGTGCGGTTGACGGGAGGAGCGTGCGGTTGACGGGAGGACTGTGTGGTTGGCGGGAGGAGCGTGCGGTTCATGGGAGCGTGCGGTTGACGGGAGGACTGTGCGGTTGACGGGAGGACTGTGCGGTTGACGGGAGGAGCGTGCGGTTGACGGGAGGAGCGTGCGGTTGACGGGAGGAGCGTGCGGTTGACGGGAGGAGCGTGCGGTTGGCGGGAGGAGCGTGCGGTTGGCGGGAGGATTGTGCGGTTGACGGGAGGACTGTGCGGTTGACGGGAGGAGCGTGCGGTTGACGGGAGGAGCGTGCGGTTGACGGGAGGAGCGTGCGGTTGGCGGGAGGAGTGTGCGGTTGACGGTAGGACTGTGCGGTTGACAGGAGGAGCGTGCGGTTGACGGGAGGAGCGTGCGGTTGACGGGAGGAGCGTGCGGTTGACGGGAGGAGCGTGCGGTTGGCGGGAGGAGTGTGCGGTTGACGGGAGTGTGCGGTTGACGGGAGGAGTGTGCGGTTGACGGGAGTGTGCGGTTGGCGGGAGGAGTGTGCGGTTGACGGGAGTGTGCGGTTGACGGGAGGAGTGTGCGGTTGACGGGAGGAGCGTGCGGTTGACGGGAGGACTGTGCGGTTGGAGGGAGTGTGCGGTTGACGGGAGGAGCGTGTGGTTGACGGGAGGAGCGTGCGGTTGGCGGGAGGAGCGTGCGGTTGACGGGAGGAGCGTGCGGTTGGCGGGAGGAGCGTGCGGTTGACGGGAGGAGCGTGCGGTTGACGGGAGGAGCGTGCGGTTGGCGGGAGGAGCGTGCGGTTGGCGGGAGGAGCGTGCGGTTGACGGGAGGAGCGTGCGGTTGACGGGAGGAGCGTGCGGTTGGCGGGAGGAGCGTGCGGTTGACGGGAGGAGCGTGCGGTTGACGGGAGGAGCGTGCGGTTGACGGGAGGACTGTGCGGTTGGAGGGAGTGTGCGGTTGACGGGAGGAGCGTGCGGTTGACGGGAGGAGCGTGCGGTTGGCGGGAGGAGTGTGCGGTTGATGGGAGGAGCGTGCGATTGACGGGAGTGTGCGGTTGACGGGAGGACTGTGCGGTTGACGGGAGGAGCGTGCGGTTGACGGGAGCGTGCGGTTGACGGTAGGACTGTGCGGTTGACGGGAGGAGCGTACGGTTGACGGGAGGAGCGTGCGGTTGACGGGAGGAGCGTGCGGTTGACGGGAGGAGCGTGCGGTTGACGGGAGGAGCGTGCGGTTGACGGGAGGAGCGTGCGGTTGACGGGAGTGTGCGATTGGGAGGAGTGTGCGATTGGGAGGAGTGTGCGATTGACAGGAGTGTGCGATTGACGGGAGTGTGCGTTTGGCAGGAGTGTGTGGTTGACGGGAGTGTGCGATTGACAGGAGTGTGTGATTGACGGGAGTGCGGTTGACAGGAGTGTGCGATTGACGGGAGTGTGCGGTTGACGGGAGGACTGTGCGGTTGACGGGAGGAGTGTGCGGTTGACGGGAGTGTGCGATTGGGAGGAGTGTGCGATTGGGAGGAGTGTGCGATTGACAGGAGTGTGCGATTGACAGGAGTGCGGTTGGCGGGAGTGTGCGATTGACGGGAGTGTGCGTTTGGCAGGAGTGTGCGGTTGACAGGAGTGTGCGATTGACAGGAATGTGTGATTGATGGGAGTGCGGTTGACAGGAGTGTGCGATTGACGGGAGTGTGCGGTTGATGGGAGTGTGCGGTTGATGGGAGTGTGAGATTGATGGGAGTGTGCAATTGGGAGGAGTGTGCGATTGACAGGAGGAGTGTGTGATTGGGAGGAGTGTGCGATTGACGGGAGTGTGCGGTTGATGGGAGTGTGCGGTTGATGGGAGTGTGAGATTGATGGGAGTGTGCGATTGGGAGGAGTGTGCGATTGACAGGAGGAGTGTGTGATTGGGAGGAGTGTGCGATTGACAGAAGTGTGCGGTTGACGGGAGGAGTGTGCGGTTGACGGGAGGAGCGTGCGATTGACGGGAGTGTGCGGTTGACGGGAGGACTGTGCGGTTGACGGGAGGAGCGTGCGGTTGACGGGAGGAGCGTGCGGTTGACGGGAGGAGCGTGCGGTTGACGGGAGGAGCGTGCGGTTGACGGGAGGACTGTGTGGTTGGCGGGAGGAGCGTGCGGTTCATGGGAGCGTGCGGTTGACGGGAGGACTGTGCGGTTGACGGGAGGACTGTGCGGTTGACGGGAGGAGCGTGCGGTTGACGGGAGGAGCGTGCGGTTGACGGGAGGAGCGTGCGGTTGACGGGAGGAGCGTGCGGTTGGCGGGAGGAGCGTGCGGTTGGCGGGAGGATTGTGCGGTTGACGGGAGGACTGTGCGGTTGACGGGAGGAGCGTGCGGTTGACGGGAGGAGCGTGCGGTTGACGGGAGGAGCGTGCGGTTGGCGGGAGGAGTGTGCGGTTGACGGTAGGACTGTGCGGTTGACGGGAGGAGCGTGCGGTTGACGGGAGGAGCGTGCGGTTGACGGGAGGAGCGTGCGGTTGACGGGAGGAGCGTGCGGTTGGCGGGAGGAGTGTGCGGTTGACGGGAGTGTGCGGTTGACGGGAGGAGTGTGCGGTTGACGGGAGTGTGCGGTTGGCGGGAGGAGTGTGCGGTTGACGGGAGTGTGCGGTTGACGGGAGGAGTGTGCGGTTGACGGGAGGAGCGTGCGGTTGACGGGAGGACTGTGCGGTTGGAGGGAGTGTGCGGTTGACGGGAGGAGCGTGCGGTTGACGGGAGGAGCGTGCGGTTGGCGGGAGGAGCGTGCGGTTGACGGGAGGAGCGTGCGGTTGGCGGGAGGAGCGTGCGGTTGACGGGAGGAGCGTGCGGTTGACGGGAGGAGCGTGCGGTTGGCGGGAGGAGCGTGCGGTTGGCGGGAGGAGCGTGCGGTTGACGGGAGGAGCGTGCGGTTGACGGGAGGAGCGTGCGGTTGGCGGGAGGAGCGTGCGGTTGACGGGAGGAGCGTGCGGTTGACGGGAGGAGCGTGCGGTTGACGGGAGGACTGTGCGGTTGGAGGGAGTGTGCGGTTGACGGGAGGAGCGTGCAGTTGACGGGAGGAGCGTGCGGTTGGCGGGAGGAGTGCGGTTGATGGGAGGAGCGTGCGATTGACGGGAGTGTGCGGTTGGCGGGAGGACTGTGCGGTTGACGGGAGGAGCGTGCGGTTGACGGGAGCGTGCGGTTGACGGTAGGACTGTGCGGTTGACGGGAGGAGCGTACGGTTGACGGGAGGAGCGTGCGGTTGACGGGAGGAGCGTGCGGTTGACGGGAGGAGCGTGCGGTTGACGGGAGGAGCGTGCGGTTGGCGGGAGGATTGTGCGGTTGGCGGGAAGAGCGTGCGGTTGGCGGGAGGAGCGTGCGGTTGGCGGGAGGAGCGTGCGGTTGGCGGGAGGAGCGTGCGGTTGACGGGAGGAGCGTGCGGTTGGCGGGAGGAGCGTGCGGTTGGCGGGAGGAGCGTGCGGTTGGCGGGAGGAGCGTGCGGTTGACGGTAGGACTGTGAGGTTGGCGGGAGGAGTGTGCGGTTGGCGGGAGGAGCGTGCGGTTGGCGGGAGGAGCGTGCGGTTGACGGTAGGATTGTGCGGTTGGCGGGAGGAGCGTGCGGTTGACGGGAGGAGCGTGCGGTTGACGGGAGGAGCGTGCGGTTGGCGGGAGGAGCGTGCGGTTGACGGGAGGAGCGTGCGGTTGACGGGAGTGTGCGGTTGACGGGAGGAGCGCGCGGTTGACGGGAGGAGCGCGTGGTTGACGGGAGGACTGTGCGGTTGACGGGAGGAGTGTGCGGTTGACGGGAGGAGTGTGCGGTTGACGGGAGGACTGTGCGGTTGACGGGAGGAGTGTGCGGTTGACGGGAGGAGCGTGCGGTTGACGGGAGGAGCATGTGGTTGACGGGAGGAGCGTGCGGTTGACGGGAGGAGTGTGCGGTTGACGGGAGCGTGCGGTTGGCGGCTTTGCGAATGCTGGCCCATCTCGGGACTTTGTTATTCTAACGTGTGGATTTGTGTAGCGCGGCTGCGGGGTTTTGAAAGTCAGATTTTATGTGGACCGGCCTGTCGGTTTTTAAAACCGGGCTTTAGGTTTTAGCTTTGGGGTGGGGCTGAGGCTCGGAAGGCGCGCAGTCCATGAAAGCACCCCGGCTGCGTGTCAGGGTGGAGGGAGCCCGCAAAGGCGGTGGCTGTCCCTCCTGCGCCTCCCGCTGGCACACACGTGTGCACAGATGAGTTTATTAGTAAAAACGATGGTGATTTAATAAATAGCATGATTGCGTATGTACAGGTCCTCCTCGTGTGTCCCGGGTGGGGCGGGTGACGGGCAGATGTGGCCCCCGGAGGATCATCACCGGGGTCCCAGGAGGGCAGAGGGAGCCCACGTCCTGAGGCGCCCTGCCCCAAGCGAGCGCCTGGAAGCCGGGCGTGCGGGAGCCCCGGGGCCCCTGGTGCTTCGGAGCCGAGCGGGCTCAGGGCTGCGGCTGGCGGGCGGGCCCCGCGTCCTCCGGGCGCACCAGGCCCTTGGCCGGTGTACAGTGCCGTTCACAGAGCTTCAGCAGCTCCGAGAAAATGAAGACGGACGAGGCCAGGCCTGTTAAGAGCAGCAGATCTGCCAAAGAGAAGCGAGTCAGAGAGCCGGCGCCGCCCCGCGCCACTCCCCCCGCCCCCCCGCACCACTTCCCCCCTCCCCTCCCCGCGGTCACCCAGCCCATGGCTCCCCCCCCCCCCCGCCACAATCACCCAGCCCATGCCCCCCCCCCCGCCACGGTCACCCAGCCCCTGGCCACCCACCCCTGCTGCCACTCCCCCCCTGTGGTCACCCACCCCAGCACCGGCTCCACCTCCTCCGCCACCTGCGTGCTCGGGGTCTGTGCGGGGTCCTGCTCACCTCCGAGCGTCTCTTTATAGCCAGGACCGCCCCAGCCCCTCCCGGCTCCCACCTCGGTCCTCGCACTCAGTGGAGCCACAGCTCTGAGGCTCGGCTCCCTCTCCCGGGCCCCTGGCACTCCTGAGGCTCGGCTCCCTCTCCCTCTCCTGAGGCTCGGCTCCCTCTCCCTCTCCCAGGCCCCTGGCACTCCTGAGGCTCGGCTCCCTCTCCCTCTCCCAGGCCCCTGGCACTCCTGAGGCTCGGCTCCCTCTCCCTCTCCCGGGCCCCTGGCCCTTCTGAGGCTCGGCTCCCTCTCCCAGGCCCCTGGCCCTTCTGAGGCTCGGCTCCCTCTCCCGGGCCCCTGGCACTGGTGGGGCTTCTTGCTGGGCCTCCTTTGTGCGCGGTCCCCTCCTGTCACCTCCTGGAGACTCAGCGTAGCAGATGCTCTGCGGCCCGGCCCGTGTGCTGTGGCCCGCGGCTCTGCCCCCAGCCAGCGGGCAGCACCCAGGGGCCCGGGGGGCTGTGCAGGCCGCACCCCACTCACCAAGTGCCCCCAGGCCCTCCGTCTGGAACACCTTCTGCAGGGGAGGGACATAGATCACGGCCAGCTGCCCCAGAATCGAGCCCAGCACCGAGTAGAGAAACATGCGGTTCCGCAGGAAACCCAGCTCAAAAATCAACTTGGTCTGCGGGAGGAGGTGGGAGGCGGCGTGGGTGTGGCTGGGACCCTCCCCCCAGGTGGGTCAGCCAGGGGCCCCTGGAGGCCCCGTGGGGCTGTGTGTCCCTGCTCTGGGCCGCCCCATGCCTGCCTGTGGAGTGGAGGTCCTTGGGTTTGGGGACTGGACGGCGCCCTGGCCGGATGATGAACGATGGGCCCCCCGCTCTGCCCAGCCCTGCACCTCCCTCTCTGCGGCTTTAGCAGAGGGGCGCGCGGAAAGGCCACAGCCCGTGCTGGCTGTGAGGGGCCCTGACGGCAGCCCGGCTCACCTGAGACCGGCAGCTCAAGGCATTGAAGAGATCGAAAAACACGAAGCAGGTGAAGGTCATGGTGGTGGTGCGTGGGGTGCTGGCCTTGTCCTCGGGCATCTGCAAGACAGGTGGTGGCTGGCCGTGGCGGACGGGGGACCCCGCGACCCGATCCTGCTCTTAGGGGTGGGGCCGCCAAGCTGGCCATTCCGGGGGGGCAGTGCCCCTCCCTGAGCCCATCGAGCAGAACTGGCCCGCACTGTCCAGAGCACTTGGCTCTGAGAGGGGCCCCATGCTGGGGAGCCCGGCTGGAGGGAGCCGTCTCGGGGAGGAACTTTCTGGGCCACTCCGGCCTCTGCCTCTTGTCCAGGCTGGGTCCTGCCTGTCCCACGGGGTTCAAGTGCCGGGCAGTGCCAGGCTGTGAGTTGAAAACCTGAAAGCAGGGTCCTGGGGTCCGGCGTAGGGGGCTCTGGAGCTCGGCGCTTCTCACCCAGGGCCCCTCCCTGAGGGCCGCGGGGTTGGCCCAGGCGATACCAGGCAGTGGCCGCCCTCGTGGGCGGCTGAGGAGGCCGGGAAGGCCCGGCTGCGCGGGGCTGAGGAGCGGGGGGGGGGGGGGCGGTCATGGGCGGGAGCGTCCTGTCTCCACCTCTTTCCAGAAGATGAACAGCGTCCCGCTGATGATGGTGGCGGCGGACATGAGGACCCTCAGGACCAGGGCCCGGCTCAGGATGGTGTCCTGCACGCTGCGTGGCGGCTGGCCCAGTGCGGCTCTGTCGACGGGCTCCACCCCCAAGCTGTCCAGAGAGACAAGCGGCCGATGCAGGATACCCCCCAGCCCCCCCCCGGCCTGCACCCACACAGGACAACCCCTCCCCCCCGGCCTGCACCCCACCCAGGACACCCCCCGGCCTGCACCCCACCCAGGACACCCCCCGGCCTGCACCCCACCCAGAACACCCCCCGGCCTGCACCCCACCCAGGACACCCCCGGCCTGCACCCCACCCAGGACACCCCCCGGCCTGCACCCCACCCAGAACACCCCCCGGCCTCCACCCCACCCAGGACCCCCCCGGCCTGCACCCCACCCAGGACACCCCCCAGCCTGCACCCCACCCAGGACACCCCCCAGCCTCCACCCCACCCAGGACCCCCCCAGCCTGCACCCCACCCAGGACACCCCCTCCCCTCCCGGCCTGCACCCCACCCAGGACACCCCCTCCCCTCCCGGCCTGCACCCCACCCAGGACACCCCCTCCCTTCCGGCCTGCACCCCACACAGGACACCCCCTTCCCAGCCTGCACCCCACCCAGGACACCCCCCGGCCTGCACCCCACCCAGGACACCCCCTGGCCTGCACCCCACCCAGGACACCCCCAGCCTCCACCCCACCCAGGACCCCCCCAGCCTGCACCCCACCCAGGACACCCCCTCTCCCCAGCCTGTACCCCACCCAGGACACCGCCTCCCCCCGGCCTGTACCCCACCCAGGACACCCCATCCCTTCCGGCCTGCACCCCACCCAGGACACCCCCTCCTGGCTTGCACCCCACCCAGGACACCCCCTCCCTCCCGGCCTGCACCCCACCCAGGACACCCCCTCCCGGCCTGCACCCCACACAGGACACCCCCTCCCTCCCGGCCTGCACCCCACCCAGGACACCCCCCAGCCTGCACCCCACCCAGGACACCCCCCAGCCTGCACCCCACCCAGGACACCCCCCAGCCTGCACCCCACCCAGGACACCCCCTCCCCTCCTGGCCTGCACCCCACCCAGGACACCCCCCCCCCCCGGCCTGCACCCCACAAGCCAGGCCCTGAGACACAGTCACTTCCTGTCACCAGGGGGAGCTGAGAGCAAGGCCTGGTTCCATGGCCCCCGGCTCTGCCCTCCATGGGTTCCCGCAGGGGCTGAGACTTAACTTCCTGCCCAGTCTGAGGCCCTGAGTTCAAGCCCCAGTACCAGCGCACTCACAACAATCTCCCTCCAGCTCCCCCAGGGAGAAATGGAGCAGCGTGCGGGGCCGCGTGTGGGCGGCGGGTAGAGGAATCGGGGCTCCTGGAGGTGGTGAGCCCACCGCAGAGCTCCAGGCATGCGTTCTAGGCTGGGGGGGGCGGGGGGTTCCAGCCGCGTCTTCCCCTGCACCCCCCGACGTGTGGCACACTCGGCCGCAGGGGGCCGGCGTGGGGGGCCGGGCTGTCCCGCCTCACCTCTGCGCCGGGGGCCCATCCATGATGATGTTCACCCACAGGATCTGCATGGCGTTCAGGGGGCTGGGCAGCTCGCACACCGTGGACAGGGCGATGAGGCTCAAGGCCGAAATGCTCCTGGGGGGCCCGGCGGCAGGCACGCGGCTGTCAGCGCCCGCCCGCCACGCCAGTGCCCGCCACACAGCACCCGCCACGCCAGTGCCCGCCACGCCAGTGCCTGCCACACAGTGCCCGCCACGTCAGCGCCTGCCACGCCAGTGCCCGCCACACAGCGCCCACCACACAGCGCCCGCCACGCCAGTGCCCACCACACAACGCCCGCCACGCCAGTGCCCGCCACACAGCGCCCGCCATGCCAGTGCCCGCCACACAGCGCCCGCCACACAGCGCCCGCCACGCCAGTGCCCGCCACACAGCGCCTGCCACACACAGCGCCCGCCCGCCACGCCAGTGCCCGCCACACAGCACCCGCCACGCCAGTGCCCGCCACGCCAGTGCCTGCCACACAGTGCCCGCCACGTCAGCGCCTGCCACGCCAGTGCCCGCCACACAGCGCCCACCACACAGCGCCCGCCACGCCAGTGCCCACCACACAACGCCCGCCACGCCAGTGCCCGCCACACAGCGCCCGCCATGCCAGTGCCCGCCACACAGCGCCCGCCACACAGCGCCCGCCACGCCAGTGCCCGCCACACAGCGCCTGCCACACAGCGCCCGCCACACACAGTGCCCACCACACACAGTGCCCACCACACAGTGCGCCCACCACGCCAGCGCCCGCCACACAATGCCCGCCACACACAGTGCCCGCCACGCCAATGCCCACCACGCCAGCGCCCGCCACACAATGCCCGCCACACACAGTGCCCGCCACGCCAATGCCCACCACGCCAGTGCCCGCCACGCACAGCACCCCCCACAGGGGAAATGCCGGCTGCCACTCACGTGCTCAGCTGGAAGCGGACAAAGTTCTTGATGTTGTGGAAAATCCCCTTGCCTTCCTCCACCGCGTCCCTGCGACACGGAAGGGAGGGCACGGTGACCCTGCCGGCTCTCCTGGGCACACGTCCGCCCAGAGGCACCCTGACAGTGCCCAGCAGCCCCCCACCCCGTGGGGAATGTCCGCGTGACACCTCCGCGACACTGCAAACTCGGGGACCCCAGCCCTGGCCAGGAGCTGAGCGTGACCGCAGCGTACCTGTACCTGTACCTGTGTGGCGGTGGGAGGGCGCCTGGAGCCACGCCCACCCGGAGCCACGCCCACCCAGAGCCACGCCCACCGGGGCGCGAGGGGCGTGGCCAAGGTCCCCCGGCCAAGCTGCCCACCTGAACTGCAAAGGCACTGGCGGAGCTGCGCTCTCACTGTGCCCAGGCAGAAAAACCGACTTGCCCCCATCTCAACGGAACGGCCCGGTGTGGTGGCTCAGACCCGCAGCCCTGGTTTCCGTGGGAAGCCAGAGGAGGAGGACCGTGGTCCTGGTGCACACCCGGGAGGGCACCGAGACCCACCACCCCAGACGGCCAGCGCCCAGGGGAGGCCGAGGCCCCGCAGTGAGACCACCGCCCCGCGGGCAGGAGCCCCGAGGCCCACGCCGGGGCCGCCCCAGACCCCCAGACGGTGAGTGTGCGTGTGCCCGTCCTGGGCGTGATCCTCGCCGCCGGGCCTCAGAGCTGGGCGGGGGCTCCTGGCACCGCCCCTCCCCCGCCACCCCCTCCCCCGCCGCTCACATGACCGCGGAGAAGTCGTCGTCCAGCAGCACCATGTCGGCGGCCTCCTTGCTGACGTCCGTCCCGGTCTGCCCCATGGCGATCCCGATGTCCGCGGACTTCAGGGCCACCGCGTCGTTCACGCCGTCGCCCGTCATGGCCACCACCGCCCCGGACTCCTGCAGGGCCTGTGGGAAGGGCAAGGGGCCCCTTCTAGAACCTTCCCCCCCAGGTCAGGCAGCGAAGCAGGCGGTGGGAGCCCCCCCCCCCCAACTCGGACAGTGCTGTCGCCATGAACAAGCAACGAACAGCCCACAGGCGGAGCGCGGGGCCGCCGCCCCTGCTGCTTTCCTTCCGGAACAACCCACGTAGGAATTCAGGTGTATAGCACCCCAACCAGAGCCCCGCAGCAGCCCCTAAAACCACCGAAGAGGACAAAACACCACCACCAAAGTCCTGCGGGACAAAGGCTAACCGCGTGAGAAGAACCACGCGCATGGGCGAGGCTTTTGGTGGGAGTGGGATTTGAACTCAGGGCCCTGTGCTTGCTGGCTGCACGCTCTACTGCTGAGCCCAGCCCCCTGAGCGTGCACTGTTTGTGAGCTAAGGGCCTCGTGTGCGTGCCCGAGCCAGCCTTGACCGCAACTCTATGGATACTCCTGCTGTGGCTGGGTGATGGGTGCGCATTATCGTGCCCGGCTTTTCAGTGGTTGAGGTGGCGTCTCCTGACCCACCGGAGGGGACATTTCCCAGCATTCCCTGGGAACTCTGGCGGGGTGACCTGCGCAGTGGCTTAGGCCCACCCGTCACCCCCCACCCCCCCAGAGTGTCCCCCAGGGACGGTGCGCTCCGGGGGCCGCGTGGCCCCGCCCGGCCTGGCGTACCTTTATGATTTTGACCTTGTGCTTGGGGCTGGTCCTGTAGAACACAGACACCTGCGGTGGCAGAGGGCAGCGTCAGCGGATGGGGGGGCCAGGTGCCCCCCGAGTCCCACGAGGACCCACCTGCGGCACGCGGGCGGCCAGCGCGCCCCGCTCGGTGCTCTCCACCTCCTCGCCGGACATGGCCTTCAGCCGCCCGTTGCACAGGCCGACGGTCCTCCCTGCCGGGCGGTGGGTACTGAGGCCGCCCCAGCATGCCGCGGGCCCCGACCCCACCCCCGCCCCGCCGCCCACGCCCGCCCCGCCACGAGCCATCGCCGTCCCAGAGAACCGCGGGAACGCCGGGGCGGGGCGGGCCGCGCCCCTGTGGCCCCCCTGCACTCGAAAGCGGGGGAACGGAGTGGGCGGTGACCTTCCCCGAGGTCATTCGTATACAGTGACCTTCCCCGGGGTGGTCGGGACGCAGTGACCTTCCCCGGGGTGGTCGGGAAGCGGTGGCCTTCCCCGGGGTCATTGGGAAGCGGTGACCTTCCCCGGGGTCATTGGGAAGCGGTGACCTTCCCCGGGGTGGTCGGGAAGCCGTGACCTTCCCCGAGGTCGTTGGGAAGCGGTGACCTTCCCCGGGGTGGTCGGGAAGCCGTGACCTTCCCCGGGGTCATTGGGAAGCGGTGGCCTTCCCCGGGGTCGTCGGGCTGTCCGTGGCAGCGCGCAGGCTCTGATCGGAAGCCCGTGGCCGCGTCCTGGCGCGGCGGGGCGGCCAACGAGCCAGCGAGGCGAAGGGGGGGTGTCCCGGCCCTCACCCCATTACCTACGGCCAAGGCCGTCTCCAGGGCGTCCCCGGTCACCATCTTCACCGACACGCCGGAGGCCGAGAGCAGGCGGATGGCGTCCCGCACGCCGGCCCGCGGGGGGTCGATGATGCCCACCAGGCCCAGGAACGTCAGCCGCCCCAGCTCGGGCCCCGAGGCCAGGGCCAGCACTGCGGGACGAGCCCCGCGCGCGTCACCACGGGCGGGGGGGGGGCCGCGTCTGCTCCCCGGCCGGCCCCCCTCCCCCGCCCCGCCCCTGTCTGCGAGTGGGGGGCGGGGAGGGGCCGTGGCCCGCAGCCCGCCGCGTCACGTGCCCTCCGCCGCCCGGTACTGACCCCGCAGCCCCCGCGACCCCATCCGCGTCTCCTCCTGCAGCCAGAGCGCCTGCTGCTGGGGCGTCAGGGGCAGGGAGAGCCCCCCGTGGTTGTAGAGGCTGCAGTGGCGGATCACCTCCTCGAAGGCGCCCTTCATGAAGTACACGTCCTCCCCGTCCTGCCGGAGGACCAGGGAGTGGGCTCGGGCGACCCCGCAGGCCCCGGAACGGCCCGGAGGGGGAGCCCGCCCGCCTCGGGGTCCCCAGGAGACTTGGGTACTTGGGGCTCCCACTGGGAAGCGTGTGCGCGTGTGCGTGCGCGTGCGTGTGCGTGTGTGCGCGTGTGCGTGTGTGTGCGCACGCTTGCTGGTATCTGGGGCTTGAACTCAGGCCCCCGGTGCCACTGCTTAGCTTTTTCACTCAAGGCTGGCGCTCTACCACTGGAACAGCAGCTCCACTCCGGGTGTTGGCTGGGTAGAGACGGGCGCCTTATCTCCTTTCTGCCCGGGCTGGCTTTGAACCGCGATCCCGAGACCCCTCTTCTGCTGAGCGGTGAGGATTCCGGGCGGGAGCCGGCCGCGCCAGGCTCCCTGAGCGCCTCTGACACAGGAGGAGGGCGGGGGGGGGGGGGGGGCCTGGAGCTCCGCGTCTCTATCCAGTTCCTGACACGGGGGGCGGACCCCTCCCGAGGAGCCCCGGGGGAGCAGGACGCCCCGCCCCCTCTGTCCGCGGCCCCTGGGGTCCGGGGCGCGGCGTACCTCGCTCTTGAGGCTGCACCTCACCGCCATCCACCGCTGCTCGGAGCTGAAGGGGATCTCGTCCCTTCGGACGTACAGGTCTCTGACGTGGCTCAGGTCCATCTAGGGGAAAGTCGGGGGGCCCCCAGGCCCGCGCGGGCAGAGGTGAGGCCGGGCCCCTTCTCCGTCGTTTAAAACACCGCGGAGGAGAGACGGCAGCCGGTGTCCTGAGCCACTGGGGGGGGGGGGTGAGCGGCCCGGGGCGCTTCTGTGCGCGGCGTGGGGGGGGGGGATCCAGAGGACCTCGCGGGGCTCCCGTCCCGCCCCGTCCCCCGGCGGCGGCCTGGGCTGAGCTTCCGGGTTTCTCTGGGGATCCTTCCGGGAGGATTCAGAGACCCCGGGGCCCCCGAGACCACCCAGCGCCCCGGCCCCCCGGTGCCGCCACCCACCTTCATGGCCAGCGCGAGCAGGGCGCCGTCGGTGGGCCGGCCCATCACCGCGCTCTTCCCCACGACGGCGTTGTTGGCCACGCAGCCGGCCTGCAGGGAGCGGTTTTGTGAGCGGCCCCGGGCTGGGCCCCCCGGGACCCCGCAGGGCCGCCCCGCCGCGTGGCCGTTTACACGTGAGCCCAGCTCCCCCCCACCCCCCGGGTGTGCAGAGCAGGCTCATGGGGGCAGGGCCGGGGCTCATGGGGGCAGGGCTGGGGCCCGGGTGACCCCAGCCGGTGCCCCGGGCCCCCGGCTGGAGAGAAGCCGCACCCCACCCCAGGGCCCCCCGGGGGGGGGCGCCCCGCTCACCTCCACCAGCCGCCCCACGGAGACGTTGGCAAACTCCTTGACGACCTCCTTGGTGGGGAGGAGGCACACGGTGCCGGTGCCGTTGTACCCGACGCCGCTGACCTGCGGGGCGCGGGGGGCCGTCACCCCGGGGCCCGCGGTGCTCCCGTGGCCGTCTCCCTCCCCGTCCCGGAGACTCGGGGCCGGCGCGGGAACTCGCCCCCGACGCCGCTCACCCACGGCTCGGGGGCCGGTGGTGGCCGTGCACACGGGGAGCCCATCCCCGCACACACGCGGGGAGAGAAGGTTCTAGAGCATGCCCGGTGTGCGTTTCCTCGCAGCGCTGCGGCGTGCGCACGTAGCCCCGCCGTCTGCAAAGCCCCGTCGAGGCGCACAGTGGTCCCCCGGCCCCCGAGGCCCAGGGTGACCGCAGGTGCACGGACGCCCCTGTGTGCGCCATGACGGCCCTGTGGTAGCGGGGTCCCCGTCACCCCAGCTACTCGGGGGGCTGAGCTCTGAGGACCGCGGTTCCAAGCCAGCCCGGGCAGCATCGTCCGCGGGCCTCTGCTCTCCAGTGAACTGCCCCAAAGCCGGGAGCGGAGGCGTGGCTCACGCGGGGGAGCGCTAGCTCAGAGACAGTGCCCAGGCCCTGAGTTCAAGCCCTGGTACACACACACACACACACACGCACACACACGCACACACACGCACCGCCGCCACAAACAAGGACAAAAGCCACGTGATTTAAAACAAAAGGAAGACGCACCCGAGGCGGGCAGCAACTCCCGCCGCCCTTCTGAAGCACAGAGGCGGTCCCACAGCCCAGCGTCTCCTCCCACCATGTTCTAGAAGATTCCGCGGGCCCCCCGTCATGGGGCACACCGGGGTCTCACAGACCGCACTCACCTCGGCCTGCAGCCCGTCGGAGGTGACCAGCTGGGTCACCGTCATCTCGTTGGCCGTCAGGGTCCCCGTCTTATCTGAGCAGATGACGTTACAGCAACCTGGCCCCGTCAGACGTGCGTTCGCAGAAAGACGAGGTGACGCGTCGGAGCTGGACGTGCCGGCCGCCCCGGCCCCCCCTCCCCCAGGCCGTCCAGGTCGTCCAGCCCGCGGGGGCCGCCCCGGCCCCCCGCCCCGCCCGCGGGGCCTCACCCAGGGTCTCCACGATGGGCAGCTTCTTCACCATCACCCGCTTCTTGGCCATCCGCAGCACACCCAGGACCAGCGTCACGGTGACCACGATGGGCAGGCCCTCGGGAATGGCCGCCACCGCCAGGCTGGGTGGGGAAGTCAGCCGCGTGGGCGCCCCCAGGCCCCCCGCAGACCCCGCGTCCCCCGCGGCGTGCGTGTCCTCCCGCACCCCTGCCCCGACCCGCGCCCGGCCCGCCCTCGGCGCCTCAGCCCGCAGGTGCCGCCGGGGCTGCTTTTCCTCCCGACGGCCTCCTGTCGTGAGCGAGAGGACGGGGAGGGCGTGGGAAGCGTGGCCGGGCGGCGGCCCTCGGGAGGATCACGGTTGGAGGCCGGCCCGGGCACCGCGTTAGAGGGACCTCATTTCAACAAGCCGGGCAGGGCGGCGTGTGCCTAGAATCCTACTACGTGGGGTGCCGCGCGTCGGTGCCCTTCCTGGCTGGGCACGGCCCACGCAAATGCCCACTCGGCCACCCGGACGGTGGCAGCACCCACCCAGCGCGACGAGGCCTCCCAGACACAAAGCCACCGGCGGACTCTGATTTTTAAAAATGGGAACAGTTGACCTAAAGCCTGCCCCCCTCCCTCCCTCTGCGTCTCCCGTTGCGAGCACTCGGGCGGCGGTGTCTGCCAGAGGGACGCGGGGGGGGGGGGGGGGGACGGAGGTGGGGTGAGGCCCGGCACAGGGCAGGGCCTTCCCTGCGTCGGGGACCCGCAGGCGACGCGGCCGGGGGTGCTCGCTCAGCCACCTCGTGCGGGGAGACCGAGTCACCGGGATCCCGAAGCCACCACTCCTTGGCGACCCACCAAGAGAGGCCGCCCGCATGTGAAAGAGGACGGCCACCTCAGCATCGAAAGCTTGCGCTCTAAGAAGATGGCGCAAGAAGACCGGTATCTCAACCTACACGCTAAGAATGGCCACCGCCATGGGGGCTCGGGCCGGGAATCCCAGAGGAATGGAGATCTAAGAGGACCCAAGTTCACCACGGGCCCGGGGAAGAAAGCTAGGGAGACTCCATCTCCACCGACGAGCCAGGCGCGGTGAGTCCTGCCTGTCATCCCAGCGGCGAGACCGGCGCAGGTGAAAGGGCAGAGGCCCAGGCTGGCTACGGCAAAAAGGGAAACCCTATCTCAAAAAACCAGAAGAACAAAAAAGGGCTGAGGGTCTGGCTCAAGCGGCAGAGCACCTGTCTAGGGGGTTTAAGAACCCGCCTTCAACCCAGTACCGCCCCAAAACAAACTAAGTGAAATAAGAAAAACAAGTGTAGAAGGTAAGAAAGATAGTCTATGAATGGCAGCCCTTTGTCCAGGGACAATGGGCCATTCAGGACGCCTTACGTAAACCAAGATGACTGAATTTGGCCAAGGGGTGGTGCCTGGTTTCCACGGTGATGGCCAGAAAGCCTCCTCGGGTTTATGACCGGGATGGGCAAATATTTGCGGAGGGTTAGGACGGGTCCCCCCCACCTAGGGGAGGGTGCTTGGAGATGTTCCTAATAACAAAGAATTAATCCCCAACTAATAAAGATTAGAACGACCAGGAAAAGGCGTGTTCTTTAATCCTCTAAATCCACTCGCTCACCGTAAGGAATTAGGGGAGAGGTTTTCTTTGGTGTGGTGGGGTGTGTGTGTGTGTGTGTGTGTGTGCGCGTGTGTGTGTGTGCGCGTGTGTGTGTGTCTTGGGGCTTGCACTCTGGCCCTGAGCTTTTGTGCTCAAGGCTAACGCTCTACCATCGGAGCCACTTCTGACTTCTTGTGGTGAATTGGAGATGAGAGTCTCACAGCCTTTGCCGCCGGGGCTGGCTTTGAACTGAGATCCTCAGAGCCTCAGCCTCTCAAGTAGCTAGGATGACAGGTGTGGGCCACCGGCGCCGGGCATTGGTGTCCACGATCGCGCACAGACACCTGGGAACCGGAGCCGCGACCGAATTTCCCCTCCCGCCACAGTGGCCACAGGTCGCGATGACTGATAGCCCTGGGGTGGGGGGGGGTCTTAGCACGGGGACTTTTCTAGAAAGGCTTAACAGCCGTGCTGGACTCCTTTCTGGGGGCTTTCGGGCGTGCTGGCTCCCCCCTCCCCCACCTCCACACCTCTGTGCCGGAGCACACTCTTGGGGGTGTCAAAACCCGACGACGAGAGCTGTCTCCCCAAACGATGTCAGTGAGTCACGCCACGTCCCCAGCACAACCTACCACTGCTCCCTCCCTCCCGCTCCCTCCTCCTGCCTCCTCTCCAGGGCAAATCTCAACACTTCTAATATGCCTCCCCTGGCCAAAGCTTAACAATCGGGAGGGGGGGGGAGCCTACATATCACACGAAGAGGGTCTGATGAAGGTGAGGACGCCGTCGCCTGTCCTGCAGAGACCAAGCCAGGTCTCGGGGGGGGGGGGGGGTGAGGGGGGGACTCGTTCCCATGTCAATCCCGCCCCAGGGCCTTGGCACCTGCCTGTCCCGCTGCGGACACCTCTGCTCGTCCCCTGAGCGGCACCTTCTCGCCCCCCCGTTCAACGAGGCATAAATGAGATGCCTGTCGAGGGTTGACCGGGTGAGAGACACCGGGAAAGTGTCATGACCGGTTCCCCAGGCCCCGGCCTGGCGGGGTTAAAGGGGAGAGCCCCCCCCCACCACCATGCCCGCTGCCCTGCGGCCCCTCGCCCTCCCCCCCATGAGCCCAGAGAAACCTCTGCTCCCTTCAGCTCTCGCTCGGGTGCTGGGGGGCCACGGGGTGGTGCCCAGCGGGGGCAGAGTCGAGGCCTGGGCCGCCGCCTGTGTGGTCTGGGCGGAGGGGGGCAGGCCGGGCGCTGGGCGTCCCCGGGGGCCCCCCCAGGCACACGCACGCCCTGGGCTCTGGCGGGGGGCTGGGGCCGGTGCCCCCTGCCGCCCCCCATGCTCTCCGTTCCAGGGGCGCCCTTACCTGACCCCGATGGTGAACATGCTGAGCAGCGGCTTCCCCTGAACCCAGCCCAGGAGCACGAGGAGGCCTGGAGGGAGAGAACGCCGCCCGTCCGTCCATCCGTCCGTCCGTCCGTCCGCAGGTCGCCGTGCCCCAGCCGGGACTGCCTTCCCCGAGGGGGGGGGGCGTCCTCAGAGCCGGCGACTGCTGCCCCGAGATGCCCAGGTGGCCGGCACCCCCTCCCTCCCCCTCCCTCCCCCTCCCCCCCCTCCTCCCGCCACACGCTGACCACCCAACAAGGCCTCACACAAGCTGAGCAGGTGCTCTACCACTCGGGGCTCCCGAGCCTGAGGGCGGGGTGCTCGTGCCCCCCAGCCCCCACCCCCAGGGCTGCCGGCTGCCGGCTTGCTGTTTCAAATGGCTCTGCCCTGCCCTCCTCGCTGCCCGGCGCTGTCCTGGAACCAGGGCGCATTTCCTGCCGCCTGGTCTCCACCGCGAGGGAGGCTGGGGGAGGCACCCCGACCCCCGAGAGCCGCCGGGGTGAAAGGCTCATTGCTAACACCAGAACACCAGCCTGCCCTGGGCCTGCCAGTACTGTGAACCAGGCCGCGAGGGAAACGCCAGGCCACAGCTGGAGAGCAGGAAGGAGCTGGCGACGGCATCTGGGCAGCCCCACAGGGATATCGAGGCACAGAGCTTCAATTCGGGGTTCTGTGCAAAGTGTTCTAAAGGCCAGGAGGCCCCAGCTAGGGCACACGCTGCTTAGAAGCACAGAACTACGGCTGTAGACACAGAACTACATTTCCCAGTCTCCTTTGCAGCCACGGGGGTCATGTGACTTCATTCTGACCAATAGAAATGGGCAGAAGTGATGACGCCACTTGGTGCTTTCCTCCAAAGCATCCACGTTCTTTCTTCCCCCCACCTGCGAGTTGAGTGGAACCCCGGCCTCCGTGGACTGGAAGGAGAAGAGCGACAACCCTGCAGGCCCCTGGGCCCAAAGCAGCCTTTGGACGGGAGCCACCCGGGAAGGAGAGCTCGGAGCAGAGCATGTGAGTTCTCACCACGGCGCGAGGGAGAAGCGAGCGTCTTCCCCGTGAGCCAGGCTGCTGCGGCTGCCTACTGGCCCGGCTCAGCCTGCACAGACCCAGGACCTTGTGTCTGACCCCAGCTCCGCCCGGTGCTCCCGGGGAGCGCTTGAGGCCGCTGATCTGGGACGGCTCCCTCGGCCCCCAGAACCCGGCAGGAAGCCGCTCCACTCACCGATGATGCCGAACGAGAAGAGGGTCAGCTGCTTGCCCAGCTTGTCCATGCTCTTCTGCAAAGGAGTCTTAGGCGTCTGCAAGGAGAGACAAGGCGAGACCCCAGCCCGGCAGCATGCCCCAGGCCTCTCTGCCTGGCTCTTTTCCAGAGAGATGCCCTTCGCTGTGCTTGAACCCGTTCTGCGTGATGACCACACGAGGCACAGATTCACTTCCTCTACCCTTGAGGTCTGTGTGTGTTTCTGTCAAGAGCTAGCCCCTTGCTGAACATCCTGAGAAATTCTGTAAATGGAAACTAGCCTTGTTTCCTGCACCCTGGGGTAGACAGGGCCGTGCCACCGGTCTGGAATTATCCCAAAGCCCGGCCTAGGTTACCTTACTTACCTCTTCTGCCTGCATCATCCTGAACACCTCTCCAAACTGAGACCTCTCCCCAGTGCCGATGACGACCCCCTGCGTTTGGAAAAGCGCAGTGTGAGCGCGGAGGCGGGGAGCTGCGCCCCGGGCCCAGGGCCCTGGCTCACCTGGCCCTTGCCACACTGCACCAGCGTCCCCATGAAGACAATGTTGCGCAGGGTGCCGAGGCCGCCGCCGCCGTCCGCCAGGGGGGCGTCTGTTTTGCTGCATGGCTCAGCTTCTCCCGTGAAACTGGATTCGTCCACCAGGAGGTCTGTGACCTGGGGGAGCGAAGGACGATGTTGGGGTCTCCTCCTCCCCAGGCGGATTTTAGCAGCCTGGAACGGCACCCAGAGCCCTGATGGATGTCCCTGACAAACCCAGACAGCCAGAATCAAAATCGTGGCATCCATGGACTCGGGGAGTCGGCAAAGCACCCCCATGGGCCCTCTTGGAAAGCTGAGAAGTTGCTGGGTGCTGGTGGAGCTGTGGCTCAAGTGGTAGAGCATCAGCTTGAGTGGAGAAAGCTAAGAGGCAATGCCCAGTCAGGCTCCAGTACCAGCATTAAAAAAAAAAAAAAAAGCTTCCAAAGCCTGTTGGAGAGACTTATGAAAATGGAAATCAAACACTGAGTTCAGAACCAGTAAGGAAGAAATCAATGCCCAAAGAGGCAAATCCTTTGCAGGTCACACACTGGGCAATGGAGGGCCAGGACTTAAGCCCCAGGGCTCCCTGCTTCCCAACATACAGTGTGATCAAGGCACCCTATTCACCTGTCTTCACCTATTACCCATCCCGCTGACCCAGCACTCCGTGTCTATGAAGCCGTTTAATCCTTACAAATACCCCCGACTTTAGACGGAAAACTGAGGCACCGAGTTCAAGGTCCCACAGCTTGGAATGGAGCCAGGGCTGAAACCCAGACTAATAATGCTCAGCCCCAAGACACAGTCAGTCACTGCCCCACGGCAGCTTGTACAGGGGATGCAAGCCTTCATTGGCTGCCCACTACCCAGACCCCGCCCTCTGCCTGGAGAGGAGGCAAACCTTCATTGGCTGCCCACCACCCAGACCCCGCCTCCTGCCTGGAGAGGAGGCAAGCCTTCATTGGCTGCCCACCACCCAGACCCTGCCCCCACCTGGAGAGGATGCAAGCCTTCATTGGCCACCCACCACCCAGACTCTGCCCACTGCCTGGTGAGCATGTGCAGAGCCACCTCTGGGCGGAGCAGTGAGAAGCCGCTTGCCCTGCTTCCCTTGCAGCTCAGATGCTTGCTGCAAGTCCTGAGGGTGGGGAGAGAATGGGGAGACCCTGGCGGGAAGTCCTGCTGTGTCCTGGATCTGAAGGGGTCGCTCACCTCTGTGAGTCGGATGTCCGCGGGGATCCGGTCTCCGATGGAGAGAGCCACAACATCTCCGGGAACCAGGTCTCGGGCGAGCATGCGCTGCAGCTTTCCGTCCCTGATGCTGCGGTGGAGGAGGGAAAGGGGGCCCCTGCTCACACCTGCTATGATGCTCTTGGGAAAACCACAGCCATGATAGTAGACACACGTTCTCTTTTCGTGGCAGCCGGCCCCTTGCATCCTTATGGGCTTATTGTTTTCAGAGTATTTATTTTGGTGGTACTGGGATTTGAACTTCCTTGTGCTTGAGTTGCAGGTGCCCTAACACTTGAGCCACGCTCCCATCTCGGTGTCACTAGTGTTTAAATTCCTGCCCCCTAACTCCCGTGTGGCCTAGGTCTCATCTGAGAGGTGAGCTGCTGTTCTAAACAGGCTGGGCCATCAGCTTTCTGGAAGCTTCTGCCAGTAGTTCTAGGCCTCTGAACGAAGCTGCAGTAAGCCATACTTCTATGCTTAGAGAATGTGCCACCAAGGTGTGTGTGTGTGTGCACAGAGCTGGCGTGGAAGTGGGGAGGCAGAGTCCCATCAGAAGGGAGGCCTCAAATCTGAGGCGCTGTGACCTCCTTTGCAGGGGACAGCAGTCGTCCTTCCAGGCCCAGGAGCCAAGCGCAATCCTCCACCGCAGGGCCCCTCGAAGTCCCTCCGCCTCCCCTTCTCCTGCCAGGCAGCTGGGGCCGGTGGCCCGGGCAGGGAAGTGCCTGTGCTCCCCAGTGGAACCCTGCTGAGGGCCGGGCCTGGCCCGCCTCGGCACCCCTCAGCCCTGCCCTGCCTCGAACACACCCGTCCTTCAGCTCTCCGGGTCTCCGAGACCTTGGCAGATGGAGCAGACTCCTTCTGCTTCCTTATGGAAGATTCTACAAGGTTCTGTGGTGTCATCCCACATTCCCTGGCCCCCACCTGCTCCAGGGAGCGTCACAGGAGCTGAGATGATTGGGGGTCCTGCTCCTGCTGTGACAGGCTAACACCCCGAGGTGTCACCGCCCCAGCCTGGGCTGGTGAGGAAGTGCCCGCACCCTGCACGTGCATGTGCACACATGCAGTGCACACACACGCACACAAGTTCCCCTCCAGTGCTGACTCTCTGTGACAGGAGACTGTGTCACTGGGGTTTTCGGGTCTCACTCCCCCGAGGCGGCCGCGGGGCATAGCTGTGTCACGTCTGAGTGAATCACGGGCCCCCCTCTAGCTGAGTGGCACGGCCATGACAGGCTGGCTAGGATGATGGCGCCCAGGTCCCCAGAGGTGGGCGGGCAGGACGGCCTGCCCCAGGCCACCGCTCCGAGCGGGATCCGTGCAGATCAGCTCTCCATCTGTCCCCCGAGCTGCTGTCAACGCCTCTGTCCCCACGCGCTGGGCTGCTGGGCCCAGCTGCCCCACACGCCCATTCCACCTAACACGACGCCACAACACTAAGGGTCCATTTCATCACTCACCAGCCACGCTTAAGTCCTGGGCAGGTACAGGTGACCCAGGAGACTGCATGACATAGGGCAGGCTCCAGGAAGTTTCTGGAATTTTCTATTGTACCCAACTGAAACATTCACACAATAACAAGGGATACTTTCCCTTGTCTTCTTCCTTGCTACCCATCTTTGGTCAGAGCTTAGTGACCGCTCCTACCAAATGGCAAAGGGTAGAGTCCAAGGGGCAAGAGATTGGCAGGCCGTTCAGCCAATGCCTGGAGACCCCCTTCCCTGGATCCCTGTGTGTGATGTCCTGTGTTGTGCCTCCTAGGCCCTTTAAGGCCTCGGGCCTGGCCTCTTCTGAGCCCCTTTGGGAACCCAGTGAGCCCTCTGGCCCTCTCCCCTCAGGGAGAACACGCAAGGGTCTGCACAGCACCGCAGAGCCATCCTACCATCCACGGCCCCTGACTTAGACACGGGTGATAACGCTGAGGCCCAGAGAGGTCGAATGGCACAGGGAAGGCCACACAGCACGCGGCGGTCAAGGCAAAGACCGGGCCTTCTGAGTCCCGGCGAGATGTGGTTTTTGAATTACGTCACAGGGATACAACCGCTGCCAAGCATCTGCCCAATTCTCCAGCCCGCCGCTCCGCCGCTAAACCAAAAAGTCCCAGGGAGGCCCCGGCATACCAGTTACACTCCGGAGGCACCAGCTTGGTCAGCTCTTCCAGAGACTTCTCCGACCTGTACTCCTGGCAGGAAACGCACCAGACGTGCTGTTCAAGGGAGGGAACCCCACCAGCGGCCCGCCATGCCCGCTTGCTCCGGCGGGGATGGGAAGGGGACCGGGAAATACGCACCTGGACGAAGGCGACGGTGACCACAATGAGGACAGCCTGCGGGGAAGCGGAGGGGAGGGTGGGGGGAGGGAGGAGGGGGGCATGAGCGCTGTCCCGTCGGGGACGCCAGCCATGCAGACCAGCGGCTCCAAAACCACCGCCTTCCTCCCCACACAGAGCGGGGCGCGGCGCCACGCACGCAAAACACCCTCCTCCCAAAGGGCAGCTGAGACCTCACACCGGCTCCGGTCACCCAGAGGCTCACCGTGGGGGCTCCCTTCTAGATTATTCTACATAGACACACTTGCACCACGGCATTGATTGTAACACAGACCTGTGTGTGTGTGTGTGTGTGTGTGTGTGTGTGTGTTGGTCCTGGAACTTGAGCTCAGGGCCTGGGTGCTGTCCCTTAGCTTTTCTGCTCTAGGCACACAGCTTCACTTCTAGGTTCTCCTGGACCTCCCCGGCCCGGCTGGCTTTGAATCGCGATCCTGGCATCTCAGCCTCCTGAGTAGCTAGAATGAGCCGTGCGCCACCAGCACCTGGCAGCCGATTAATTCTTTTTTGGTTTTGTTATGCTTTTGGCCAGTCCTTGGGCTTGGACTCAGGGCCTGAGCACTGTCCCTGGCTTCTTTTTTTGCTCAAGGCTAGCACTCTGCCACTTGAGCCACAGCGCCACTTCCAGCTTTTTCTGTATATGTGGTGCTGAGGAATCGAACCCTGGGCTTCATGTATATGAGGCGAGCACTCTACCACTAGGCCACAGTCCCAGCCCTGATGAATACTTTTTTCAAGCGAGCGGTGTTTGTGTCTGGGTAATAGATTAAGGACGATTCCTCTTTGTAACATGATCACACAGAGCCCGGGGGGGGGGGGTCCCTCTTATTCCAGGGCTTCGAGAAAAGGAATGTGCTGCCACGTTTTCTGAGCAAAGACCTCGACGCGGGCTGCGTGTCCACGGAGAGCGCCGTGGCCAGCCAGGCCCTTGGGGTGGGAGGTGGAGGAGGCGGCGGCTCGTGGCTCTTGGCGCAGCCCCGGGAAGCCTGGCCGCTCACCATGGCGATGCTGACCGCGTCCTCGTACTCCTTGGTGAGGACGCTCACCAGCGCGGAGCCCAGCAGCAGCAGGATAAGGGGGTTCTTGAACTGAAAGAGGGAAGACAGGGCGGGCGGGGGTTAATGTCACCATACAGCTCATGGCAGGGGACAGGCGGGAAGCACAGGAGCGAGCGGGGGAAGGGAGGACCTTGTCCAGAACTGGTGGCTCCGGCCGGCCATCCTAACGACTCAGGAGGCTGAGACCTGAGGATTGTGGCTGGAAGCCAGGTGGGGAAGAAAGGTCCCTGTGAGACTCATCTCCAATGAACCACTCCAACCCCCCCCCCCCAAAAAAAAAAACTGGAAATGGAGCCGTGGCTCAAAGAGGTGGTGCGCTAGCCTTGAGCAAAAGAGCTCAGGGACGGCGCCCAGGTCCCAAGTTCAAGCTCCACAACCGAAAAAGAACAAATCAGTGTACTCATTACTTGATCTATGTGACGGTAACTCCTCTGCACATCACCTTTATCATGACAATTAATAATAATAATAAAGAGTCTCACAGACTTTCCTTCCCCAGGCTGGCTTTGAGCCTTGAGTCTCCGATCTCAGTTCCCTGAGGCCCGACTGCAGGTGTGAGGTGCCGGCCGGCAGGCGTGGCACCTTCTTCTATGGGGTTCTGCCATAGTCCAGCAGCGAGCCCCTTCCTGAGAGACCCCGTCAGCCCTACAGCCCTAGTCCCCGGGAGTCTGGAACTAGAGAGGCCATGTTGTGATAAAAGCTTATTACAGCACGGATTCCAGGAAGCTTCAGGGCCCGCCAGAGCAGTGAAGCTAGGAACCGATTCTGGTGCCAGCTGCGTCGATGCAGGACACCCGTGGGGCACTGAGAAGTGGGTGATGTGCTGGGTGGGGGCCACACCGAGAATGGAGGGCAAGGCCTGGGGCCGGTCCTTCCGCCGACCAATCAGGAAGGGTCTCAGCACAGAGCCCTTCCGCCGACCAATCAGGAAGGGTCTCAGCACGGAGCCCTTCCGCCGACCAATCAGGAAGGGTCTCAGCACAGAGCCCTTCAGCCGACCAATCAGGAAGGGTCTCAGCACAGAGCCCTTCAGCCGACCAATCAGGAAGGGTCTCAGCACAGAGCCCTTCAGCCGACCAATCAGGAAGGGTCTCAGCACAGAGCCCTTCAGCCGACCAATCAGGAAGGGTCTCAGCACGGAGCCCCTCTGGCAGCCTGAGGGCGGGGCTGGGGGTGCGGAAGGCTGGGGGTTGGAGCCTCGGGTGTGTGGGAAGCTGCCCGCTCGCTTGGCCTTTCCGGCTGGCACTGGTGAATGGTCGGGTGCTGACTTCCAGACTGGCACTGACAGCCAGCGCGACGTCTATGTCTGTGTTGTCTTTCCTGTCCCTGTTGGCTTCTAGACATTTGACTTGTACGCCGTCCACTGGGTGCCAGGCCAGCGCTCGGTGCCGTTGGCTAAGGGGGTGGGGGGCCCTCGCTGCCTGGTTCAACTTCTCATCATCCCAGCCGAGTGCTGTGGCTTGGGGCTCGGTTGCTGGGTCCACACAGGATGTGCACATGCGTCAAAATTCCAGACACACGAGGGACGCCTCCACTCTTGTTAGACGTCTACGGCAACACTCGAACTTGAGAAACTCCCCGCGAGCTAGATGCCGGCGGCTCCCCCTGTCATCCCAGCTACCCAGGAGGCTGAGATCTGGGGAGCGCCCTGGGAGCCGGCCCAGACGGGAAAGCTCGAGAGACTCCCATCTCCCTATTATCCATCCAAAGCAAACCAACACAGAAGTGGAGCTGTGGTTCCAACGACAAAGCCCCAGGCTCGTGAGTGGAAAAAGCTGCGGGACCGTGCCCAGGCCTTGAGTTCAAGCTCTTAATATTGGCAAACGCACACTCGCAGAAACTGACTCGCTTTTCTCTCCAGCATTGAAAGTGAGCTGCCCATCCTGTATTTTTCTGCTGTGTCTGAAACCCTGAGGACATATGTCAGTATTTCTGTACTTCACCCCCCGCCCCCGTAAAATGGTGATTCTTGGGCGCATTGTCTACGGATGAACTTGTTCGCTAACTCACTTAGCAGCACGGCTGGCACCCAGCAAGCCGGGCGAGGCTCTGGGGGTAATGACTGCCCCACGCCTCATGGCTGCTGGGCGGCTAGCCTCCGCTTCCCGCTCCTCCTGCCGGCTCAGAGCCGCCTGGAGCGGGCGGGGAGTCCGAGTGTGCCCACTTCACACCCTAGGAGCCTGAGGTCACTCTGGGCCACCTTCCTGGCTCCTGCCTTTGAACGCACGGGACACCGCCGCGTACCTGGTCCAGGTATTTCTTCCACACGGGTTCAATGTTGTCGGCGATAAACTCGTTCCAGCCGTGGACCAGCCTGCGCTGCGTCACCGCGAACTCCGACAGTCCACGGTCCAAGTCCACCTGCAAGGGGGTGGCGGTCTCGCCTGAGTGGGCCAAGGCCGGCAAGGACCCCGCAATAGGGATCCCACCCTGCGTCCGTCTCCCTGTCCACAGAGGGCAGGGGCCGGTCCCGAGACCCAGCAGATGGGCAGAGAGAAGGAAAATGGCCCTGCCCCTGTTCTGTCTGACCTAGGAGCCCCTGAGAGCACAGCACAGCGGAGGTGGCCACCGGCCTCCCTGTTAGCCACGCCACTGGCCTCGGCAACTGCGGAAACGGGCTGGCTGCTGCTTCTTTTCCGAAAAGAACCCTGCTGGGCAGTGGTGGCTCACGCCTATAATCCTTGCTACTCAGGAGGCTGAGATCGTAGCTGGAAGCCAGCCTGGGCAGGGAAGGCTGGGAGACTCTTCCCTCCAATTAATCAGCAAAAATTGGACGTGGAGCTATGGCTCATGTGGTAGAGTGTCAGCCTTAAGCAAAAAAGCCAAGCAAGAACACGAGGCCCTGAGTTCAAGCCCCAGTAAACACACCACACACACACACAATTAAAAAAAAAAAGAGAGGACAAAATACACTAAAACCATCGCATTGTGTATAGCTGATAGACACTGAGCTCATTACACCAAGTAAGTAAAGGAAGTTTAGCATTGGTAATAAGGAAAAAGAACTTAGTTGCTCTGATTGTGACCTTGCATTTGAAAAGCCAACCAGAAAGACAGACTGACTGAGGAATCGCTCGATTGGTTCTAGAGTCTTTGCAGCAGGGAAAGAAAATTAATTTTCTAGGTAGGAAAACATGTCT
This sequence comes from Perognathus longimembris pacificus, assembly GCF_023159225.1. Taxonomy (NCBI): domain Eukaryota; kingdom Metazoa; phylum Chordata; class Mammalia; order Rodentia; family Heteromyidae; genus Perognathus; species Perognathus longimembris. Next base: position 2,778,745 of record NC_063170.1, read on the forward strand.
AGGCAGGGGAAAAATATGTCTTTCCTCCAGACACAAATAAGCAGGCCTGCAGACAGATTTTGGATTGTTTTTCAGAGAAAATGGTGGACTTTTATTGCTAGATTTTTTTTATTTGCTTTCATAAAGGTGATGGTTCTAAGTGCACGCACACACACACACACACACTCATAAAGGTGATGGATTCTGAGTACAAACATACACACTAGTATGTTTGCTCAGTCCTCTAAGTAAAGAAAATGAAGGCCATAAAACCAGCACTGGTGGGCTGGGGATGTGGCTTAGCGGTAGGGCGCTCGCCTAGCATGCGTGAAGCCCTGGGTTTGATTCCTCAGCGCCACATACACAGAAAAGGCCGGAAGTGGCGCTGTGGCTCAAGTGGTAGAGTGCTGGCCTTGAGCAAGAAGAAGCTCAGGGACAACGCCCACATCTGGAGTTGTAGCCCCACGACTGGCAAACACACAAACAAACAACAACAAAAGCCCAGCCCCGGCCCCGGAGGGAGCTCCGTGGAAGGGGACCGGTGTGAGTCTTGTACAGGGCTGGGATTCAAATCCTCCTGAACAAAGAAAGTGTTGTGGGCTCAGTACCGGGTGGCTCCACGGAACCGGGGGTGGCCGTGCATGTGAGGTATGACCTCGTGAAGTGGCCGAGCAGCCCTCACCGGCTGGCGGGAGCCGCCGTGGATGGGAACACGCACGGACGGAACGGACACGGACGGACGGGCGCACGGGCGGCCCGGCCCTGGCCGTCCGGGTCACTCTCAGAAGGGAGCGAACCTCCTGAGGAGCCAGCGCCGCGTGGACGCGTGTGTGCGCGTGCGCGCGCGTGAGAGGCGTGGCCTTGGCCCGCCCCGGGGGCTGGCGCCACTCCGCTCTCGGTGCTGCTCCGCGCGGTATCGCAGGGTCCCGTCTGCAAAGCCTCTCACGCGGGGCGCGGGAGGGGACGCGGTGCTTACACACAGCGCTCTGGCCAGGTCCTCGGTGCGGCACTTGCACGCCTCCTTGGGGGCCAGGGCTGTGACCCCCCTTCTCCTTGTCGACGGCTTTCTGTTCCAGCGGCTCGTCAAGCTGTGGAGAGCGCGGTGGCTGGTGAGGGCTCAGTACTGAGGTCTTCCTCAGCTGCCCCCCCCCCGCCACGCCCCCCCTCCCCCGCTGCCCACCCACCAGAAGGGCAGCCGGGCCAACCGTCCCATCGCCACGGGTCGTGCGAACACTACGGCGTCTGACTTGTTTCTCACCCCTGCTCCACATCACATTCAACAGTGCTCCCCTCAGTCCCCCCCCCCCCCGCCCCCGGGGACCAGTGACCTCGCATGCGTGCACGTGCACGTGCGCGAAGATCACAGCCGACAACGCCGGGACACCCGGCTGTTCCCAGCCACGCTCCGCGTGACGCAGCTGCTTGAACAAACCTCCTGCGCGGCACCGGGGCTTGCCAGGCGGCCCGGGCCTCGGGGCCCACCCTTCTGTGACCCCGCTTGCTCACGGGGGGCCCCACCCTTCTGCGACCCCGCTTGCTCACGGGGGGCCCCACCCTTCTGCGACCCCGCTTGCTCACGGGAGCGCCTCCCGTGGACCCGAGCGGCCTGGGAGCTCAGCCGGGAGGCCGTTTCGATCACCCAGGGCACGGGGGAGCTTGGGGTTCTGTGCTGAGCGCCCCAGGCCTGGAAAGACGCCAGAGAAAACACCCGGCGCCCTCGGGAGGCGGCGACGGCGCGGGGGGGGGGGGACCTCAGAACGGGGCCCCGCTTCCTCGAAGGCCGATACCAGGAGGCGATAGCCATCTCTTCCGCTTCCAGGAGCCACGGGGAGCTGCTGTCGACCAACTTCTTCCCCGAAGGCTGGAACGGACGGCGAGTTCCTCTTCCCCTTCCTGCAGCGCCCCTGCCATCCCCCCTCCCCCTCCCCCCCCCCCCCCGCACGAGGGCCCAGGTGCCTCGTTGGCCGACAGGGGCCCAAATCGTGTCTGAGTGTGCGGCCGCGTCTCCGCGCGCCCTCGGCAGGCACAAGGCAGGGGCTAGCCGCGCCGCGCCGGGCCCCATCCGCACGCGCGTCCAGGGCTCCCCCCGCGGCACTCCCACCCTGTGCCCCATCCCCGCCCCCCCATCCCAGGCCGAGTTGGGGCTCCAGCAGCCGCCCTGCCGCCCTGGGTCCCGCCGGCTCTTTCTGGCTCTTCCTGGGGCGATTACGGCCCCCTCGAGTTTGCACGCCGCCTCCGGGATGAGCCCGCAGCACCGTGCGCGCCCCCAAACGGGACGCGGTGGCAGCTCAGCACAGAGCTTTGGCTGGACGAACCTTGAGGGAGCCTCACGACCCACCAGACCCCGGGCCCTGAGGACGCCTCGGCCGGCTCGCGAGACTCCCCGCTGGACGCCCAGGTGTGACACACAGGGCCGCTCGAAGCCACCGAAGCCCAGGGTGCTGCTCCAGAGGCCCCAGGACCGACGCCCGCCGCTGCCTGCGCCCGCAGACCCCCGGGGCCTCCCCGCGCCCCGTCCCCGGCTCACGCGCGTGGCCGCCTCCCGCACGGGCCGGGGGCCTCGCAAGGGCGGCTGCTGTCGTGCCACTCGCACGGGTGTGCACACAGAGGGCGCTCAGAAGTGCAGCGCGGAGAGGTGGGAGGCGGTGGGAAGCGGGGGCCCCCCTCCCCACGGACGGGGGGGCGGGGCATCGCGGTTGCCCCGGCAGCAGCCGTGCCCGCGAGGGGCCGCGGCGGGGACTGGTCGGCGGCCGCGCACGACTGTCCTTGCGCGTGGCACCGCATCGCCGCTTCTAGGGGAGGCCGGGCCCGCGCCACGGCCCAGGAGGACCACGGTGGCTCTGTCTTCCCTCACCAGACAAGCGCTCGGCTCCTTCCCCAGTACGAGCGATGGTGACGGCTGCCCAGACCAGACACGACCCCCGCCCTCCGCCAAGAACGCACCGCCAGCGCCGACTCACAGCAGCGGTGAGGAGCGCCACAGAAAACCTCCCCAGGGTGAGAACATAAACAAGGACTGCGTTTCCTTCCTTCCCTTGTCTTCAAGCCCTGGTCCAAAGGAGTTACCGTTCCACAAATCAGATTACGAATGCGATGCCTCTTGACCCATGTCACCCCTTCCATTTTCTTTCGTGTGTGTGTGTGTGTGTGTGTATGTGTGTGTGTGCCAGAACTGGGGCTTGAACTCAGGACCTTACACGCTCCCTTGGATTTTTCACTCAAGGCTGGTGCCCTACTACTTGAGCCACAGCTCCACTTCCAGGTTTGTGTTGGTTAACGGGAGGTAAGAGTCGCGTGGACTTTCTTGCCCTGGCTGGCTCTGAACCACAGTCCTCCGATCTCAGCCTCCTGAGTAGCTAGGATTAGAGGTGGGAGCCGTCGCGGCCCACCCTTCGCACACTCGAGTTGTCCTGCCTGGTGTGGAATTCCGCACAGGCTGTCTGGTGTGAGATGACCAGTGCCGTAATCCATTTTCTGGGTCACGGCGCAGAGCGGGGTGGCTCGTGGCTGGCGCTAACTGCCGTGCTGGCAGGCAGGCCGCCTGGGCCTGTCCAGCCCTCTGGCGGGTGCTGGGGTTCCGGGACACGGAGGTGTTCTGTTACGTGGGCGCTTCCGTGGTGTCCCCAAGCACTGGAGAAGGGAGGAAAGAGGTGCAGAGAACCCTGAATACGTTGGTCTATGTACGAGAGAGAGAGGCCGAGAGAGAGAGAGCATGCACAAGAGCACTTTGGCTGCCTGCACAAGTCACAGCTCTGGCAGAAGCCAAAGGCCCTGGGGCCTCAGGCGCCTTTGCTCTCAGGAAGCCGGTGGCTGAGGATAAATACTGGGACATCGTTTTGTGTCTTCTTGAACTACAGGACAAATTGCTGATGCAAAGGGGAAAAGCTGGTCCTGGCAAGGTCTGGGGGCGTGGCCCGGAGGGGCGTGGCCTGGAGGGGCGTGGCTTCACGGGGAAGGAGGTAGGTGATAGGCTGGGAGGCTGGGCCATGGTGTAAGAAATGTCTCCGTTTGTGAAGGGAGTGCCAGGTGTCCCGAAGCTAGGGTGGACCCTGGGCTATTTATTGGATTGGAATCTATGACTTTCTATATTTTATGGGTGTAAAACTAAACATAAATCTGTGTACACACACACACACACACACACACACACACACACACACACCTTCCCTTCTGAGATGGCTATGCCCACCCATAGCAAAGAGAACACCTAGCAACGGATTCTTGTAAAAAGCAGCCGGGAGCTGGCCATGGTTCATGGTTCATGGTGGTTCATGTCTGTAATCGCAGCTCCTCAGGAAGGTTGCCGCTCAAGGCCAGCCAGGCAAACAGTTAGCAAGATGCCAACCAGTAGCTGGGCGTCGTGCTGCACGCTTGTCATGGCAGCTACCTGGGAGCATAAGTAGGAGGCTCAAGGTCCAGGATGCCCAGGCAAAAACACAAGTCCTGATCCCAAAAATAAAGCAAAAGAGGCTTAGGGTGTAGCTCAAGTGGTAGTGTGCCTACCTAGCAAATGGGAGGTCCTGAGTTCAAACCCTAGTACAGATAGGTAGGTAGACAGACAGACAGACAGACAGACAGAAATGGGCAGGCTAAATTTAGGGCCATGATGGTCTGAGGAAGCCCTGGTCCGAGTCCACTTCCAGCCAGAGCTCCGCGGGCAGGCCCGGCAGGCCCAGGCCTCCTGGGCTGTGGGAGACGGGGAAGGTTCTCCTTTTGGGTGCTGGGAGTCTCATGGGAAAGTCCCTGCTCCTCATGAAAGGCATGCTGGGTAGTGTGGGTGGGTACCGGCGTGCTCTTTGGGCACTACTAGGTTTTCACTGGTAACACTAGTAATCAAAAAAGGGGAGTACAGGTGCAGAACCATACGCTGGGTCAAGGAGGATATTCTTCTTTTAAAACAAAGCCGTTGCCTGGCCAGGCGCGGGGGCTCACGCCTGGGATCCTAGCTGCTTGGGAGGTGGAGACTGAGGGTTGCAGTCCAAGGCCAGGCCAGACGGAAGCGTTTGCAGGACTTCATCTCGACCCCTGGCTGGGTAGGGGGGCAACGTAGTGGTGACCTGCCCTCCTCAGCCCCACAGGCAAGCACAACGGGGGTGCCCTGGGCCAGGTGAGCCTGGGCACAGGTGAAAAACGACCCACTGAAACAGGGACTAGAGGCGTGGCTCAAGTGGAGGAACGCCTGCCTCCCAAGCAAAAGGCCCTGAGGATTGGTTTGTGAAACCAACCAAACACACACTGAAAGCGAGGTATGGCGGCTCCCACCTGTAATCCCAGCCTCGAGGCCTCCTCTCCCCTAGGGCTGGCTGGCCAGGCCCTCGGGGGGGGGGGGGGTGGGGGGGCGGGGCTGCAGAACAGCAGGGCCACCTCTCTGGCCCAGCCCAGCTGCTTCTGGAGGAAGCCCTTTGGTATCCAGTGGGAAGTCTTCAGAGCCGTAGGTGACCACTACATTGGTGGCGGGAATGGTCACTTTCTGGCAGCCATTTCCTGCCCCGGAGGCCCGCATGAGCTTTTGTTTCATGGTAGACGCTGTGCTGTGTGGACAGGGTCTGAGGGCACAGGTCAGAGGCCGGGCCTCTTCCTTGGGGGGGAGGGCACATGCCCGATGGCTACCCGCAGGACACGGCCTTGAAGAGCGAAACCCACGTGACTGGCGGGGAGCCAGAGAGCGAGGAAGACGGCCAGACGCGCCTTCCTGCAGCCCTGGTCCCATGGATTACATACGCAGCCTCGCCGGCGCTACCCCATCCCCTTGAACCCGAGACCTTTGCCTCCCCACCCTTGGTCTCTCCTACCCACAGGTGCTCACCTGAAATCAGTCCTGTGTCAAGAGCCCCTGGGGGCGGGGGGGGGGGGTTCCCAAGAATGGGGCCTATGTGCCACCCGTCTGTCCTGTCTGCCCACTGGCGCCCCTGTGGGGCCCGGGAGCGGGCTCCCACCTTCCGGCTGGGCTCCGGGCTCTGGCTTAACAATGCCGCTTCACACACGCTGCCAACCCGCCGTCCCCGCTGCCCTGCCAGCTTTGGAGGAAGCCCCGCGCGGCTCCGCGGGCCCTGCCGAGTCTGATTCCCGGACGGGGCGGGGAGAGAACACAAGCTGGAAGGTCTCGGATAACGCGTGGGCTTTCGTCTCGTGGGTGGTCCACCGCCTGCTGTCTGGGGGCCGCTCTGCCCCGCCAGCTCCCCCCACCCCCACCCCCACGCCATCAAGTGGCAGCTGATTCCCACGCAGGGCTCCGGGAGGCCCGGCTGGCGGGGCGGGTCATCCGGGCTCGTCCTCACAACCAGGTTGGCCACGTCGGGGTTCGTGGCCCCAGGCCGCCCCCTTCAGACTCGGACGCGCCACCTGTGGCCACGGGCTTGGGTCCCGACGATCACAGCCCACCCAGGTAGCCCGGCTCAGGTCCCCAAAGGCACAGCCACGGGGCAGGCGGGTACCTCCGGGACTCCCCCCCCCCCCCACGACGGTGCCGTCTCCCAGGTGCTCAGTGATCAGCGCAGTGTCAGGGTGGGTGGGCTGGCGGGCGCAGGCTGCTCGCTGCCCGGCTCCAAGAGCTGAGGCTGGGGATCCCGAACCAGCAAACCAAGTCCCCACACTTGAAAACAGACATCCTCAGCCTGAGCGCTCTCCCAGGAGTCCTAGCTGGGGCTTGGTGGCTCCCATCTGCCATTCTAGACTCCCTGCGAGCCTGAGATTGGGGGGATCGTGATTCAGTGCAACGTGGGTAGAAAAGTTCCAGAGACTCCATCTCACTGGAAGAAGCTGGGTGTGTTGTGCACACCTGTCACCCCAGCTACGGGAAGCCTAAAATAGGTGGATCACAGTTCAGGCCCACGCCCCAGCAGGAAGAAAGATCCTATCTCAGAAACAACCAGTGCGAATACAAAAAGGGCTGGAGGCGTGGCTCAGCAGTAGAGCACCTGCCTAGCAAACATGACTTTCAGAGTTCAGAGTTCAAGCCTTCCTGCCATGGGGCGGGGGGCGGGGGGGGGGCTGAATAAACATAAACAGACAGCTGTGGAGCAGACGGTGTGGACCACTCTACTGAGGAAGCCGCTTCTTTCTCCTTCTGAGGGTGGCGGCCGGTCTCTGAGGCGGCCTCAGCCCTCCATCCTCGCCCTGTGACGGTCTCCCGCGGAGGGCGGCTGCACCCAGGCTGGCTCCAAAGGCGTGCGGGAGGCAGACGAGCGGGAGCCGCTCCTGCGTCCGCATGGGGGCCTGCCCGCCTCCCCTGGGCTCCCGGCCCGTCCTCCGGCCCCACAGTGGCGCTGGTGCAGCCAGGGAAGGGGCTGCAAACCACCCTGGGGGGGCTGGGAAGCGGGGGGGGGTGTCTCCTCGCCTGTGGCCCTCCCCCGGCCCCGAGGGCCTGGCCCTGCCAGCTAGCAGGTCCATTAAGCCACCCCAGACTTCAACCCGCAGGGACGCGGGGCCATAGCGATGGTAAGCGGTGACATTTTAGAGGGGCTCGCGACCCCGGTGGATAACTGAGCTAACGACTCAACACCGCGGCCGAATGCGAACCGAGGACCCACGGTCACATCGAAGGAAGGGCAACGCCCCACACTTCACCACTGTATTATAAATTTGTTTTATAGTTGATTTATAAGCACACAGCTATTTTGTTGCAATAAATATCGTGTTGCTTTTGTGCCTACACTGATATCTCACTTGAATAGAAACAGTGTTCGTCAATAGGGGGGGGGGGTTGTAACCTAAAATTCTTTGTCAGCACTGAGGACTGAACCCCAGGGCCTGTACATATTAGGCAACTGTCTACCACTTGAGCTACGCCCCTCAACCTTCCGCTTGCATTTTGTTTTTCAGACAGTCCTCCTAACTTTGCCTGGGCTAGCCTTGAACTTGTGAGCCAGTCATAGTGATACAGGCCTAGGCTACCAGGCCCAGCTTGCAGTCCATGTCTTTAAGAAGTAGTCCACCAGGACTAGAACAAATCATGCTGAGTGAGACAAGCCAAGAGCAGAGGGACAAACGGCGCACGGTCTCTCCGATATGCCGGGGTTAGAATCAAATTGCAAAGAGACGTGACACAGCAAACATGACCCAAGATACCAATTCACAGGGAGACCAGTAAAGGACAGTCTTGGGAGAAAGGCACCAAAAAGTGAGACCCAAGCACGACTTCAAATGCACCTAAAATAACATACAGACTGAAAAGACCTCCAAAGGTAAGGAAACAAAGGACCTCTCATTACTTAGTCCTACAGTACTTAGAGGATCCTATGTTCTTTACCTCACATATGGTGTACACACGTGCACATCTGGGGGGCCGGGAGGAGGACACAGGATGAATGGAAAGTGGGTGAAAAGAAACAGTACAGTAGCGGGGGGCCCATCAGCTGCGATGGGCGTTCATGAAAGCGAACTAAGCAACTCAAGGGCAGCAGGGCGGAGGGAGAAATGAGGAAAAAAGAAGGAACAGATGACACTAAGCAAAAGGAAAGAAACATGCATATCCCCCGACCCGGAAGGAATTGTGTTATTGCTGATGTTCATCGCGTTCATAAGCACTGTGGACGAGAAGGACGATGTCCATCATTGGGGAGGTTAAAAAATAAATGATGAAAGTGGGAGTGGGTTTGGGGGGAGGGAAGGTGGGCGAAAAATGAGGACGGGGGTAACAAGTATGACAAGAAAGGCACTGGCTGCCTTAAGTATGTAACTGTAAGTATGTAAGTATGTAACTGTATATCATCTTAACAGTAAAAAATAAAAAGGGACTCTTGGTACTCCAAAAGAAAGAAAAAAGAAGTCGTGGGCATGTGGCTGGGTCTAAAGGTTCAAGCCTATAATCCTAGTTACACAGGTGGCAAGGATCAACCAGGAGGATCCTGGTTCAAGGCCAGCTCAAGCAGGAAGTCTTCCAGATGCCACCTCAGTCAGCTAACGCTGGGCACCGTGGTGCGGGCTTGACGTCCCGGTCACAAGGGAAGTGTAAAGAGAGGGCTGCAGTCCAGGCCGGCCGGGCGGGAGGTCTCCTGAGAGCCAAGTCTGACGGTGACCGATTGTTTTCTCAGAGCTTCCAGTGTGGACACACGAATGGCGACCGTTTCCAGACTTCAAAGCTTCCCTGGGTCCCCGTGGCTGGCGGCCCACCCAACACCTCGCTCCTGCCTGCCGGAACCCTGCACAGACCCCTCCTCTTTCCTCTCCTGTCAATCTAAGGGTGACTGGCACCTGGGGCAGGGAGTGGGCGTGGCTTGTCAGCAGCAGCAACCCCCCCCCCCCCACACACACATACACCCACCCATGACCATCTTCTGGGACCGGGTCTGGCTCTGAGGAGGCCGGGAGGATGACAGCTCCACCTGCCGCCCCTGAAGCTCACCCGGAGGCAGGAGAGCACCCAGGAATGCTTCCAGGCACACCTGAGCTCGCAGGGCAGCGCTGGGAGGCCCAGGGGCCAGGACGTGACCTACGCCAGGTGCTCAGGAAATGGGACGATGGCGGCAATGGTCACTTCAGCACACTTGCCTTCTTTCAGGACCGGGAGAGTTCTAATCAGGAAGGCAGAAGAGCAGACACCCTGGCGGGAAGCAGGGCCTCACTGGTCTCCTTCCTCATCCCCGTGGGGTGGAGGAGCCGGGCCTCCAGCATGCTAAACGCTTGTCCCCACCCCACCCCCCTCGCCCCCCGCCCCAGGTGTGGCCTGTGACCGCCCAGGCCACCTTTGTAGACAACACCCCGTGTCTTTCAGCCAGCCTGGGCGGTGGCTGCCGGCATCCCCAGCCTTCCCCACATGTCCCCGGACCGAAGTGGAAGGTTGTGCCGGCCCCAGCCTCTGGGCTGGGCCAGGTTATCAGGTAGCGGCTTACCTGTCTGTGCCTGAGAACACCTGGCTTTGCAGCTAGAAGGGGACTGTCCCTACAGAGACCCAAGACCTGAATGACCTTCAAGGGTTCCCCCCCCCCCCAAACAGCTGTGGAGTAATGCAATCCGCCTGGCATGGCGTGGACTCCCCCCAGTGTCCCCCTTTGGGTTCCCGCATGCCTGCCCCTGCACACCTGGACAACATCTGCACACCTGGTCATGACCAGCTCACATCAGGGGCGCTTGGAAAATACCCAGCAACGCCACACACAGCTGGTCACCATGGGAAAGGACAGCCTCCCACTCTGCCCCCCAAGACCCCGGCATCTGGACTCGCACACCCTCTGGATTAGTAAAATACTCTTTGTAATTGAAACAACTGAGGAATGTTACCACAAAATGCTCTGACTGCCGGCACAGCGGAAGCAGTTCTCAGCAGATCGTGTAGGCTGGAGGTTTCCCTCCACGGGCCGGAAGACCCCAGTGGGGACTGCCGGACGGCTGGGTCGGGACAGCAGCGGGGCCGTGCGGGCCAGCTGCCTCTGCCCACGGGGACGGATGGACACGGGGCCCCCCTCAGATCCATAAGGTGTCCCCAAACAGAGCGGAGCAGGGCCTGGCAGGTCGCCAGCCCTGTGCCCCTCCCCAGCTGCTCTGAATCGGGCGCAGGAAGGGCAGTGACCCATGCAACACGGGAGCCCATTGGTCCCCTGAGAAACTTGGGGTGCTGATGTCCTGCGGGCTGACGTCAGAGGGTCCCCCGAGGTCCAAGTCGGTGGGCAGCTTGGAGAGGTTTGTAAACCAGCATAAGCAGAGCCGCAGGCCAGCCGCTCCTGCTGTCACCGGCATGTCCCGGGGCCATAAGCACTGGGCACTTTTTTTTTTCTTTTAACATCACTCTAATTTAGTTTTTCTTCCCCAATTCTAAGAATCTATCCAGCCGCCTGGGTCCGGCACTCAGGAATTCAACGGCTCTGCAGTCGGAACGACCTAGATTCATTTCCTTGCTGGTTGTGTGACCCTAGGGGCCACGGTAACTCCGGGCCTCAGTTTCCCCTCGGCGGGTTGGGCTGTGTGGGAGGGCTAATGGATGAGCTGGGCCCCCCGGTTCCACTGACTGCCACTGGCTGACACAGCCCGGGCAGGGCGCAGGCCAAGTCGGAGCCGGGCGCGGAGGCGAGGTCGCCCCCACCCCACCCCACCCCACCCCACCGGCGGCGGCCAGGCCCCCCCCCCCCCGCCCGACTCACCAGCGCCTCCTCCTCGTCCCTCTCCAGCACCTCGTAGCGGTGGCCCCGGCCCGGGAGGCCGAGCTTCCGCAGGAACCTGAAGCGCCTCGCCACCATGCTGGGCTTCCCGGGGTCCCCGCCGCGGCCCGCGCCCGGTCGAGTCGGTGTGCGCGCCCGGAGCCTCGGACCGGCCAGGTTACTAGGCAGTGCGCACCTGCCCGCCCAGGTGAGGCCCCGCCCCGGCGAGGCCCCGCCCCGCCCCGCCCCGCCGCGGGCCCGGGGATCCGGAGCTCAGGAGCTCGGGGACCGACCCGGGCCCAGGCTGGGGCGCGGGCGCTGTGTGTTCGGTCCCCCGCTTCTAGACCCTTGCCCGGGGGGGGGGGGGTGGGGGCGCACCGGGACTCCTGCCTGCGCCGCGTGGCTCCCGGCAGGCCGCCAGGCCTCTCCCCGCCCCGCCGCCTCATCTGTGATCCACGGCACCGGGGCCTGGCCCAGAGCCGAGGGGCAGCAGGGTTGGCACGGGGGTCCTGGCCCTCTCCGGCCGGGTGGGCTGCGGTGCTTGCCCGCGTGAGAGGCCGCGGGTGTTTTTGGTTTCCCGGGCTTGGGATTATGGTCCTTCCCTGGGGGGAAACTGAGGGACCCCCGCCCCCCCCCCGCCCCCCCGTGTGCTTGGGGCTGGGCACGGAGCCCTGCGTCGCCTCACATGCGCCCGGGCCCCATGGGCAGCCCTGTGACCCAGGACCTGCCTCCTCAGGAAAGTCACACGGAGGCCTGGCCCAGGACCAGGTAGAGGGTGGCTCCCGGAAAGGCCGAGCCTCGCCCGGGCCTCAGTTTCCTCCTCTCCCGGGAAGGCACTTTGGACTTCGGAAGATGGTCTGTGTTCTTGAACTGCCCCCTTCGAGCAAATATTTGTCACATTCCTCAACAGCTCCCGGGGTGGGGGGGCACGGTCAGCCCTGTTTTGCCCGGCCCAAGGGGCTCTTCTCACCCACACCACCCCCCCACTGGTCACCCACCGGTCCCCACGAAGGGGCAGAGGTGACAGAGAGAGCCGAGCTGGGTCTCAGTCCCGGAGTGTTTTCACCCATCCCTTTATTTTAATTTTTTGTGCTGGTACTAGAGCTTGAACTCGGGGCTTGCACACCGTCCCTGAGCCCTTTTGCTCAAGATTGGCACTCTGCCACTTGAGCCACAGCTCCATGTCAGGCTATTTGGTGGGTCATGGGAGGGAAGAGTCTCATGGGCTTTTCCGCCTGGGCTGGTTATGGACCGCAATCCTCAGATCTCAGCTCCTGAGCAGTTGGGATTACAGGCGTGAGCTACAGGTGTTGAGCTCACCCATTTCTTTAGATGTCTGACCTCTGTCCACCTCAGTTTATGTAAATGGGGGTGTCACACCTACCTGTATGAGTCAGGGTCCCCTGCAGGACACAGCACCCTCAACCTGAGCAACCTGAGAACTGTTTGAGAAGCGGGAGAGGCAGCAGACACGGGAGAGAGTTGTTGCTATAAGCGACCAGGAACTTCAGAGGAGAAAAATGGCTCCGGTCCCAGGACTGAGGCGAAGGCCTAGGAGACAGGAACCTGGAGGAAACGCGTGGAAATGATCTGACGAGCCAAGGAGGCCCTGTTGTGCTGTGAGCTAACACCGGCTCTGTGGAGAACCTAGCCCATCACCCCGCGCTGCCCAGCACAGGAAGTCCTCGGAGATCCTGCTTCCATATGAAAGCACACTGGGGCAGGAGACTCGGTTATCCCTCAGCTCCCTTCCCGTGAGCGTCCCATGAATTTCGGCCCGTGTGGGGTCCTTGGTGGCCGGGACCCTCGCACGTTTCCTGGGGCGTTCCTGGGGTCCCTTCCCCAGCTCTGACCCGTGGGCCGCCCCTGCCCTCCACGGCCCCGCGGCCAGGGCCCCTCCCGGTCCCCCGCCACGGCGACAAGGCTGGAAGGCGGGGGAGGCAGGTGTGTGAGCAGGGCCCCCGGCCCGTGGCCGTGCGGATCACGCTGACCCGCTCCAGGAGCATGTCCTGGAGTGAGCACCGTGCGTTGTGATTTTTAAAAATTAATTTCCTTCATTGTTATTGTAGAGGTGATGTACCGAGTGATTACGATGACATGAGTCAGGCAAGGAGTGCACTTCCTTTCCTACCGTGTCTTCTGTTCCCTCCTTCACTCCCAGCCCCTCCTGCGTTGTGATTTAAAGGGAAAAAAGTCACCATGGCCCACGTAGATCTGCGGGGTTCTCCTTAATGGATGGAGCTTTTCTGACTGACTGGCTGGCACGCTGTGGGTCTAGACATTTCCAGGCCCCTAGCAAAGCGGCTGACTTGCCAAGCGGAGTCTTTGTAAATCATCATCCTGACTCTCTCTTAGGAAGTTCAGGCTCTCGTCTGTCTGGGGCTGCTGGACCGTGGATCGGACACGGGGAGTACGGAGCGGAGGTTAGGCCCCACTTTCTTCCTGGCCCTTGTTCCTCCTGGGTGTCTGAGATTTTCCCTTTGTGTCTCCCCCCCCCCCCTTGCTTTCATGTGTATTTGTGCTTTCTGAAAGCAAGCGCTCTTCTCTCTCCGTTTCCCTTTGATTCGGAGCACACGGGGTTATTCAGAGCCTGTCCCCGCGCGGGGACAGCTGCTTCTCCCCGCCTCCTCTCTGCATTTACAGCTCATGGCCACCACCAACCCACCTCCAGAGCTGCTTTCCTTGCAGAGTTTCTTGCTTGTTGTCCCCCTCCCCCTCCCCCGCCCTGCCTTCAGCCCAGAGATTTAAGAACCTCTCCCTCCCACATCCCCCAAGGACTGTCCGTGGACGAGGCGGCAGGCTGGGAAACCAGATTTTGTGGCCCGATCCGTGGGCTGGAGGTGAGCGTCCCGGGCGGGCCGGGCACCAGAAGCATCCAGCCTTTCTGGAAAGGTCTGCTCTCGGCGCCTTGAGCAACGAGTGAGGTCATGCCTGCCCCCTCCCTCGCTCTCTCCTGGGGAACGCCATCCTTTCCTTCCCGGCTCGTTCCCGCCCGGCCGTGCACCTGGCCCTGATGAAGTCACAGGCCGCCAGAGCTTGATTTGATAATCAACAGCCCTCCCGGGCCAGGCAGTGAAGGCGTGCTTTCCAGGAGGGGCCTCCTGACAAAGGGACGCTTCAGAGCTATCCGAACGCCGCAGGAATCGCTTGCAGCGATGGCTCCTTGCAGCAGCCCCCGCCGCTGGCATCTGTGTCCCCCGGCGGGAGTTAGGACGCTGGAGATAAAACCAGGGAGGTCGCGGTGAGGCAGGAGGCCCTCTCCCTGCCCCCCCGAGGAGGTGACAGGCCACCGCACACAGTGACAGGTCAGGGGGAGACAGCAGGGGCTCAGCGATGGCCCCGGGAGCGACAGGTCCAGTCTTGACCTCCGGGAGCTGAGTGGGCGTGGGGGGGATTGCTGCAGATACGGGGGGCAGCGGGGGGGACATCTGGGCTGTGAGCAGGAGCCCTGACTCCGGTCCTCACCGGTGCCCCGAGAGGAGGCAGAGGAGCCGGGTGCGGCCGTCCATGCCTGAAATCCCAGCTCCCTGGGAGGCAGACGTGCGGAGGGCCACTGCCGAGGATGTTTCCATCTCGGTCCGCGAGCTGACACACGCAGCAACCATAGACTGAGGCTGGCCTCCAGCAAAAGCACAAGACCCTATCTGGAAAAGAATGAGAGCAACGAAGGACCGAAGAGTGGTAGAGTGCCTGCCTAGGAAGTGGGGGCCCTGAGTTCAAGTCCCGGAATCGCAAACAAACAAGCACACAAAACACGATTATTGTAATCATGATAGGGAAGGGGCAGCCAGGGGCTGGGCGGAAGTCAAGTGTCGCGGGCACAGGGAACTCGAGGGGCTGCTGGGAGCCGCGGGGGCGGGGTGGGTCCTCCTGGAGCCCCCAGACCACGCGTGGCCCCGCCCACATCGCCCCGGAAGGGATACAGAATAAATGCCCGTGCTCCGTGCCCCGCCAGCTGGGCCTCGGTGTCACCAGGGGGCTGGCCGGGCGCCGTGGGAGGTGGCACCGGGGTCCTGCCCTGGCTCTTGTGCTCCGGACTCGCTGGAGCCCAAGGGGTAAACGCATAGCTCGGATGCCGGCCTCCTCTTCTCACCTCTGGCTCCGTCCCCTCGGGGGCCGTTTTCCCCGGGAGCCCGCCTCCCTTCGCCCTCGGTGGCCCCATAACCGTTGACACCTGGCACATGTATAAGCCCGTTTACCAAAGGATTTGTGGAGGAGGAAGGGATGACCTCGGCAGGGGTAAGTAGCAGAACCTTCTAGAAGGTGGACTGACTCCCCAGCTCTCCTCTCCAGCCTTCCAGACCTTCTTCTGGATGCTGTCCTGCTGCCAGCTCGTCTCTGCCCACCCTGCCCGTCCCCAGGAATGCTCCCCAAAGCCCTGTGCACCCCCTAAGCTCTGACCCCATTGCCTCCTGCTCACTGTCCTTTCTGGATGGAGTGAGGTGCACTTCAGGGGTCCCCCCCAACTTCGACCCCTGGTTTTTGCGGAGAGGTGGCACTTGGTCACAGCCACGCGTTGGAAAGAAGGCGCTGCGTACCGAGAGTCCGACGGACAGACACGGGGCGGCCCGTCCACGCAAGGCTGTTTCTGCGGCCCCAGACATGACCGAGGCACGGACGCCCGGGCCACGTGCAGGGCCCGGAAGCAGCCGCGAGCACGCGTGGCTCACGCCGCGAGACCACCCAGCGCAGGAAATCCACAGGTGGAAAGCGGGAGGGGGCGCGGGCTGGGGGAGGGGCGCACTGGCTCACCAAAGCAGGCGATGGATGCAGTGTGTCTCGATCACCACCAGCCCCTTCGGCATTCCCGCCCCCCCGCCCCCCCCCCCCCCCCGCCCTTACTTACCTCCCTGTCCGGCGATGTGCTGAATGCCAGGGCTCCCTGTCCAAGTTCTCCCGGGAGCTGGGCCCCATGCTGGTGTTGATCAGAACATGGCTTTACTTGGGCCTCGGGCTCCTGGCAGTCATGGGGGGTTTCCCAGGCCCCCCCCACCCCCGTCAAGAGCTGTGGGGACCGGGCTCCTCCGCCTGCCTCAGCCTGGCACACCCCCACCCCCAGGCAGCCAAGGAGACCTCCCAGGAGGTCAGGCCAGGCGGGTGTGTCCCGCCCTGCCTTCCACTTGGGACAACTTAGTCTCTGTGAGAATGTTCTAGAAAAATGACTTTAAGGGAGTCAATGCTGGCAGCTTGAATGGAAACATAGGAAGGAATGTGGCCAGGTCAGCCTGACCACAGGACAAAGGGATTCTTTAACCACGTTCGCTTTCACGGGGAGGCCTGAGCCCTGGGCAGGGCTGGGCGCCCACTCTTTCCCAGCTTCGCCTCCCCTTGCTGTGGGGCAGAGGCTCGGGGCCCTGGGCCCCTGCTCTCGGGGGGCCCCTCTGGCTCCAGCAGGCGTGGAGGCCTCACAGTCCCCGGGCTCGCTGCTTCCTGTGCCCGGGAACGTGTCCAGGCAGGCGGGCAGGGTACACGGCCGCAGGGGCCATCTCGGCCCTGGAGGACGCCAGACTTCCTGGGACGCGGGGCTGGCCTCGCCCCGTCCCGGCAGAGTGGGAGGGGGAGAGGTGGGGCTCCAGCACCCCAGCGACCTGCCAGCCAGCAGCTGCCTGTGCGTGTGACTCCCCACCTTACCCGGGAAGGGGCTCCCGGACAGGCGGGGCCTGCTCTGCATTTCCACCCGGGCGACTCCACCGCCACCTGAGGCCCAGGCAGAATGACTGTGCATCTTGTGTACACACGCAGACAGCCACCAGCTGCCAGCTCGCCGCAACCTATCATTTATTTGTGCCAATAAATAGTTACATCTGCGAATAGATCAAGTCCTATCAGAAACCCCAGATAGGAGCTTATCAGTCGCGCCACCTGTGACCCCCCCATTTGGAGCTATAAGGGAGGAGCACCCCAAGACGGAGACATGGCAAGGCACAGTGACGCCCCTCCTTCCTTGCTAGCCACCTGTCAGGAGGCTTGCCCGGGGAAACCTGCCCCGGCGAAGGACCTCTGCCTCCGAACCTGCAACCACATCACACGGACACGGAGAGGGGCTTCAGAGCGCCGCCCCGTGGGTGGGGGGGGGGATTTTGAGACCGGGGGGCTGCGGGCTCAAAGCGCCACAAAGCGCCATCCAAGCCCAGACCCCCATCGCTTCAAGTGTGGGGACCCTGGCTTCCCTCCAGCACACACAGGGCTCCCCTTCAAATGCCAGGCTCTGGGACCATTCGGATCTGAACCATGATCACCTTGCGATTAACAAGGGATGCCATTCATTCGTTTGCTCTGAAAGCTTAAAGCTCAGCCCATCAAAGCCAAGGTCACCCAGTGGCGAGAACGGACTCACAAGGGAGTAGGCAGGGTCACTTCCGTTACACAGTGGGTGAATTTATTGTAAGAACCAGAGTAAGACCTGGAAGAAATCTACAAGAATCAGCGAGCGGGCTTAGACATCCTCCCGCAGGCACCGCGGCGTCCCGGGGTAGGTAGCTCGGGGGCGGCGGGCCCCTCATTCCACGATGGAGAACGCAGACTTGGCATGGGGCCCCCGCCCGGGCACCACACCCGGGGCAGCGCCAAGCTGGGGATGAGGCGTGCGGGCTCCACGGAGCTCTGGGGCCACGCTCCGGGGAGCCGGCTGCGACTCTGAGTCCCGCTGCTTTCCTGACTGTCCCCAAGGCTTAGAAGGGCGCGGAGGAGCCATCTTGAACGCAGGCTGCAAAGGAAGCGGAGGGGCAGGGTTACCTAGGCATGGCCCCCCGGGGCCTGGACGAGGGGTCACGGGATGTGCGGTCCCCTCCATCCGGGTCCCCCTTAGCGGC
Source organism: Perognathus longimembris pacificus (assembly GCF_023159225.1). Taxonomy (NCBI): domain Eukaryota; kingdom Metazoa; phylum Chordata; class Mammalia; order Rodentia; family Heteromyidae; genus Perognathus; species Perognathus longimembris. Next base: position 2,796,608 of record NC_063170.1, read on the forward strand.
ACCCGAAGGTCGCCAGTTTCCTCGTGATCCAAGGCGTCACTCCTTGCGAAGTCTCCGTGGGCGACGTTCTCCGCATCGCCTGCTCCCCCAAGCCCATTTAGAGAGCAAGGAACCCAGCGGGGAGCCGGAGGCGTCCTCTCCCGGTCACCGGCCCCGCGCTCCCGCCCCCGCCCTGGGCTGCAGCTCGAGGCCGAGCCCCTGCCCCCGCCCGACCCCAGACTCCCCGGTGCTTCGGACACACACACCAGGGCACAGCTCCTGTCACACACACGGCGGAAGCAAGGGCCCGAGCCTCCTGGAGAGCCCAGTCCCGACATGCTGGAATCTGACCCCCCCCCCCGTTTCTCCTTCCTTTCTCTCCCCTGGCGGGGACTCTGCCCCTGGGGCTCTCGGGGACCCCCTGGGTGGCAGCCACCCCTAGGCTTCTGTACACGCCAGCACGGGTCCCACCGGGGGCAGGGCCAGAGCAGAGCTTGGGCCTCCCTCTGGTCCCCGATGCCCAGACGTGCCCCTCGGGACTCAGCCCCAGGCAGCAGCTTCAGAGCTCAGCCCCGCGTCACCGGCGCCCCCTCTCCCCGCCTCCCACAGCGGGGTTCCCCGGGCCTCGCCAGCCATGTGGCATTTCCTGCACCTGTCATCTTCTTGCCCATCTACCTGCTGGCTCGGCCAGCCTCCTACCACGGGGGGGCACCCGAGAAGAGCCAGGACACCCCAGGGCGGTCCCTGGCATACGCCAGACTACTGCGGAGCAGCGGGGTGCCAATGCCATGCCTGTCTCGGAAGTAGGGGTGCAGACTAGACTTGGCAATGCCGGAGGCGCTGGCAGCTGAGGCTTGGGGACCCCCAGGCGGGGGGGGGGGGCAGGGGAGGTCGCGCCTGGCCTGGCCGTAGGTTAAGGGCTGCAGAGACACAGCAGCGCTTCATGTGGGGACTGGGGTGGGATTGGGATTCCCCCAGTAGATCACGCCTGGCCCCGTCCCCCCCAGGCCAGCGTTCCCCCCACCCCCGGCTCTCCCCTCCTCACCCACCGGCTGTGGCTTTACGGAAAGGTTCACGGCTGTCCCCGTCCAGGTTCCGCCACGTTCTTGGAGTCACCGTCTGAAACACAAACATGGCGCCACCAGGGCAGGGGTGTCCAGTCCTGCTCAAGTCCTGCCAAGTGAAGGCCCAGCACCCAGGCCTGGCCTGCGAGGCCGGTCCTCAGCCCCTTCCCCGGGGGGTGCCTCGGGGCCCGCCGGGGCTGCCCATTGTCCCGCAGCCGCCAGGCCGCCGCCGCCGCCGGGGTTCCCACAAGCCAGCCTCCGCCCGCGCTCCTTCCCGCCCGCCCGCCCCGGGGGAAGTCCTTCCCGGCCTTCCGGTCTGAAGCGTCCTCCTCGCACCCGATATGAGACAGGAGGAGCCGCGTTAGCACTGTCATGACCATGTGGCAGGCTCCTGGCGGACAGGGCTGCGCGGCGCGGGAGCCGGGCGGTCCTCTTACGGGTGCACCGCCGCCCTCCAGCACGGAAGGGTGCTCAATGTTTCATAAGTATGTGCAGTGAGTTATTATTATGTTTAATCTCATATTAAGCCGGGCGCCAGTGGCTCCCTCCTGTCATCCTAGCTACTCAGGAGGCTGAGATCTGAGGATTGCAATTTGAAGCCGGCCTGGGGAAGAAAGTCCATGACACTCTTACCTCCAATAAACTACTCAGAAAAAAAAATGTGGGAAGTGGTGCTGTGGCTCAAGGGGTAGGATGCTAGCTAGCCTTGAGCCAAAGGAGCTCAGGGACAGCGCCCCAGCCAGAGTACAAGCCCCAGGACTGGCAATAAATAAGTAAGTGAACAAACAAATAAATCTCATATTAGCATGAATTAAAGGTACAAAGGAGTTTCAATGTGATATTTACAACATGCATACAATGCACCGGTCACATTTCCCTCATCTGTGTTATTCCTTAACCAACCTCCTTGAGCGAATTCTTGATAAAGATATACTGAATATGTAGAAAAACAGGTAGAAGAGAGATCTGTGGATGGGATAATGGAGGGATAAGTGGATGGACAGACAGATGGGCAGGTGGGTAGGTGGATGGGTGAGTAGATGGATGGACGGTTGGGTGGATGGGTGGATGGTTGGGTGGATCGATGGGTGGGTGGAAGGAGGGATAGGTGGATGGGTGAGTAGATAGATGGATGGATGGATGGATGGTTGGGTGGATGGGTGGACGCAGGAGTATCTGGTGGGTAGATGAATAGAGGAATAGATGGATGGGGATGGATATTGGACAAGTATGCAGTAGGTGGGAAGATGGATAGACGGTGAGCAAACAAATACCCTGGGGGAAGGATGATTTAGATAGGTGGGAGGAGGATGGTATCTGTTATCTTTTCAGAGTCCTTCACTGGAGTAGGAGAGACAGAGCAAGCCTGCCCCAGGCTCTGATGTTCTGATCCCTGGTTGCTCTAAGCTAACACTTCAGCTAACACTTGCCCCGCGCCCAAGACAAACCATAGCTTTTACTTTGTTTCTCACACCTAGTTTCCATTCTTGCCTCTATCTCAGCCCTGGGCATTTATTTTTTCATTCCTGCGGCTTGAACTCCGGGCCGGGCGCTGTCCCGGAGCACTTTTGCTCAAGGCTAGCACTTCACCACTTTGAGCCACAGCGCCACCTCCAGTTTCCCGGTGGTTCGTGGCGGATGCTGTCCTTCCCTGTGCCCCCCGATAAGAATAGTTGGTTTCATTTTTCTCTTACCTGGATATTCTTTGTAAAATTTGTGCCGCAGGAACCGCCCATCTGGGAAACACGTGAGAAGGAGACGCGGTCAGGGCCAGGAGGCCGCCACCAGCCCGCGTCCCGTCCCTGCGGCCAAGGGCCGACTCCTGCCGCAGGGGGCGCTGCGGGCCTGCGGCCGCACAGACCCGGTTCTGCGCGCCACCCGTGTCTTCCCTTCACCCCCGAGACCCGCGCTCAGGACGAGGACGGCAGGGCACGCGCTCAGCCCCCGGCAGCCCGGGGACGCTCGAGCGGCTCGGCTCCGCGCATCGCCGCGCGCGCAGAGACGGCTGGGGAGCAGCCCGCGCCGGCCGGCCGCCCGTCCCTGGCTGGCCCTGCTCGGAGGGCTCTGCCCGCGCGATTCCGGGCAGTCTCGTGGCCGTGGGACAGACGAGGAAGCGGAGGCTATGAGGGCGAAGGGAGCGGGCAGAGTCACCCACGCAGGAGGCGCCGTGCGGGGACTCAGCAGAGGGGCAGGACGTGGAAGGCGCCGGGGCCGGGGCAGGGGCGGGCTCTGGGTCAGGCCTGGGGGGCCCGGGGTGGTCTGCGGGGCAGGGCCAGGAGGACTCGGGGCTCCCGCAGCCACCCCAGAAGCGGGGCCTGGGGCCTGCGCGCTCACCTGCCTGCCGGCGCTGCTTGACGCACTGGCCGCGGTTGGGGACGCCCTCGGCCGCGTCGCCCGGGCTCAGGATGTGGCACTCGTAGCCGGAGGGACAGAGCAGGGGCTCCACGCCGTCCTCCGTGGTGCTGCAGGCCTCTGCTGGCGAGGGCCCGCGTGGGGGGGGGGGTCACAGGGAAGACCCCACCCGGCACCCCGGTACCCCCCCCCGCACCCACCCCGACTCCAGGCCTCCCAACACGTGTACACACGCGTGAGCTCTGCACACAGGTGCCCCCAGTTGGCACACACGCTCACAGTCCCCCCTCCCCCCCAGCTCCCTGAGCCTCCGAGCTGGGGTGAGACTGTCACCGAGGGGACAATGAGTGGGGGGCCCCTCCCCCTCCCCCGCCGCCCCTCCCCCCTACCTTGCAGCGCCTCCTCGGGGCCGTCCAGCAGCCAGCCGTTCCCGCCCAGCCAGCGGGGTTTCGGCTGCACAAGCCAGTCTAGCACTGAGACAGGAGGCGTGTGTCAGGCCGGGGGGGGGTTCCGCTCCAGCCTTTGGGGGGTTCCCAGCACCCCCAGAGCCGCCGCCAGGGGCGTGGCTAAAGGCTCGGCAGTGCTCAGTGCTCCAACCCCACCCCCACCCCCACCCGCCCAAGAGCTCTTCCTGCTGACCAGAGAACGAATGCATGCATTCATTCCTTCCCTGCCACCCGGTACCCCGCCAGCGCACAGGGAAAGGCATCCATGCCAGCCACAGCAGCACAAGGAGCAGGAGAGGCTGCCCCGGGGGGCTGCGTGGTGAGCGCACCCCCCCCCGCTGACCCCCTCCCCCCGCCCCCGGCCCGGCCCGGCCTACCCGGCGGGGGCGGCACGGCCTCCAGGCAGGCGTAGGCACAGCCGTTGTAGCAGCAGTGCCGGTGTCGCGGGCACTCGGCGTCGGCCTGGCAGCGGGCAGCCTGGCAGGCGCCTGGAGGCAGCGTCCGTGGGGGTGGGGGGGCAGCGGTCAGCGCGGGGCTGCCGGGGGCCGGGGGTGCCCTCCTCGGCCTGCGGGAGAGCGGGAGAGCCGAGGGTCGGGGCGGCCCGGCTGCGCCCGGCGGGCCCCTGGCCACGCTCTTCGTGCCGGCGGGGAAAGCGGTGAACCCGCTGACCCAGGCGCGGGGAGTTGGCCTGGAGGTTAAAAGATGCTGTCCAGGGAGGCCCTGAGTTCAAGTCCTAGTGCCAGCGCACACACGATGAATGAATAATTAAACATGGTATAAAGACGCCATACGCGACTGGCAGTCTGGAGGGAGACACACCACGCTCACGTTCACACAGAAGTGGAGTCCCTCTACGTACAGCACTGAGGATGTGCAAAGCACACCCAGAGCAAGCAAACCTCCACCGCAGCTTGGGTCCATCCCGCGGATCCGCCCGGGGGGGGGGTCCTCCTCTAACCCGGAGAGTCCGCGCCCACCCCAACCTCCCCCCGGGTTCTGGCCATTCCCATCGCCTGGCGCTGTCCTCCCCCTGCGGAGCGGAGCCCTCCCTCCTTTCCCCATGGACACCCCCCCACTGGTGCCTGGCTCAGCCCCCCCCCTTAGGGAGGGGGCCCCCAGATCGCACGGTCAGCCCGGATGCCCGCGGGGCCCCCTCCACAGACCCGCAGCGGGGGGGGGGGGGGGGGGCCATCGACACCGGGCGGCTGGCAGGGGGCGCCGGGCACCACGCCTGCCCGAGGACGGTGGGACCTGGTGATCTCCCCAGGACCCCCGGGGCAAGCGCGGAGGGCTGGGAGTGCAACTCGGCGGCACAGCACCTGCCGGTTCTAGAACGTTCCCCACGCCACCCTCAGGGGGGGCTGTGTGACCGCAGCACACGCCGTGACACCCACGGAGCCCAGGACGGCAACTGCCCTGGAAGGGAAGCCTGGGCACCGTCACCAGTCCTAACTGGCACAAGCCACCCCTGTCCCTTCAGCCCAGGCCGGCTCGTCCTCCGTGTGGCCTCCGCAGACTGGCTGGGGCCGGGGGGCGTGGCCGGGGGCGTGGCCGGGGCCGGGGGCGGGAGGGGGCGGGGGCGGGGGCGGGGCGGGGCCGGGGGCGGGGCCGGGGCGGGGCCGGGGCCGGGAGGGGGCGGGGCCGGGAGGGGGCGGGGCGGGGCGTGGCCGGGGGCGTGGCCGGGGCCGGGGCCGGGGCCGGGGGCGGGAGGGGGCGGGGGCGGGGGCGGGGCGGGGCGGGGCCGGGGGCGGGGCCGGGGCCGGGCCGGGGCCGGGAGGGGGCGGGGCGGGGCGGGGCCGGGGTGGGGGCGGGGGTGGGGCCGGGGGCGGGGCCGGGGCGGGGCCGGGGGCGGGGCCGGGGGCGGGGCCGGGGCTGGGGCCGGGGGCGAGGGTAGAGATCCTGCAGGCCGGCACGAAGCCGGCACGAAGCCGACGCCTCCGGGAGAGCGGCCGGAAGCGGCGCTGCGGCTCCAGCGGTGAGCGGCTCACCTTGCGGAACAGCGGCTCGGGGACAGCGCCCGGCCCAGCACCAAGGCCCCCCGACCAGCACCCAAGTGAAAATAAGACTGAAAAGGACGTGGGCGAGGACGGCACACCGTGTGTGGAGGGCCCCCAAAGACACCAGAGAGCCCCCTCGCCCCCCCATCTCCCACCCGTCACTTTCAAGCCACAAGCAGGGGGCATAGTCCCAGCCATTCCTGCAGAGTGGACTCATGGCACTAATGGACTCGCTGCTGGAGCCTCCCGGGTCTTAATCCGGATCCACCCCGACAGCCGCCTCCTCCCCTTCCAGGCCCTTTAGCCACGGCCACCTGCACACCTAGCCTGCCCCTCCATCAGGACGCGTGGATGGGGGCGGGGGGGGGGGTGGAAGCTGGCCTTGCTGCCACCTCCCGCCCACCTCCCGCCCGCCCCCTCCCCAGCCCTCCCTAGCCCTCCCGCCGGCCCCATAGCTCAGTCGGTGGTGCTTCCAGCATGGGGTCTGCACAGAGGTCAACTTCGGTTGTACCCTTGCTCTCCGAGGAGAGTCGGATGCCTTCTCTCGGAATTTGGACAGAACAACAGGGACGAGTGCGGGGGGGGGGGGGGGGGAGGGCCCAGTGGGGCCGCCAGACGGCAGGGCAGGAGGAGCAGAGCCACCGGGCTCACGTGGAAGGGCTCCGTGCTCAGGGTGCTCCGTGCAGGGCAAGGCGGCGCTCAGGACGGCTCCGAACAAAGGGCCTTTTCTGGAGTTGCGAGAGAAACATGGAGAAGGGACCACCAGCCTCTTCCCACCCCTGTGCGAATTATCCACTGCAGATGAGAGAGGGCGAGGAGGAGGAGGAGGAGGAGGAGGAGGAGGAGGAGGAGGAGGAGGAGGAGGAGGAGGAGGAGGAGGAGGTGATGGTGATGGGTGGGGGTGATCGGCAACAGCGGCTGGCAGGCCGCTAGGGGGCCCCGTCTGCTAACTGTCCCACGGTGGCCGGGGCCCGGCGTGGTTGGCTAGCAGGCCAGGGGCATCTGATGCAGACATATCTCTCGCGTTGTACAATGCTCCACTCGCAGAGCAACGGCTGCTGAGCGTTCGCATCTCCGTGGCTCCGTGGCGGACGCCAGCACGGAGCGGGCGGGGTCCCGGCCCTCGGAGCTCCGTGCTGCCGGGCGCCACAGGCAGCAAGCGGGACTCGATCACCCCACCACCGCCGCCGGCTGGGACCAGGGGCCACACGGGCCGCATCCCTAGGAGGAAGGGGGCGTGGAAACAGCCACCCCCCCCCTCACAAACAGGGCTGCATGGCGAGGAAACCAAGGGGTGGGCTCCCCACGTGGGGAGGCCTCGGGCTCAGCACCGGGGCCGCGGAGCCAAGGTGGTGGCCAGACAGGCAGCGTTGGCTACATCCCCCATTCGGATGGTTCTCGCCCCTCTGCGGCCACTGTAGGGAAACTGAGGCACGGGACACACGTGCGTGTTCACATGCTGGCTGGATACTACCCTATGCAAGTGGCAGGTGTGGACACGCAGACAGGCCATGCCCAGAACAGGACACCCCACGGACAGCAGTGGGCAGGGAGGAGGCGCAAGGGGGGGTGGTTCACGGGGGGCACGGGCTTCCTGTAGAGGTGACCTAAGTGTTTGGGGGACAGCGAGGTGGGGGCTCCACCACATGGCAGATACACAAGACGCCCCGTATTGTTTGTTTAAAATGGTGAGTATTATGCCCTGTGAACTGCACCTCGGTTTTTTTAAAAAGTGTAAACGGTAAGCATAAAATAACACTATGCCAAAAAAAAAAAAAAAGAGAGAAAGCCTTCTGTGTCTAGCTGCTTAACGCAACGGTCTAGACGGCGCGCCGTCCAATGCCCCCGGGTCACGTCTTGAAGGACGACTGGTTCCTTTGGATTCGTTTACAACTTTCTGGGTTGTCTGATTTATTTTTTTTTGCGGTGAACATCATCATCCTAACAATTGGGGAACAGCGTGTGGGGTCATTTCCATCTAGGGGAGAAGCATCTAGCCCGCGGAGCAGCTCTCCTCCCATGGCGTCCCGCCCCCTCCCCCCCCCCCCCCCCCCCCGCCTGCGGCCCCTCCCCCCCTCCCCTCCTCAGCAGGGCTCTGCCCCTCTTCAGAATGTCTCCGCGGCCTCCTAGCCCTGCACGCGCAGCCCAGCGCACCGCAGCACGGGGCGGCTCGGTGGAGGAGGAAACCCATCTCCCTCTAAGTATTATTTGCTCTTCCTCTGGATTTCAGACGTCAAAGATCTAAAAATAAAAGCCTCCTTGGAACGCGCGGACAAACGCCGTTTCCTGACGTCCTGGCCCCAAGAACTGGGAGCAGAGCCGACGCCAGTTTCTCAGAGAGGCCCTTAGAAGACCAGAATCCCACAGGCTGCAAGCCCAGCCAGCACTCCCGAGCCGCCCAGAACCTTCCGAGCCTCTCCTTATACTCTAAAAGGCCTTAGTGTAAACCCTCACTCGGTTGTGAACGGTGCGTCAGAATTCGGGCACAGAGCACGCAGCAAATGTCAACTCTCAGGAAAGGAGCGGAGGGAACCTTGGCAGGGCGTTTGGGGCAAAGGTCTCTCAAGGAGGTGACCATAAAGCTAAGAGGACAGGGCGCTGGGGTCGGCCTGGGGGACCTGCTAAGATGACACGGCATCCGGGGCAGGGGCGCGGAGACGGCCTCCCGTGTCTTCACAGAACTCACATCCGCGTGGAGTCCTGCTCCCCCTCTCACAGACACCACCCACACACAGAGGGACAGGCGGAGACCCCGGTCCCAGCCCGGCACTGCTACGCACGAGGGGATGTGGGACAACCACACTGCCCGCGAGGGGCCTGGGGCCCCGCAGAACCCGCCCCCCCCCCCGGGAGCCCAAGGCCCGGGCCCTCTCTGCCACACGCTGTGCAGGGGCAGGGAGGTGTCACCGGAGCTCAGGAACTTTGCCAGCCCCGCTCGAGGTGACACCCGCCAGTCCCCCACACAGAAGCCACCCGGCCAGAGCGAGCCAAGCGGGACACCGGCAGCCGCGCTGACTGACCCAAGGCTGGCTGGCTTCCGGGCACGAGTGTACAGCCACTCCGGGAGGTTGCCACGCATGGAGGGAAATACAGACGTGTGGCCCTCGGGAGCAGCGCGAAGAGCAGAAAGTGGCAAAGGCAGGAGGTGACCAACTTCTAACAGGAACGCTCTTCCTTCCTTTTCAGTATAAATTGTACGGCACCGTTCTGTTGCTGAGAAAGTCACCGTGATGATGGAAGGGCTCCCTGGTACCCAGGTGTGGGGGTTTTCCGGTCTGCTGGCGCTGTGGCGGTGGGCGTGGTGGTAGAGGCAGCGCGCTGCTCACCTCGTGGGGGCCAGGAAGCCGAGAGGAAGGGGCGGGGACAAGATGTGCCCATCAAGGACACAGCCAGGGATTACTTCCTCCAGTGGCTCCGCCCCTAAACTCTCCCATCCTGCCCTCCTCGTTCCTCCCATTCAGAGACCCACCAGAGGATGGAGCCTTTGACGAACCCAGAGCCCTCAGCATCCACTCGCCTCCCAACCCTCCACAGCCAAACTACACACATGATTAACTGCAGGCGGGCGGGGGATTAATGCATAACGGAGGCCGGCACAGAGCCCAGGAGTCCCAACTGTCACACTACATGAATAAAATCCACCCGTGCGAGAGACAGGCCCGGGGTCACGCTGAGAACGAGCCTCTCCTCGTCTCTGCTCCCCTACTCTCGGCTGGTGCCCCGAGAGCTCAGTCAACACCCCAAGTCACACGGCAGAGGGGAGCAGAGCCACCTGGCCCCCGGGGGCCGGCTCCTCACCGCTGGCCACCCCGGCTCTCAGGACCGCTGTCCTTGGCCCTCTCCTGCTCCCGGTCCCACCTTCCAGGGCGGGGCTGGTGTCCCCACCCCACAGGGCCCCGCCCGGCACCTCCCCCGGGAGCAGTTCCCGCTAGCTGGCGATGGGACCCACGCATCACGGACACGAGTGGCAGCTCTGTGGAGCAGCCACTACGCCAAGTCCTCCACACGTCAGCTGGGCACTGCCAGCGCCCGGCACGGCCCGAGCCCCAGGGCCCCTCAGACAGCTTCATCACAGCCAGGGGGGTCCCGAGGGTGCCCTGCCTGCCCACCACCCACCTCTGGCTGGAATCAGAGACCCCTGCCCGCCCCACCTGGGGACCCTAGAAGGAGAGGCCAGCACTGAAGACCTCAGTCTCCCACCTTCAGGGCCCCCCGTCCCTCCCCCCCACAGACACTCACGCGGGGCCTCTCGGCCAGCCTGGGGTGCAGCGCCCGCTTCCAGATATTCTTGGCGGAGGCGTCTTGGAGCAGCAGCAGCAGCAGCAGCAGCAGCAGGAAGCCCGGAGCCGGGAGCCCTGTTCTCCCGCGGCTGCCCATCCTGCAGGCAGAAGGCGTTGATTTCCTCTGGGGCCAGCGACCTTGCACATGCTCCTCGAGGAGGAGGGCGGAGGGGGGCAGAGGGGAGGGGAGAAGAGAGGAGGGACCCTTGGGCTGGGTGGGGCCAGGCTCGTGGTCGCCCTCAGCCTGTCCCGGGTCCCCTGGGCCCCTGGATCCCTTCCCGTCCTGCCCCCCCAGATGGCCATGCTGGCCGGCCAGGTTATTTCTGGTTTCTCGTCTAACCCCTGGCCCGGGCCGCTCCGTAGCCCGCGGCGGGAGGAGGGGGCGCTGGGCGGCTGGCGACGTGGCGGGGGGCGGGGGGGGGCTGTCCCACTCACTCTCCCCGGCCGGTGCCTCTTCTCAGCCCGCGGGAAGGGAGGCGGCACTCCTCCCCCGTGGGACTGTTGGGGTGGCCGCCCCGGACCCGGGCTCCGTGGGGGCTGGGGGCGGCCCCGCCCCGCTCAGCCCCCGAGCCCCCCCCCCCTCCCGGCAGCCGGGGCCTGAGGGCTTCCCCTGCCCCTCGGAGCCCGGCTCACGCCCGTCAGCCCAGCGACTCGGGAGGGGACGAGCCAGCCTGGGAGAACACGCGCGCGCCTGGCTGGGAAGGGACCCCAGCAGAAGAAAGGGCTGCGGGGCGGCTCACGTCGCGGGGTGCTCACGTCGTCGAGCGCCTGCCCACGGGGGCGACGCCCTAAGTGCCAACCACGGCCCGGGGGGAAACGTCTCCACGGCTGTTCTCCCAGACACGAGGCAGGCGTGTGTGACGCCCATTCTACAGAAGTGGAAGCAGGGGCCGGGGGCTTCCTGGCCAGGAATAGCGTGGAAGCCGGAACCCAGGCCCCGCACAACGCCCGGGTCGAGGGGGCTTCACTGTGGCCACAGGTGGCACTTTCGTGAGCAAGCCACCAACAAGCAGCTCCTTAGCCACGCACCGGGAGACCTGTCATCTCGCCTTAATCCCAGCCCCGCTCGGCTCCGCAGCTTAGGTTCTAGAACATTCCTTCATCCCGGGGTGGGGGGGGGGTGTCTCTTCTCCATTAGCCCCTGGGCCTCCATCTACCCTCCTTCCTCCCTCCCTCTGTCCCATTCAGGCTGCTGGTACAGAAGGGTGAACAGGGCCACGCCCAGCCTGTCATGCCTCAGTTTCCCTGCCTGTTCAAACGGTATGGAGTAAGAACCATGGGGCCAGCGGGATGAGGACATAGGACAGGGAAGTGTCCTGTACCAGGGGCCACCCCGGGCTCGCCCTCTAACCCTCCAGCCCTGTGCCTCGCCCTGGCCAAGCCCGTTCCCTTGGGAAACTTCCGGCCTGGTGGCTGCCCCCGCCCCTCCCCCACCCTCCCTCCCCTTCCCTCCCCGTGCCGGCTGCCGCACGGTTCCTGACGTCACACCCTTGGCGTTTCCTGTGTCTCCCTGGGTGGCCCCACTTCTGCCAGCCCCCCTCCACAGGATGCCGCCCTCAAGGGGCCAGGCCTTTGCCCTTTGCCCTTTGCCCCCCCCCCAGCCTCTTCTGCCCAACAAAGCCCCTGCCGGTCACCCGCTGCCTCCTTCATGACGGCAGACAGAATAACGGATGTCACAGCACATAGAGTCCTCGAACACGTGACCTCGAGGGACCGGGGCACACAGGGCGGCGTCAGCACCGTTCTGTGGAGGGAGACGGACGGTCCCCAAAGCCCATCCATCTCCCTGCCTGCCTCCACGGGCGGGGCCAGGCACCCCCGGGGGGCTCCATTAGCGGCCTCCGGTGGATGGATGGAGGCCCGCGGGAACCAAGGTGACAGGCGGTGACCCACAGGTTAATCCAGCCCTGGAGACGGAGGCCAGCACCCCGGAGAGAGGGACGGAAAAGCCGGGGAGCGCAGACGGCACCAAGCCGCCTTTGATCAGCCGGGAGGCAGCGCTCGGCCCGACAGGGCTGGCTGCCCCCGCTGGCCCCCGTCCCGGCCGGCTCTGCTTCCCATCAGGCGCTCGGGGCCGGGGTCCTCCCGGCTCCTGCCAACCTCGGGGTCCCCGCGGTGCCGTCCACGGCCGCTCACCCCCGGCACCTCACAGTGACCCCGCGACCGTGGAGCCCGCGGGAGGTCACGCTCCATACGAACGTGGGAATGGCTTACACACCGGCACGGGGAGAAGCAGAGTCCATTCCCTCATCCAGCCCCTTCCTTGTTCCCGCACCCTCGCCTTCGTGCCCTGCTTCCTTCAATCGCTCAGCGCCCCGCCTAGGAATCCACGGCCTTCCGGGACGCTGAGACGGGACTTCTCCCTGCGGGGCCACGCGCGGTTTAGAGGGCTCGGGAAGATCGCCTCGTATTTAACGAGCACAGCTCTACCCAGTCCCTGCCCTCGGTACCTCCATGTTGTACGCAAGGAAACCGAGGTTCGCGTTAGTGTCGGGTGGTCGAGGGGGGCCACCCCTCACGCTCACAGAACGGGGGGAGTCGCTGCAGCTGGACACGGGGGAGCCTGGGCGGCGTCCGCTGGCCCTGGGTTCAAGCGCGGAGGCGGAGCTCTGGGAGACTGGCCCGGGAGGACCCTGCCCAGTGGGGTGCTCCACAAAGAGGGCGTGTGGGAGCACGGCCCCTGAGTTACGCAACCACCCCAGAGCCGCCGCCCGCCCCGGCCGCCCCGCTCCAGGCTGGGAATGAAAACAGATGCTCTCGAGAACCAGCCCGTGGCTGCTCCCCCCTGCTCCCCCGCCCCCCGCTCCCCACCCCTCCCGCCCTCCCTGCCAGGGGCTCCCCGCTTGCAGCGGCGGCCTGGTTCCTGCCAGCCATGGCCGCCCATGCCTACGATGCCGGCTGTCGGGAGATGGAAGGTCTGGGGATGATGGCGCCAAGCCAGCCCAGGCTCCAAAGTCCACGGCACACTTTGTATCCAAGTGGCCACCGAAAAGCTGGACGTGGAGCCGTGGCCCAAGTGGTACAGTGCCGGCCCTGAGCGTAAAAAGCTCGGGGACCGCACCCAGACTCTCAGTTCCGCTGCAAGCTTCTAGAACTTGCCAGCCCCTGAGGGAAGCGTCTCCCTGTGAAGGCTAGTGTTAGAAACCCTGGCATTCTCGTCGTTTTGAAACGGCCTCGCGGTCCGTTCGCCATCCTGGTGGTGTGGATCTTCCCAGGGCACCGGCACGGCAGGACCCCGTTCCTGCCGAGGATCGGTGGTCTGAGACGCGAACGCGGCGCCCGGAGGGGAACGTGCCCGTCGAGGTCAGGCTTCGTGACCCCCGAGGAGGTCGGGCTCCTGGGGTCGTCACCCATCTGAGGCGCTGGGCACCGAGCTGATGGTTGGAAAGGCAAAGATGAGCAGCTGAGATCCAAGCGATTAGCGGGGGGAACCATCCAGAACCCGGCCCGACTCCAGTTCCTCCCTCTCAACACAGCCTTCCCTCTTAACGAGGACTTAGGGTAATTACTCTCCCGGCAGGGCCGAGAGATAAAACAGATATTCGGGGGAGGGAATCTTCCCCAGCTGAGCTGAGGATCAATTAATCCCCCACCCCATGATCCAAAGGCGGCTTAGCCCCCGCCCACCCCTCCACCCAGGCTGAGAGGCGGCGGGAGGGTGCCACGCGCCAGCATCTGTCCACCGCGACCGGTCAACAGCCACTGGGCGCCACGGCCCCCCGCCGCGCAGCCCGTCCCCCCGCCCCCCACGATCTGGCTGAGCCACCCGGGACCCTGCACCCAGCTCAGTTACCGGAGAGGCGGCACTGGGCTCACCGGTAGCCTCAACAGAAACCCAGGATTTGCCGCCATCCCCACCGCCCTGTACGGAAGGTGACAGACACGCTGGGGTTCTGCCTGGCGGAGCCGGGGCCTCCAGAAGCTCCCAGGCCCCCCGGAGAAGCCAAGAGGAATGGTGCAGAATGCAGGCACCGAGTGAAATGCCAACTCGCCCTTGTGGGTGCCAGCCTCGGTTTGAGCCCGGGCTCTCCCGGTGGGCCGACGGCCACTGCAGGTGGCGGCGTAAGCCTGGTGACTACAGGGCTCGCCCCTCATTTATAAAACAAGACAAACCCAACCCCGGGGCTCTCCGCCTCAGGGCTGCTGGCGCTGGGCCGGTCGTTGTTTGTGGCAGAGGCTGTCCTAGGTGGCATAGGGCATTGGGGGGGGGGCAGCCATGACACTCCTTCCTCCTCTCCCTGCCCCACCTCCACCACAATGTCTCGTGATGAGACGCCTCGTGTTCATGTCACTTAGGGGAGCGGACTCTTCCCCGGCTGCAACCTTGGCCCGCCAGGGCCGTTCTGAGGGCCGACGATGGGTTTCGCGGCAAGGCCTGACTCACCAGCAAGCAATGGTGACCCAAAATAACAGTGACCTCACAGACCAAAGGGCAGACTCTGGGAGTTCAGAGCAGGCTGACCGCCCTTCTCTACTCCCACCTCTCTCATCTGACCTCATCCGTGGGGTTCAATGGAACGGCAGGGGATGGAGAAAGGGAGGGGCCCATGCCTGTCGATCCGGTCAAGTAGATCCCCATTGGACCACTTTATTGGCCAGAACTTGGTCATAGGGCCAGGCCTAGATGCAAGGGATGCTGGGAAAGGTAGTCTTTGGGGTGGCGGCACGGGGGAGCGCGCAACGTATGAAGAGACAGTTGCCTGCGCAAGGTCACGGGCTCTCTGGCCTGCTGCAGTCGGGAAGTAGATTAGAGCCAAAGGCTGTCGGAGCTGCCCAGACACGAGGGTGCCATAATCCTTGGAGCATCTGGTCCATTACAGTTAATAAACCACTAGACGAGAAGTATTAGCCGAGCACACAGGAAATGAACACACAGGCTCTTTATCTTCAAAGAGAAATTCAGAGACCTGTCATGGGGCCAGCCCTCTTGAAGCTCCCTGCATCCTAATGACAAGGACATTGCCCCCTTCACCCGGCTTCCGCCCCCAGGCCGGTGGCTAGGAACTCAGGCTCCAGTACAAGAGATTGGGGGGGGGGGGCATTCAAACCGTAGCAGGTTGCTTACGACGCGGCAGATGGACTTCCTAGTATAAACCGGAAGAGCAGAAGGCGGAACACGAGACTCCTGCTCGCCTGCGGCCACAGCGGCACCCACAGTACCCCACGAGCCCCCCACGTGTGCGAGCAGCTCCCGCGTCCACGGTTGGGGGTGCACCTCAGACGCTCTCCGCACAGGAAGTCACGCGGGGGGGGGGGGGACACACTGTGTAGGTCCGCGGGGTGTGCCGGAGGGGGCCTCACCAGGCACAGGGGCGACCTCGCTGGGAAGGGAGCTTGGGGACGCCCCTGCATCGCACCCCAGGAGGAGGCTGAGTGGGCTCTGCGTGGCCCTCGCTACTCAGCGCTTCACCGGGGTTCCAGGTCCCCCCTCATGAAGGGACAGGCACCCTGTCACCCGCCGAAGTTGTGGGAGCCAAGGATGTGGAGGCGCGTGGCTCCGCTGGCCAGAGCGCCACCTTCTTTGAGAGAAAAAGCCAAGCCAGAGCTTGAGGTGCTGAGTTCAAGTCCCAGTACTGGCACCCACGCCTGCCACACGTGGCGCACGCACACACACACACACGTGGACCACACGTGTTTGAGGACCATTCTGCGGAGGATGCAGAGCCCGGATGGCAGCATCTGTCCCCTCCGTGGAAATCAGAGGGATGGGGGCAGATTTCCACGGCGGGTGACCCCCGCCCTGCCCGAAGCAGCGTCCACCCTGTGCCGTCTGGCCGTGTGTGATCCAATGCTACCACAGCACCCGCTTTCCGTCCAGAGACACCTGCAGGTGCTTACGCCTTGTACCCAAACCGGTACCCCATGGGCAGAAGACGCCCCAATGTCACCCCCAGCAACGGCTTCCTCCTCTCCTGGTTCAGCCCCGGAGGACGCGCACGCACCTGGACGTCAGAGGAACTCGGGTGCGAATCCCTGTGCTGTGACCCTGGGTCAAGCACCTGACCCTCTGTGCCTCGTCTTTAGGGGTGAGTCTGGAGTGGCCCAACCCAGTCCAGTCACCCGGGGACACACCTGCGCGGGCGGAGTCGGGAGGCACCATGGGAGCGTTCAGTAATTGACCACTCGGGCCCCCTGGTCTGTCTTTCATCTACGGTTAGTTTGCTCCAGTTCAAATGAATGTCCTTCAATAATTAATTCCTCTTCCCGCTTTGATCTTCAAAGCCCGCATCTCCCTCAGCCTTAGCGAGGTGCTGTGGCTCAAAGCAATGGGGTTCTAGGGTGAAGGTGGCCGTCCCCAGTCTGGAAAGGTGTCCAAATGATGTGGGGTCCCACCCTGCAGCGCCGGCCTGGGCTCCTCTGCCCGCCCGCCCCCTGGGCACGCGGGGTCCCTGCGCTCTGTCCCCTGCGCTCTGTCCCCTGCGCCACGGGGGCGAACCCCGGCCCAGGACACTGCCCCATCCTGGTGGCTGGCTGTGGTGGGGGCCATGGGGCGTACCAGAGCCAAGATGGCGGCCGGGAGCCGACCACGGACAACAGCCACGCGTGTGCAGTGGCGGAGACGGCCACACAGGGGGAGCAGGGCAGGGGTCCGCGTTGCCCTCAGACACCGGCCACCCGTGGGGTCCCCCAGAGTGTGTTTTCTGCCGTCACCCCGGGGTGCCATTAGCCACTTCCCCGCCATGCGGAGCAAGCTGCTGGCCGGCCGCCATGGCCACCGTGACACGGATGGGGAAAGAGTTCACCAAGGACCGTGCGGAAGTGACGCCTGCCATCTTTAGAAGGAGCGAGCGGCACAGGCAAGTGCTTAAGGGATCTGTGTCCAGCTCGCCCACACGCCCCTTGCTCCACCCCCAACACGCCCCCCCCCCCCCCCCGCCTCAGCCCCCCCCCCCCCCCCAGCTGTGAGAGGAAACTCGGGCTGCTTACCTGCCCCCGCCCCCCACCCCCACCCCGGGCTGTGGCACTTAATTACACAAACTCAGAATGACAGCGGCGGGTCCTAGGCATCGCGGAGAGCACGGCAAACGGTTTGGGTCAGAACGACGGGACTGCAGCAAAGCAACGAACTCAGCTCCGCGTCCTCCGCTCGGTATTCTTTTTAGAGAGCCAGCGTTTGGATCCGTACAGAGCTGTGAATTTTTTTGGCCAGTCCTGGGCCTTGGACTCAGGGCCTGAGCACTGTCCCTGGCTTCTTTTTGCTCAAGGCCAGCACTCTGCCACCTGAACCACAGCGCCTCTTCTGGCTGTTTTCTATCTATGGGGTGTTGGGGAATCGAACCCAGGGCCTCATGTATACAAGGCAAGCACTCTACCACTAGGCCATATTCCCAACCTGAGCTGTGATTTTTTTTAAGGCAAACGGGAGACGGCGTAAACCCCGAGTCAGCAACTTCTGCCTGCTCGGGGGAGGCTTCATCTCGTCTGACCTCCAGACCATAGTCAAGCGACCTTGGCCTTGACCCCCCAAAATGTGTCTTGGCCTATTTGCCCAGCGGATATGTAACTGCGAGCTGGGACATCGATAACTCGGGAGGAGATTCAGGACACCAGTTGGGGCAGCAGGAAGGGGGCCGGGTTGGACCGTTCGGCCGCCCGCCTCGCCAGCCCTGCAGCCCCCCCGTTACGGCGTGCCCCCCGTTACGGCGTGCCCACCGTGCCGGCCCTGTCTGTGCCAGCTGCGCAGGCTGCCTCCTGGCTCCAGCCAGCTGCCAGCTTCGGCGGTGGCTCCCGGTCTGGCCCCAGCTCTGACCCCAGCCAGCACGGCCCCCCTCGCGGGGACTGGAAGCCCCCCCGGCCGCTTCCCCGGGACCAGCTCTGCCGCAGACTCTCTGCCAGCGCCCCCAGCGCCCCACTTACCCTGCCAGCCGAGCTCGCCGGGCAGGGCGCGAGGGACAAAGGCCAACGCTTCTCCTGCCAGCCAGCGAGGCAGACAAATGAGTTCTTTTCCGATGACAAATATTTTTGTGTTCCAGTAAAATAAGTTAATAAAGCTTCCCCCGTCCTCCCCCCCTTTTTCTTTTAAAGATTAGTTCTATTGCCTGGGCTGCTCCACGCCACCTAGGAGGCCCTCAGGACCCAGGCTTTGGGGGCCTGGCAGAGCCGACGTGGGCAGTGCCGGGAACAACTGAAGACCTCCATTCCCCCTCCAAGGGAGTTGCCTCGGGGGCGAGGCCGGCCCCGCAGCGGCTGCCGATCCAGCCCGGTGCCCGCTTGCTTCTCCCCCTGGCCTGCAAGGCAGACGCGCGGACCTGCCCAGCGTGGGGAGGCGGTCGATCTCACCCCAGGGGCGCCGAGCGCTGCCCCGCATCACCAGGTGCAACCCGGGCTCTGTGGACAAAAGACACGTGTGCACGCCCATCATCCTAGCTCCTCAAGGCTGAGATCTGACGGGGGAGGCTTGAAGCCAGCCCGGACGGGAAAGTCCGTGCGGCTCTCATCTCCAATGAACCACCAGAAAGCCGGAAGGGGCGCTGTGGCTCAAGTGGTAGAGCGCTCGCCTTGAGAGAAAGAGCTCAGGGCCAGTGCCCAGGCCCTGAGTTCAAGCCCCACAACGGACAAGGTAAACAAAAACAAACAGCAAGAAAACCAAAAAGGTCATGGCTCCACCTTCCACTCAGGGACCACGCCCCGCGCCGTCCCGGGCCCACGACAGCACCAGCGGCCTTCCGCCCCGGAGGACGTGCCCTGGGCGGTGTGGGGATCGCTGCTGCGCCCGGGGCAGTGCCGGCATCCGCGTCACCACCACCGCTTCCCCCGTGGCTCCCGGCTCCCCAGTCCCGTCCGCACCCTCCGGGGGTTTGGTCTGTGTTCTCTGGACACACGTGCGGATTGGAAGAAGAAACCCAGGCCCCTTGCCGCCATGCTGTCCCCACGCTAGCCCCGGTCACCGCGGCTCCCCGGGGCTCCTTCGGGGCTCCAGTGGCATAAGATCTGAAGGTCCACGATGAAAACAACTGAGCTGCCTCAGTTTCCCCCAATGAGCCCATCCGGATGACCCCCACGGGCCCAAAGACTGGCCTCGCGTGACCCCAGTGGGGTCTGTGGCCTCGCCAGGAGTCAGAGCTCCTCGGTGTCACGTGACTGAGGTGGGAAGGCCTGAAGGCAGGTCCCGACCACCGCTGCCTTCCCTTCCACCTGGTGCCTGGCCCTTCCAGGCCCTTCTCGCCCCTCCCCAGCCCCACGGGCGCAGGCCTCCGTCCCATCCAGCCCCTCCGGCCAGGCCAGCAAGTCCCCTCTCCCCTCCCCTCCGCAGGCTGGCTTCTCTTCCCGACACCACAGCACCTTTTAAATGAATTTAAACAACCTAAACCGTGCATTAGAGCAAAGGAAATTTCCCTCCCGACCCCTCCTCTAGGCACCCCGGTTTCTCTGCCCAGGGACAACCGTCATCTCATGTCATAGAAGTAGAAATTCCATGCATGTGTGCGTGGGTACACACACACACACACACACACACACACACACAACACCAGGTCCGATCTCTGCCTCTTGCTGCTCCTTTGTCACCACGAGACGCGGGCTCTCCGGTGCTTTCCCGCAGCTGCGCCCTGTCCGTGGGGCCAACCCCCAGGGCTCGGAGCCGATCTGCACGAGGCCCAGGCACTAGATTGCAGGACGGGGGAGGGAGAGTACGGGGGATTGAGCTCCAAGCATCACACTTGCTAGGCCGGTGTTCTCCCGCTTGAGCCGTGCCTCCAGCCTCTGGAGAGCTGGGGTGACAGGCGTGAGCCCCACCAGGTTCTGGTTCCTGCCCCATCCCCTCCCCACCCCCCCCCCCGCTCTCCTTACGCACCAGTGCCCTCTGTGACCAGCAGTGCAGGGCTCTCCGCCTCCCAGCCTTGGCCCACGTGTCCCTCTGCCAGCACCCATGGGTGCTCTTCACCCAGGTGTGGCCCAGCCTCCAGCCTTTGCGGAGCCTTCCGGAGCTGCCCGGGGAAGCGTGGTACCGAGCCAGCCGGGGTGGGCACAGGAGAGCCCATCCTTGTGGAGGTTTGCACCTCACCGTGGCGAGCAAACACCACAGATCAGGAACTCCTGACCCCAGAAAGCCAGGCGTGTCGATTCCTAGCTCCCCGCCCCTGACCTGGGTCACGGAGACCCAGTAAGATGAAGATGACAACACGTGCAGGCAGCCGCGCCAGCTGCGCCCATCCAGCCACGCCTCACCACGTCCTCGGGAGCAGACGGACATCGCCTGCCGCCCAGGTGCACAGAGAGGAAAGGCAGCTGGCCTGAGCTCACACAGCCTGTGCGCCACGCAGCCAGAATGGAGCAGATGCTTGAAGCCTGGTCCCCACCCGGAGGGGAAGAGTGGGGAGGGGGATGAGTGGGGAGGGGGCGGGGCCTCGCCACCTGGAGGGGAGGAGGGGGCGGGGCCTCACCACCTGGAGGGGAGGAGGGGGCGGGGCCTCACCACCTGGAGGGGAGGAGGGGGCGGGGCCTCACCACCTGGAGGGGAGGAGGGGGCGGGGCCTCACCACCTGGAGGGGAGGAAGGGGCGGGGCCTCACCACCTGGAGGGGAGGAGGGGGCGGGGCCTCGCCACCTGGAGGGGAGGAAGGGGCGGGGCCTCGCCACCTGGAGGGGAGGAAGGGGCGGGGCCTCACCACCTGGAGGGGAGGAAGGGGCGGGGCCTCACCACTTACCCAGTGGCAGGCTCTGGGTGGCACCTGGGCAGCAGCTAGGAAGTGGGTGGGCCGCACCTAAGCGGGAGAGCAGGCCCGGGGACTTGGGTCGCCTCCTCTCGGCTATTTCTGCCGAGCCCTGTGGTTCCCACGGTGCGGCTTGAAAACCAGGGCTCTGGGACCCTCCCGCCCGTTTCTTCATCGGTGCGGCCAGGCCGCAGAGAGCCCACCGAGGCCCGCCGGGGCTTCCCCCGCCCTCTCCAGGAAGAGGCCCCCTCCCACTTGCTCCAGGGCCTTCCCACCAGACCCCATCGCTGATCACTCAGCTGCCAAGCCTCCAAGGGTGACCCTGAGCAGGGCTCTGGCCTGGCATGGGACAGTCATGAAGGTCACCTGCCCTCGGAGGCCCCTGGCTGGGCTGCCCAGTGCCCCGAGAACACGAAGCGCCCGTGTGCGGCGGCACCCACCTGCTTCGACTGTCCTCGCGTGACCCCGTGCGGACACGGGCCCAGAGAGGTGCTGTGACTCACCAAGGCCACACAGCGCAGCCCTCGCGGTTCCCACAGATGCCCCCGGCGTGGCCACACTTGGTTAACAGAGAAGAAAGCGGAGTCCTTGAGGCATGAGGCCCCCCCTCCAGGTCACACAGCCTTTCTCGTGGACGGCAGGCCTGGTGGGGGGGGGTGCGAGCCCCCAGCTCTCCCCTCCTCCCATTCCTCCCCCCGGCCCCCCGGTGCCCAGAGCTGGGCTGGTCTGTCCAGCCTGTCCCAGGCCTGGTGGCCGCCGCTCGCTCCTCTGCAGCCCCAGCCGGAGCCTCTCCCCTCCTCGGCGCTCCCTCGGGCACCGGACGCCGCAGCTGTCCCAGCCCCGGGCTGCCCTTGCCCCTCCCGAGCCGGGCGTAGGGGAGGGAGGACGCTCTCCCGGCCCTCCCCAGTGCTGGCAGAGACGGCCGCCCGCCCGCCCGCCCGCTGCCTGGCTGATGGACAGATTACTCCCAGGAGCCCCGCGTCTGGCTCGCCTCTCTCCCCGGGGCCCTGGGGACTCAGACTGGCTGCCGAGGCAGGACAGCCGTCCCCGGCAGCCTGGGACCCCCCCAGGACAGGGGCCTCGGGACCCCTCTGCCAGCCCCGCTCAGCCCCCGGCGCGCCTCCGCGGCGGCGGGAGGGAGAGACGCAGGATGAATGAACTTCTCAGCTCCGGAGGGGGCGGGGGAAGGCAGACTGGAAACTAACTCTCCTCCGTCTCCACCGCCAGCCCGTCCCTTCTCCCGGCACCCAGACACCGGCTCTCCCCCACCTGCAGACAGACGGCCGGCGCACGGCTCCTGAGGCCGGGGGTGAGTTCGACTCCAGGAGAAGTTTCTGGCTGCAGGGTGGCGGGGGTGCGGCCCCCGCACTGGGTGCACCCCTTTCCCATGAGCTGGAAGGAGGGTTTCTGCCGGCTGTGTGTGGGAACGGGAGGCTGCAAAAGTCCCTCTGGGGTTCTGGGAAGGAGGGGACGTGAGTCTGGGAAACTGAGTCCCGGGGTGAATTTGGACTTGCTGTGTGACCTTGGACGAGTCACTGGGGCTCCCTGGGCCTTGGTGTGTGCACTGGGGAGCCGGGGGGGGACTCGGGTCTGCCTGCTCCCTGCAGGCTGCGCTCTTTCCTGCGTGTGGGGTCCCTGGGGTCCCGCCAGCCTCCCCCCGACTTCCACGTCCGCTCGGCGGCCCGCGCTCCTCTGCGGGAGAGGCTCGGGAGACGGCGTAGGAATGGCCGCCCAGGGCGAGACCTGGCGCGGAGGTGATCTTGTAAATACGTGAACGGGCTCAACGGGTCACCTCAGCCAAGGGCCCCGAGGAGGCCCGGGAGGAAGGCGTGTGAGAGGCCCTCTCGGAGGCCCAGAGAGGGGGAGTGACTACCCCAAGGTCACACAGCAAGGGTGGCGGAGGCAGGCACCCACAAGGTGCCCCCTCCCCTCCAGCGGGAAGGCCAGGCCCCGGGGGCGAGGCCATCCCAGGAGCTCCTGACCCTGCCCGCGGCCCACCTTCTCCAGGCCTCACTCTAAGCCAGGCTTGCCAAACGCTGGGCAGGGTGTTGGCCCATGCCGTGCCTCAGTTTCCCCATCTAGGGCTGAGGCGAGTTGACGAGGAGGAGCCTGCCTCGTGGCAGAGCGGAGCTCTTCAGTGCCTCGGTGCCCACCTGGTGGTCGTGGAGACCGAGCAGGGCGCCTGGAGCCTCCCGCCCACCCCTGGGGGGGGGCCGGCCTGGCCCCTCACAGAGGCCGCAGAGCCTCTGCTAACGAGTTGGCACGTCTCGCCATGTGCACGCACCACGTAAGATCGGGGGTGAACCGCACGGCCCCCACCTTGCCCAGCGGGAGCCCCCGCCCCCGTAGTAGCCCCTCTGGGTGGTTCTGAGGGTACATAGTAGCTGCTCACTAAAGTGAGTGACGGCCACCGTCTCGGGACAGCCCAGGTCCGCGGTCTGCGGGAGACGCCGGGGAGCTGACTGTCCTGCCTGCATCCTCTTCCCCTCCTCCCTCCGGCGGCGGACCCGCAGCCAGCCCGCCCCGCACCCACGCCGCCCTCCGCCATGCCCGAGCCTCCCGCAGACGGCAGCTCGCCCCTCGGACACCACGGCCCCGACGCCTGCGGCCCCCCGGACGCACCGCCGGCCAAGGGCCTGTACTACCGCAGGGCCCGGCGGGTGGGCGCCCGGGACCCCCGCCCGGCGGCCGGCCTGCCGCGGGAGCTGCTGGTGAACGTGGGCGGCTGCCGGTACCGCGTGCCCTGGAGCACGCTGGACGCCTTCCCGGGGAGCCGCCTGGGCCGCCTCCGGCTGTGCCGCAGCCGCAAGGACATCCGCGGGCTCTGCGACGACTACGACCACCGCAGCCGCGAGTTCTTCTTCGACCGGAGCCCCCGCGCGTTCGGCGCCATCGCGAGCTTCCTGGCGGCCGGGAAGCTGCGGCTGCGGCGGGAGATGTGCGCGCTGTCCTTCCGGGAGGAGCTGCGCTACTGGGGCATCGACGAGGCCCACCTGCAGCGCTGCTGCCGGCGCCGGCTGCTGGCCCGGCTGGACGAGGCGGCCGAGCTGCGGCGCGAGGAGGAGGCGGAGGCGCTGGAGCGGCGGCGGCGGCGGCTCGAGGCCCGCGGGGGCCCCGGGGGCCCCGGCTCGCGCTGGGCGCGCTGCATGCTCCGGCTGCGGGAGACGGTGGAGAACCCGCGCTCGGGGCTGCCCGGCAAGGTCTTCGCCTGCCTCTCCGTCCTCTTCGTGGCCGCCACGGTGGTCAGCCTGTGCGTCAGCACCATGCCCGACCTCAGGGCCCAGGAGGACCAGGTGAGCGGCCTCGGGGCGGGGACGGGGCCCCCGCTCTCGGCTCTTCTCCGGCCTGGGGTCGCGGCCTCCTCGCCTCGTCGCAGAGAGGCGCCCACGGACACGGCCTCGCGTGGCGCGTAGAGCACGCGCGTGATCCCACGGGAGGCGCGTGCGTTTATAGACCAGCCCGTTCACACGGGCTGTGCACGTGCGTGTGCGTGTGCGTGTGCGCGTGTGTGTCATTGTTTCCAAAGGAGACCATAAGAGCGACGTAACGCTAGCCTTTGAAAGGCATCTGTGCCCCTGACTTGGACGGAAGGCACTGGTGCGGAAACAAACAGCTCCACTCCACGGCTGCCTCAGTGGCCCGGCTGGTGGCCCTCGTGACCACAGGGCGTCCTTTGCTCTCTGAGCCTCGGTGTCTTCCTTGTGAAAACGGGTGGCATGTTTTAGAAGGGGGGGGTGACACTGACCCGAAGGTTCCCAAGTCACTGCCCTCGGGGGACAGACGTTTCCTGAGCAGCTGCTGAGCGCCCGCTCCAGTGGCCGCCCAGCTCCATTTCCAGATGGAGACCCCGAGGCGCGGAACATTCGTCGACACCGCGATCTCGAGTGCACAGAGGGTCAGGGACTTCTGGAAATGGCCAAGGGCAGGGCCCGGGCCTAGCTGCATGGGGCTCAAGTCAGCGGCGAGTCGGGGCTGGCAGCGGGGGGCGGGGGGGGGCAGCCCAGGGCTGCTGCGGCTCCAGGGCTCTGTCCAGACACCGCAGCTTCCGCTTTCTCCCCAGCAAAGCCGCCTCCGTGGGTGGACACACACTCCCCGAGAAGCCGGGCCCGGAGAGGGCCTGCTCCCCTGCTGGGGTGATAGTTCACACAGGGAGGACCAAGACTGTGTCCTGCCATGTGCACAAAAAGCAGCAGTCCCCCCCCCCCCCCCCAGTGCACGCCTGCCCTGCATTTCCTGTCTGCGCTCAGGGGACACAGGGGACAGTCAGCCGGCTGCCAAGGCTGGCCAGCTACGGGTGGGGACAGCCCAAGGGCTTGGCCAGGCAGTGACGCGGATGAGTGAAGGGACGGGGTGCCCAGACCCTGGAGGGGAGGCTCCCTGAGCACGGGCAGGCTCCCGGGGCCCCCTGCACAGCCCTGTACCCCAGGTGTACCCCGGGTTGCAACTTCAAGCGGGCAGGAAGCTGCCACGTTCTGAGTCTCCTTAGCCCCCCAGGGGGACAGAATTGCCTCCTCGGTGCTGAGGGGCAGGTGGGGTGCGTTCTTGATCCCCCCCCCCATCCTGCACTGGGGGCATTTGGGCTCTCTTGTGAGGCTGGGCTGGGGAAGGAGGGCACAGAGATGTTGTGAGGACCAACCAGGAAGGACTGCTCGCTGGGAACAGGGCCCTGTGCCCCAGACACAGCTGCCCCTCCCCACTGCAGTCCCCACCCTGTCCTTCCGCGAGGGCCGTGGGGACCCCCACCCCTCTCAGATCTGACTGGCCACCGCCCGGCTCGCCGCGGTCCTTTGAGTTCCGTGACCTTGAGTCTTCCCCTAAAGCACGCTGAACTGCACCTTTTCACAAGTGGGTCCAGTCCCACCCCCGGTGATCCAGAATGTTCCCTCACCTCAACGACCCTTAGGACTCTTTCCCACCCACCTAACCACAGCCAGGGCTGCCATTTTGAAGGCCGGTGCCCTGCAAGTTGAGGTCTGCTGTCTCCCCTGGTGACCCACGGGTGGAAGAGCCCCATGCTCCCTGCCCGGGGCTTCTCTTTGCTCCATACGTGAAGGATACGGAGCACACCCCTGTGGGCAAGGCCCACAGGCTGGGAGCCCAGCACACACCCCCCGCCTTGTCTAGGACTGAGGGAGCTCCAGATCTAGCATTTTCTGTTTTCAAATCCAGAAAGATGGGGACCACTAGGATGATGAGTTTCCTTCCCTATCAACACTTCCTCCGAGAGAAAGTTAACTTCATTCCTTCCTTCTCCTTTGACTTTTTGTTTTCAACATTCACGGGGCTAAGGAATCTTCCCTGGGCTGGAGTCCCGAAACCCCTCTGGCTGGGGAGGTGCGAGCTCCCGGGACAGGCGCCCACCCTCCAGGACCAGGCGCCTGCAAGCTGTTTAGGATGCCGAGCAGAGTGGGGCGCAGTGGAGAGATTTGGCAAAGCCAGCTTGGTGCAGTGCAGGGGAGCCCAGGGAGGGAGCACGGGGTGGACATGGCCTGAATAGGCAAACGGCAGCTGGGGGGGCGGAGGCAGGCCTGCCGGGCTGGCTGGGCTCTGAGGGTCACCTTCCCGAGCTCTTGGCCGGCCACCTGGAAAAGCTCTCAAGCGGAGGGGACATTTCCCTGGGTGTCAGTGCAGGAAGAGGCCTGGCAGGGAAAAGGTAGCTGGGCCTGGCGCTTCCAGGCACCGCAGGGTCCACGGGAGAGCTGGTGCAAATACACATTCCTGACCCGACTGCACCAGTTTGTGGTCTGTGGTGGGAGCCAGGTGCCTGCATTTGAAACAAGCACCTGGATGCAGCGCGGGGGGGGGGGGCACCAGGGAGTGGAAGAGCTGGGATTTGAACCTGGGCCCCAAGCAGTCTGAACTCTGTCTCTCAGCACAGCAGCTTACGAAGGACCAGACAGAAATCAGGGAGGAAGAGGGAGAAGGCTGCTGGGCCCGGGCAGGTCAGCCCTTCTCCTCATAAAGGCCACGCCACAGGGCACATTTCAGCGGAGCCTCCCACGGGGCCCAAGCATCGGAAATAATGTCTTTTTCCACTTCAGAGCATTTTCTTCCCCCAAAACCCTGCAACTGACAACCTTTTAGTTTTCACATAAGCACCTGGCTCCAGTCACTCATCCACTTGTGTGTGTGTGTGAGTGTGTGTGTGTGTGTGTGTGTATTTATTGCCAATTCCTCAATCCTGGCTCCACATTAGAATCCTGGTTTGACATTAGAATCACGCATCTTTGGGAAAATTCTCCTGTTCAATGCTTAAAAAACCATATCAGCTAACTTAAAAGACTCCAGCGTCCCTCCTGGGCATGGAAACTTCTCCAAGCCTGAGTGTGACGTAGGTACGGCTAAGGTTGCACTAGAAGTATAACCGGCTCTTAAGTCATATGGGTTATCTTGGTAAGATGTAGACTGTGAGGTCAGGCATGATAGCTTACACCTATAACCCCAGCTTTTCGAGAGGCAGCAATCAGGAGATGTGTTTCCAGAAGGGAAGTGCCTGTCTAACAAGCCAAAGGTCCTGAGGTCAAACCCCACTACCAACACAAAACAAACCACCAAAGAGTTGATTTCTCTTTCTCGGGTGCCAGTTCCCTGGGTAAGAGATCTGGGTGCCCTCGACTTAAGAGCCCAATTTCTCCACCGTGGTGTTCGCTCCTCCCCTGGGGGGCTGCCGGCTGGGAGCCTGGTGGGGACCAGGGCGGCCCGGGCCCGTCCTGGCTGGCTGGAGGTCCTCCAGCAGTGAGACCCCCGGACAGTCCTGCACACCGGGTCTCAGGAGAGGGCTGCCGTGCAGCCCGCCCCCACCCCCACCCCGACAGGCGGGCTGAGGAGGAGGAGGAGGGCGGTGGGCAGCTGGGCCAACACGGAGCAAGCAACGTGCCTCTTCCCGTTCCCTGCCCCAGGGCGAATGTTCCGGAAAGTGCTACTACATCTTCGTGGTGGAGACGGTGTGCGTGGCCTGGTTCTCCCTGGAGTTCTGCCTGAGGTTCGTCCAGGCCCCGGACAAGTGCCAGTTCTTCCGCGGGCCGCTGAACATCATCGACATCCTGGCCCTGTCGCCCTACTACGCGTCGCTGGTGGTGTGGGAGGAGGCGGGGCCGGGCGAGGGGGCGGGGCCTGGCGAGGGGGCGGGGCCGGGCGAGGGGGCGGGGCCCGGGGGCGGGGCCGGGCGGCCCGGCGGCGGCGGCGGCGGCGGCGGCGGCGCGGGCTCCTACCTGGAGAAGGTGGGGCTGGCGCTGCGCGTGCTGCGCGCGCTGCGCGTGCTCTACGTGATGCGCCTGGCGCGCCACTCGCTGGGGCTGCGGACGCTGGGCCTGACCGCGCGCCGCTGCGCGCGCGAGCTGGGGCTGCTGCTGCTCTTCCTGGCCGTGGCCGTGGCGCTCTTCTCGCCGCTGGTCTACGTGGCCGAGCGCGAGTCCGGCCGCGCCCCGGAGTTCACCAGCATCCCCGCCTCCTACTGGTGGGCCGTCATCTCCATGACCACCGTGGGCTACGGCGACATGGTGCCCCGCAGCGTGCCGGGCCAGGTGGTGGCGCTCAGCAGCATCCTGAGCGGCATCCTCATCATGGCCTTCCCGGCCACGTCCATCTTCCACACCTTCTCCCACTCCTACCTGGAGCTCAAGAGGGAGCAGGAGCGGCTCCAGGCTCGCCTCCGCCGCCTGCACTGCGCCGGCGCGCGGCGAGCTCCCCGCCGACCCCGACGACCCGGCCCACGGGTAACCCCGCAGCTCCAGCCCGGCCCCCGGGCTCGGACCACAGGGGCGCATCTCCCAACGGAAGGAGGAGGCAAAGCCGCAGATACCCTCCGAGTGTGTGTGTGTGTGTGTGTGTGTGTGTGTGTGTGTGTGACCCTTGGCCCTCCTGGCCCCATCCACGCCCTTCCCCAGCTGCCTGCCGGCCCACCGCGCACAGACCTCTCCCAGAGCGCCCAGACTCCCGGCCTCGCTCTGCTCCACCTACCGCACCGCACCGCACCGCACCGATCATCACTGACAGCTGAGGGGAAGCCTGCGCAACTCCACTCCTCACCCTCAGAGCCTCCCTCCCGGGCCTCCTCACCACCGAGAATTGGGGGTGCCGCCCTTCTGCTCAGATCACACACAGCCCCCCACACACAGAGAGCTCACCTCCACCCTTGGCATTGCCCATCGCCGCTGCTCCCCCAGCTCTGCGGCAAGCTCTTAGCAAGAAAGGCAGAACTGGGGGGGGGGGTGTCTCCGGCCTGCCATGCCACCCACCCTGCCCGCATGCCTGGGCTTGGACAGGAGGCACTGCCAAGGCAGCAGGTGACCTTGGTAGCTGAACTCCACTTAGCCAGCCCTTGCTTGACTGGTGGAGGCTCCACCTCGTCCCAGAGGTTGGGGGTTTCCTGCACAGTTCCCCAACTTCGGGGGGCTCAGCTAGCTATGCTCAGGTAGACCGCCTTGGACCCAGCACACCTTCAGGGTGTAACAGAGCAACAGAACAGGGTGCTCCTTCCCGGCTCCCAGACCGGAGCCCTGCTTGGGAGCACCCCAACCTTGTATCTGGGTGTACTGTTTTCTTTATCTGCCCATTCATATCCAACAGAGGCAGATGTGGGGCCCAGTGGCTAGGACGAGACAGCTCAGACAGAGCAGTGGGCTCTGGGCAGCAGTGCCCAAAGGCCCCTGGGGGTGGCCCCACTTCCGCACACTTCTCCAGCAGGTGCAGACACACATCCCCACAGCTCTAGACCCCAGGAGTCAGTGGGGACACCCTTAGTCTTTCTCTGCACCCTGGAAGGCCCACGGGGTGTGGGTCTATGCAAGAAGGACCTGGTGGGGGTCCCCTGGGCATTTGGTTGTGTTCTGGGGCATTTCAGCAGCCACGGATCTTTTGTTCCAGGCCAAATATGCAAAGCCCAAAGCCTCCCATGTACTGTGTGCTGGGCACTGGGCAGCGTGGGTGGGACCTGCGATTCTCTTTCCATCTGTGGCTTTGGGCGCACCCCTTGCCCTCTCACAACGGCAGTTGGGCTAGATCTGTGGTTCTCTGCCTTGGGTCCCTTAGACCCCTTTGGAGGGCTACTGTGGGTGAAGACCACCCAAGCAGGCAGCGCTCTGCTCTCATTGGCAAATGATGATGGTTAGAAGGTCGTGAAAATGTCAAGACATCTCCCTTCCTGCTCAGTGCCTGGCCACAGCCGGCTGGGCCCAGGTGGCCATCGAACCCCAAGACCTGGAGAAGAAGCCACTGGAGGACCTGGGGCTCCTGTCAGCCTCCACATTTGCCTCTCTCTTCTGTGTGAAGACTTGCTTGTGCTGCTGGAGCTCCTGGAGCGGCCATTCTCAGTTCTAGTCCTGCCATGCTGCGTCTGGCCCCCACGCTGCCATTTCCACTCCCCTTTGTGCACCAAGGCTAAAAGAAAAGCTTAAAATCAATAGGAGATGAACTTATCAGCAACGTTACAAGCTTCCATCAAGTCTCCACACATACCCGTGGAATTTCTCTACTAAATTAGAGGTGGAAAATTTGGATTGATTGCTCACATGTAGGGCTTAATTAAATGCTCTACTCCCCCCACCCCACCCCCTGCCCCCGGTTAATGTTCCAGGAGGCAGGTCTAAGTCGTCTTGGTCTAGCATTGCTGGGCAGCATCTTGCCTGTGATTGGGTAGAGTGGGAGTGATGAGCAAGTTGCTAGGCAGTTTCTTCATCCCCATTGGCTGGAAGGAGCCTCTTGATTCCCACAATTATTCCCCCCGGAGCCGCCAAAGCATGACTGTAGCCAGAGGTAGATATTTTCCAATTAAAGGCAAAGAAAAAAAAATGACCCTTGGGGCTGGGAATATGGCCTAGTGGTAAAGTGTTCACCTCGTATACATGAAGCCCTGGGTTCGATTCCTCAGCACCACATATATAGAAAAAGCCAGAAGTGGTGCTGTGGCTCAAGTGGTAGAGTGCTGGTCTTAAGCAAAAAAAGAAGCCAGGGACAGTGCTCAGGATCTGAGTTCAAGCCCCAAAACTGGCAAAAAAATGGTCTTGAGCAAAAAAAGAAGCCAGGGACAGTGCTCAGGATCTGAGTTCAATCCCCAAAACTGGCAAAAAAAAATAGTTTAAAAAAATGACCCTTGGGCTGGGGATATAGCCTAGTGGCAAGAGTGCCTGCCTCGGATACACGAGGCCCTAGGTTCGATTCCCCAGCACCACATATACAGAAAACGGCCAGAAGCGGCGCTGTGGCTCAAGTGGCAGAGTGCTAGCCTTGAGCGGGAAGAAGCCAGGGACGGTGCTCGGGCCCTGAGTCCAAGGCCCAGGACTGGCCAAAAAAAAAAAAAAAAAAAAATGACCCTTGATTCAGGTTGTGGCTGGAGGTGGCTCCAAGAAGTAACTGACATTTTGGTTCAATAACCTTCTCACCAGACAATAAGTTAGTTCTTCATTGGAAAGAAAAGGATTCAAGGATGTTGGCTGGACCAGAGACTCAAGGACTCAATGTTGATGGCGTCTAGGACAATATGGAAACATCTAGAACCAATCGAGGACCATCCAGGACTCCCCACAGGGAGTCCCCCTAAGGGGTGGAAGAGCCCCTGGAGACGAAGTGCATCTCAAGGTGCAAAGGGTCCCCCGAAGGAATCCCAGACCCCTTAAAAAGAGTCAAGAGCTCCAAAGTAAATGAACACCCTCGTTGTAGGATGGGGCGACCAAGGCTGGGAGAAGGAAAGCCACACCGCCGCTTTCACCCAGTTAGACACGTGCTCAGATCCCCACGGAGCACTCTCGCTAGGGCCCTGCAAGCCTTTGGCTCATCCCACACAAGGGTCCAACCTGCCAAG
Organism: Perognathus longimembris pacificus; assembly: GCF_023159225.1. NCBI lineage: Eukaryota > Metazoa > Chordata > Mammalia > Rodentia > Heteromyidae > Perognathus > Perognathus longimembris. Next base: position 2,828,175 of record NC_063170.1, read on the forward strand.
TTTACATGTGTGAAGAAGACTCAGGGACAGGGTGATGCAACGTGGGGAGGCACGCAGCAGCGCAAGCCGGGGACACAGCCAGGGGCAGGCCGGGGACAGGCCAGGGACAAGCCGGGGACAAGCCAGGGGCAGCAAAGCCAGGTTCAGCCCCGGCTCTGGACTCCCAGCTCTGACCTACCTATTCTCTGGCCAGCCTGTGGCATCCATCCAAGGGGCAGTTCATTAAAAGTAAGACTAAAGGAGCCTGGCCTGCAGCAGCAGCAGCCTGCTCCAGGGGCCACGGGTACCGCAGCCCGGGGACACACAGCACAGGGACCGCCGCCGCCGCCACCACCGCTGGAGAGCTTCACGACTCACCTTTGCAGAAGAACAAAGCCATGGGAGCCTGGGCGAATTCGGGCACCCGGAGCTAAGATCACCCATCTCGCTGCCTCCACAGCTTCTGCTGGGCTGGCAGTGACCAAATGATGGGGGCCCTCGAGAGACTCCGGGTTCCCCCTGCTCCTGGCTGGCCGAGCTTTCAGGACCCGCCATGCACCCCGAGAGAAACATTAAACTATATTACAAAGTGTGTTGCGGCTCGTCTGTGTGGTGTGTCCAGTAGGTCCAGCCAGGAGGCTGTGGAGGTTGACTTTGGGGACATAGGAAGAGGAAGGAGGCCTCCCAGCAAGAGGTCAAGTGGGGCCTGGGTTAGACAGTCCCCCCCTTCTCTCTCTCTCTCTCTCTCTCTCTCTCTCTCTCTCTCTCTCCCTGCCCCCGTATCTCTCCCTGACTCTATTACTCTGTTTCTGCCTGTCGCTGCTTCTCTCCCTCTCTCTCAGGTTCCAGGCTTGTCCTTGCCCCAAGCCACCGTGCTCTGCACCCTCCGAGCAGCCGCGCCCCCCCCCTCCTGTCTCCCGTGAACCTGCGAGCTCGGTGGTTTGCCACGTTTGGCCGGGCTCCCTCCAGAATGGCTGCTGTGTGCCCTTCTGCTCCCCACGGGTCTGGGGAGAGACACGGCGAGCTAGCGAATTCCACCCGCACCAGCAGGGAACCCCACCATCGTCAGCCACGGCACTCCCCACCTTCGACAAGCCCGCCCCACCCCTGGCACCTCGGTGATGACGGGACACTGAGCAGAGGAGCCCACCGCGTTGGTAACCGTCCGGGGTGCCCCGTCAGAGAGCCGGACGGAGCCTGGTCTCCTGCCACGACAGGACTGAGGACCGGCCTGGCTGGCCTGCCACTGCGGAGCAAGGCTGTGTACTCAAAGTGTACAACACACAGCTCAAAGCCCCGGGGCACACGCAGACCCCAGGCCGTGCTCCAGTCGGTCCCCTCCACCCCCAGCTGCTCCGAGCAGCCTGCGCATAATGACCTTGAGACCCCTTGGAGCGAGGTCAGAGTTGATTGCTTGTATGCCGGAAGGGAATTTTGCTTATCCGGTCATTAGCGAATGGACATTTGGGTTGTTTCCACTTAGGGAAACAGTATTACGGTGCTGCTGCTGCCGCCATCTGTGTAGAGGTTTGTGGTGGTGGCATTTATTCCTTGTCATCCCCGGGAGTGGAATTGCTGGTGAGTGACATGGAACCACCTCTGGGAACTGCCCGGCGTCTCCGCGGAGGTGCAGCAGGTCCCTCGGCCCCCACTGTGCGAAGGTTTCAGCTCATCATCTCACACCCACACAGATTTTTTTTTCTTTTTGCCAGTCCTGGGCCTTGGACTCGGGGCCTGAGCACTGTCCCTGGCTTCTTTTTGCTCAAGGCTAGCACTCTGCCCCTTGAGCCACAGCACCACTTCTGGCTTTTTCTATCTATGTGGCGCTGAGGAATCGAACCCAGGGCTTCATGTATACGAGCCAGGCACTCTACCACTAGGCCACATTCCCAGCCCACACTGATCATTTTTATTATTGTTTCGACTTGCAATTTCCCAGTGGCTAATGATGAAGAGATCTTCATACGTTTGTCCATTTGCTGGGTTGGCTACCTCTATCATTGAATTGTCAGAGTATTGGTTTCGTTTTTTGTTTTTTTTTTACATATTGCAAATACAAGCCTGTGATTATACACAGGACTTACAAATGCCTTCCCAGTTCTATGGGTTTCTTTTCACTCTTCTGCTTCTCCAAAGCATGAGATTTTTTAGTTCAGTGGAGTCCACATCTTTTTTTTTTTTTTTAATTTTGGCATCATGTCTAAGAAAGCCTTGCCCAGCTCAAGGCCATCAAGTTTTACAGCTGGAGCAGATGTGGAGGCTGCAAGCGAACCACACCTGGTCTCCTGCGGGCTGCGTAAGGAAGGACCCAGCCTCGTTTATCTTTGGGTGGCCACTTAGGAAGATGGGTTTAAGAGTATCTCTGAAGGCCACAGAATAGACTATGCGTATATAAGTACTTAAGAGCTAAGTTCCCCTGGGCCCTGGGGCTGGAGGGCAGACCCTTCGCTTTGACTCCATGAAACTTTTCAGAATGCCTTCCAAGCCTTACTTGAGAGCCTCTGTTCTCTTTCCAACACAGTTCTGTAAGGAAACGCGACAATCCGTTAATTCTCCACCCCGTGGGGGGCACCTTCAATGCAGAGGACCCCTCTGGGGGCCGGGGAGAAATGAACATCCCATATTGCAGGCTGCTGGCCGGTGAGCCTGACCACAGCCCCACCCCACCCCCAAACCCTCCCACCACAACCCTGCAGTGGGCGTGTTGAGGGGGAAACTGAGGCTGGCTTCCCCGGTCCACATTTCTACCCGGTGCCCTTGCCCCAGGAGTGAAGGTGACACCCAGGGTGTGCAGGGGCCAGCGATGGCACCCAGAGCTAGAGGCCCTGCTGGAAGCGGGGAGAGGCACCCCGAGGGAACAGTGGCACGTGCCAAGGTAAATCACCTCAAATCCCAATCTAAACATGCCGCTGTTGCCAACACTTTTTCCCGAGGGGCTGGGGGGGTGGGATTAGGCTGAAAGGACATTAGCAGACTGTCGGGTTCGGCCGTGGCGCAGAGCCGAAAGCTGGGACCGGCACAGCGATGCAACCCGGGGACAAAGAGCGCGTACTTGGCAGAACACAGCGGTTCCTGTCATCTTGAATAGCGTGTCTGCCCAGTGACGGTGTGATTAATGAAGACCAGAGGCCGGGACCACAGGAAGCCGAATGGAAACGGTGGCGTCATTTCTGGCCCAGGCTGCAGTCACCACGGCAGCACAATGGTCCATCAAGTGTGAAGCGAGCTAATGAATAGGCTGGGGACTTTCACAAGCCCTCTCCATCGCTGACAAACGGTAACCACGAGAAATGTTTACTCCAGAGGCGGCTTGATTTTAACGACGCTTAAAGGTTATTATGTACCTGTACCTCCTCTGTACATCACCTTGTCAATACCTCAAGCCAGACTCCGCTGGTCCCTACTCGGCCCCTGCGCTCTCTTTAGGGACCGCCCCCCCCCCCCCCCCCCCCCCCCGCCCCTGGGATGTCTCTGGCTCAGGTGTCACCTCCCTGCTGGCAGGGCCTCTCCTTCCTCCTGGCTGTCGGGAGGGGGCAGTGCAGAGTCAGCCAGGCCAGTCCCTACTCCTCCCCTAGGTCAGCAAACTGGGGCTCACAGGGCCTGGGAATCCGGGCAGCTATCCTGGGCAGTGAGACGGGGGTGGGGGGGGGCGGGGGATGGGAGGGGGGGTCAGGTGAGGCACCAGGCTGGGAGTTCTCAGCCCCAGCAATGGGGCAATGTTTTCACCCCCCCCCACCCCCGTACAGAGTTGGTAGAAACTTGACTTCCCTTTGTTCCAGTATTGGAGCTTGAACTCAGGGCCTGGGCGATATCCCTTAGCTTTTCCACTCGAGGCTGGTGCTCCCCCACTTGAGCCATAGTTGCACCTCCAGGTTTTGGTGACTAATTGGAGGTACGAGTCTCACACACTTTCCAGCGCAGCCAAAACTGCGATCCTCAGAGCTGAAGGCCCTGAGCAGCTGGGATTACAGGCGTGAGTCGCGCAGCTCAGGAGCTCTCCTTTTGGCTAGCGGGCTGTGGAGTGCTGGCCCTGCCCGATGGTGGTGTTTTCTCTCTGTGTCCCCGCTCGCCTTCCTCCCCCCGGGGAGGCCCTCTGATTAGCTGTCCCTCTGTGGTTCCAGGACCGCCGAGGGCGCGTCCCTCGGATCCGCTGGCACGGATGTGCGCTGCACCGGATGTGATTTAGATCGCCACCTAGGACCGTGGCGGTACTTCTGAAGTGGCTGTACCTTGAGGGGGGCAATGATGAGAAACAGGTGCCCACGTGTCCAGAACGCCGCTGGCTGACAGCACGCGGGACGTGGACGGCTCCCGCTTTGTCCAGGTGAGCCCACCAGCACACACAGGGCCAGCCACACACGCCTAGTGGCAGCCGTGCTAGACGGAGGGACCCAACTTCTGGCTTCCAGGCCAGGCCTGGCCCGAGCCAGAGCTGTGGGGAGAAGCCAGGCACACGGACTGGGGCTCCCCTCTGCAGAGCCGCGGTGCAGACTCGGAGGGCTTGGAAGGTGGGCTCCTCCTCCCTCGACACTGCGAGGCCGGGGACCTGTTGTCTGGCAGGGCTGGCCCGGAGCCTGCACGCATTCCTCCCAGGCTCCATCTTCCTACTGCGTAAACCGAGGCCAGTGCTGCTCGCTGCTGGGGCGCTCCTGACAGGCACGGAGTGTGAGGGCGTCTCAGCCCATCGCAGAGGTCACGGGAAACCAAACATCGCCTCCCCGGGCCCCGGGGCCAGCTTCCCAAGGCCCATCGACGACAGCTGAGGCTGGAAGGAGGGAGCCCGGCCTCCGACCCTCCCCTCCCACGCGGCACCTGCGAGCTGGGGCTGGCCCCGTGGCCCCGGAGTTCTGGAGAGCGGGACCCAGGTGGGGCTCAGAACACACAGGGCGCTTCACGAGGTGACCCGCGACACACAGAGGCACAGACCGCCAGAGGCTCACTACTCTTTATTGGAAATAGCGTACAGCAGCCAGAGCCTGGAGCGGCGCGGGCCCCTGTGTGGCTCCCCCAAGCCCCTGTGGGCTCCCCGCGGCCTCCGTGGGCCCCACCCCTGCGGGGGCAGTCGGTTCAGCTCCTGAACTTGCCCACCAGTGGCTTGGAGGGCCAAGCGCCCAGGCCCTGCTGGTCCAGGAGAAGGGAGAGCTGCTGGCGAGCCTGCTGGTAGGGTCCCGCCTGTGGGGAGACAGAGAGTGGGGGAGAGCGGGGGGGGGAGGGAGGAGGAGCAAGGTCTTGGACTAGGAGACAGGGGACTGGCGATGGGGGCTACGAGGGAGGGGGACTGACCTTGGCGTCCTCGTAGGTCTGCAGTGCCAGGAGCTGAGGCTTCCCCAGAGCCTGGGCCGCCTGGCGGAAGGCCCTGAGAAAGGCGGCCTTGCAGAGGCGGGAGGGGGGCCCCAGAGCCGCGCTGGGAGGAGAGGCGGAGGTCAGCGGTGGGGAGGGGAGAACCGCGGGCCCGCCCCCAAACCCGGTCCCTCACCCCCAGAGCAGGGCTGGGGTACTGCCACCAGGCTGCTCTCCCACCCCACCCCGCAGGCCTCACTTGGTCTTCACGCGCCCCGTGGCCACGTCCACAACTTCAATGTCAGGATCCCCCAGACTCCAATTGAGGCTCAGGCCATGGCAGCTACTGGGGGCAGGGCTGGAGGGGGCCACCGGAGGCCCCGAGAACAGGTGCAGGGTGGTGCGGACGTAGGGCGGGGGCAGGCCGGACCCCAGAACCCCATCCAAGCTGGGCCGGGCATGGATGGCCCTGTTCAGAGTTGGGGGGTCGTGGCATGGGTCAGCTGTGGAGCAAAAGGCGCAGGACATGGTCTGGGTCACCTCCATGCCCCCCCCCCCGGCCCCAGAGCCCGTCCCCTGCTCTGGCCCCTTACCCAGGACCAGGCTGGTGGCACAGAGCGGTGGCAGGAAGTGGGCCAGCAGCGCACCGCCCAGCCCCAGCACGGCCCAGCGCGCCAGCTTGTCGCTGGCCGAGAGGCAGCCCACGCGCGTGTCCCGGAGCGCGGGGGCCACGTAGGACACTGGCTTCAGCTGCCCACAGACGTGGACCTGCAGGCGGAAGGCCGGGACGTTCAGGATGCTACCCTCGGGGGACAGTGGGAGGCTGGAGGGAAATGAGGGACCCAGAGTCGGCTGCGCCCTTCTGATCCCGGTCCCCTCGCCACAGCCAAAGCGAGGGGCGCCCAGCCGACGGAGCCCCACGTACTAGACATCGTGGGCCGCTCCCTTGGGGGTGTTGCTGACATACAGGTGCAGGAAGATGCCGGGCTTGAGGGCGAAAGGGGGCCCGGGCCCGGGCTGGGGGGCCAGCACAGCCTGCTCCTTGCCCTTGGGCCCCCCCTGCACGGCCAGCAGGATCTGCCGGAAGAAGAACCTGGGGGTGGCAGGTAGAGAGGGGCTAGGGCCACCATCCTGGCCAAGGGCAGCCCAGCCCCCCCCCCACCTGCCCTCACCTCAGCAGCGCCCTGCGAGCGATGATCAGACCGTGGCAGTCGTGGAGCTGCCGGCCTGAGAACTCCAGCCAGCTGGCACAGCTGCCACTGCCGGTGCCCAGCGCCACTAGCTCATAGATCTCCTTGGCATGGCCCTTGGCACTGGGGATCTCTGTGCAGGGAGGGGGGGTCAGGCTCAGTGAGGGGCCGGGGGTCTGTGGGGGACGGAGGTAGGCGGGGCAAGAGCCATCCTCACCCCTTTCCAAGATGACGGCCGCCACTGTGCCCCTGCAGGCCTGGTACGGGGAATTCTCATCCAGCAAGCGATCCAAGCCAGCGCTGACCACAGCGGCACAGCGCTGCTCGTGAGTCAGGATGGTCTCTGCAGAAGGGCCAGAGGTCGGCGGTGGGCCCCACAGGCCTGGCCTCTCTCCCCAGCACTGGGACACGGGCCAAGCACCCATCCACCTGTACTCAGGCAAGTGAGCAGGCTTCGTGCTGCCCAGGGGGCTCTGAGAGGCAGGGGACGCTGGGTCCCATGGGGGCTGGGCATGCCGTCCTACTCTTTGGGATGCCAAGAAGGGGATGGCTGCCACCTTCTAGACCAGGAAAGCTGCTCTTCTAATGGACCCTGTCCTTCAAAGGACATTATAGCGGAGTCAGACGCTTCTCTGAGGTGCAACCTGCTCATCGGCTGCCCACCTAGAGCCACCTTAGCCTTTCCACGGGGCAGCAAACCTCCTCCAACTGGGGCGCCCATACCCGGTCTGCCAAGGCGACTCTGGATGTAGCGGAGGGCAGAGAGTGCTGCTTGCTGTCTGGCCTCTGTCTTGCTGCCTGCCGTTCCTGCAGGGCAGACCACCCCATCCAGTTCCACGCTCACAGAGAAGGGAAAGCCGGGACCTGCAAGAAAGACAGAGTGAGTGAGGAAGGAGCTACTCAGGAGGTTGCAGTCTGAGGATTGTGGTTCGAAGCCAGCCCAGGTAGGAAGGTCTGTGAGACTCCTATCTCCAATTAACCAGCAAAAAAAAAAAAAAAAGCCAGAAGTGGAGGTGTGGCTCAAGTGGCAAAGTCCCAGACCCCAAAAGCTGGGCTCTAAGCCCCCAATACAGTACTGACGTGTAGGAGATCAGAAAGCTTGGGGAACATTCTTAGCTCAGGTTGGAGATTCTCAATGTCTTGGTCTCTTGAAGTAGGGTCTTGCTCTGTTACCCAGGCCCACCTTGGGTTCATGATCCTTCCTACCTCAGCCTCCCAAGGCTGGGATTAAAGGCGCAGCTGCGCACACGAAACAGGTGTGGCCACGACCTCGCCACCCGGTGGCCCCGCGGCACAGCTGACTCACCGTGCTCTAAGATCCACCTGGAGGTCCCAGGCTCCAGGGGTGGCCCCGGGGCCCCCCTCTGCTTCATCACCTAGGGCTGGAGAGCTGTCCCCGGCCCAGGCCAGCTCTAGGCCCAGCCTCACCTGCCGTCTGGTCCTCGCGGAAGGCCAGGGCCATGCCCAGGCTGGCCGTGTACTGCTCCAGCAAGGCCACAGCCTGGCCGGGCTGCGGGTCCCTGGGCAGCGGGATGGACGCCGGGAGGTCCCCAGCGGGCCCTGCAGACCGGACGGACACCCTCGGGGCCTTCACCGGCGGCGCCTCTGGGTCTTCCCCGGCGGGCGCGGCCCCGCGCTGCCCCTCTCCGGCCCCGGCCCGGGGCCCGCCGTCCCCCACCGCTGCCCGGGGCGGCCCGCTGCCCTCCGCCTCGCCCTCCGCGCCGGGGGCCGAAGGGCACCCCCAGGAGTCTTGGCCCAGGCTGGCCGACGGCCGCCAGGAGCCCGGCCCCGGGCTGATCTGAAGCGAGGCAGCCAGGCGGAGCTTCCTGCGGCCGCCATCGTCCGCGCTCGCCACTCCCGCGCCGGGCTGCGCCGCCATGGCCAAGTGCGATCCGGCACTGCGCATGCGCCGCCGCCACACGTGGAGCCGTGTGGAGAGCACGTGGTCCGCCGCGGGCGGTGCGCTCCGCCCCCCAACCACGGCCGGCCAATGAGAGCCCGCAGGACTGCAGCGCGAGTAACCAATTGGAAGGCGGGGCTCTGGGGGGGGGGGGGGCAGCCAGGATGCGGACCACGTGGCCCAGGCACCAGCGCTACTGGGCGGGGCTCGGGGCGGGGCGGGGCGGGGCTCTGGGCGAGGCGGGGCGGGGCGGGGCCCTCAGCCCTTCCATCAGCCTGGTCTTGGCATCCGTGGTTCACATGTCACTGGAGACCTTGCCAAAGCCAAACAGAAGGAGTCACCAGCCAAAAACCTTAGTACTCTGGCATTCCCCGGAGGAGCAATTCTGAATTGGCTCCTAGCAGTGCCCTAAGACGCCACTCCTTCAGGGTGAGGGGCTAGAGGCGAAGCGGGGACAGGAAAGATGAGTTGAAGCCTGGGATGAACACAGTTTTAGCTCAAGGCTAGCACTCTGTCACTTGAGCCACAGCTCCTTATGGACCTTCCTGCCCTGGCAGGCTTTGAGCTGTAATCCTCGAATCTCAGCTTCCTGCCTTATCTGGACAATGTAACCACAAAGGGGAAACAGAAGAGTCAGGGTGAGAAAGTCGCTTCGTGAGAAAAATCTGATGGAGGGGGTCATCAGCCAAGGAGTGCAGGCATCTTCCAGGTGCCGGAAAATGCACAGTGGATTCTCCTGGAGCTGCTGAGCAGTGAGATGTGTGTTGGAATTGTGACCTCCAGAACTGTAAGGTATTCTATTTTCTGAAGCCAGTGGGTTGTGGCAACTTGTAGCAGAAGCAGGATACTGATTTAAATGGTCTTCTAACTAGGTGTGGTGAAGAATCACTGCTGAGGCAGGGGGATCAGGGTTCAAGGCCAGCTTAGGCTACCTAGCTTGAGACTGGCCTGGACCTTCATACAAGACCCTGACATGATAGGCAAACAGGGGCTGGAAATATGGCCTAGTGGCAAGTGCTTGCCTCGTATACATGGAGCCCTGGGTTTGATTCCTCAGCCCCACATATATAGAAAAAGCCAGAAGTAGCACTGTGGCTCAAGTGGTAGAGTGCTAGCCTGAGCAAAAAGAAGCCAGGAACAGTGCTCGGGCCCTGAGTTCAAGCCCCAGGACTGGAAAAAAAAAATATATATATATATATGTAAACAGATCATTATTTGATTGTTTTGACTGCTTTCACCCTGAAGTAATTTTGAGAACTTATGTAGCCTCCATTTTAAAAATCACCCCTTTAGTTACAAAAGGTGTAGTTTCTGACTGTTTGTATGTTATAATCACCCTTTAAATATATTTTCGGTGAAATTGTAGGGATGCAGCCTTAGCTCAATCCATTTGTGAAAAATGCACCCCAAATGACCTATTTGGCCAAGCCCATCCTCAGAGGCCAGGCAGGCAGTTAAACCAGACACAGTCTGACTTCAGTTTTCAATTTGGGTAGATGTGTTGATATTTCCTCAGGAGAATCATCTCATTCCATTTCCATTTTTTACTGATTCACTATTAGCAATACTTGGGATACATCAGGGACTGCCCCAGACAGAAAATGTTTTGTCCTTGTAGAGGAACTTTTGCATTCTGCTTCTGAGGTGGACAGCTAAGAAATCTGCAGTCTAAGAGTTCAAAGTCTTTTTTTTTCACAAATAGGCCTTTTATTTGTCACTATTAAAACTCTGAATTTTAAACAGATTCTTGGACTGGTGGTTTGTATCCATCAGCTCGCTCGGCTTTAGCACCAGTCTCGTCCCCAGTAGCTTTTCCAGAACTACCACCTTCACCATGAAGCTCCATGAGTTTTCCCAATTCAAACTTGGGCTTCTTCAGCATTTTTACTTTTCTAACAAAGACATCATGCACTGGATAAATAGACTGGCAGGCCTTTTCTATGTATTTGCCAATGCTGTCTGGAATCAATTTATTAACTACTTCTTTTTTTTTTTTTGGCCAGTCCTGGGGCTTGGACTCAGGGCCTGAGCACTGTCCCTGGCTTCTTTTTGCTCAAGGCTAGCACTCTGCCACTTGAGCCATGGCGCCACTTCTGGCCATTTTCTGTATATGTGGTGCTGGGGAATTGAACCCAGGGCCTCATGTATAGGAGGCAAGCACTCTTGCCACTAGGCCATATCCCCAGCCCTATTAACTACTTCTTTCAAGTCATTTGTCTGCACCTCTTTGGTCATGATCTCCATCACCTTCTTCCAGATCTGGCACCTGCTGATGCTGGGCATAGGAGGTCTTGCGGATTTGATTGTTGCATTTTTTAGTAAAACCAACACAGAACAGATGAAGCAAATAACCATCTGTAATCTTGACATCAACATGAGCTTCAATCATGGTCCGCCACTTTCTGACCATGGAGCACATTTTGTCTCGGGTGAGATCCATGCCATGGAAGTTGGTCAGACAGTTCTTGCCCTGAACATCCTCAGTAATGAGCTTGAACTTTCTGAATGCGTCTTCATCATTCTGCACATCAGCGAGGCTCACTTCAAACACCCGACCCTTGAGGCCATCAGATGCGATTGTGGTTCCTTGAGTCCTCGTGACTAGTGTTTTCCCAATATTCCTTATGTTGAACATGGCCGGTGCTTTCACATCATACCAATCTTTCTTAGAAAATGGATCAACCACTTTCTTCTTGGCTCCCTTTTTACCACCTTTTGTAAGGCGCTTGTTCTTGCCGACCGCCACGGTGCTGGTCAGAGAGCTGAAAAGGCGCGTTCAAAGTCTTGATGACATAAGCCAGAAGCGCTTCTCCTTGCCTCACTCCTCTCTACCACTTAAGCCTCTCATTTAGGCTGCCCCTCCAAACCTCATTTTCACTCCTTTTGAGATAGGGTCTCACTTCCTACCTACTTGAGGCTTCTCAAAGCTAGGATAACAGGTGCATGCCATCATATCTAGCTTTCCTTTGTGGAGATGGGATCGCACAGACTTTTCTTCCCTGGGCTGGCCTAGAACTTTGATCCTCCCAATCTCGGCCTTCCACCCCGTTGTTCGTAATGACAGGCATGCGCCACCGTGTCCAGCTATGAGAAGGCTGAAAAGGGGGATTCTTTTGAACTTTTCTGCCTGGACTGGCTTCGAACAGAGATCCTATTCTCCACGCCCCCTCCCCAGTCTGTTCTCTTTGGGGAGGATTTCTCACGGGAGCGTAACTGATCTGCAGGAAAGTATGTGGATCATGGATGGATTTTCGACACCGCGCACATCTGTGTAGCCCCTACCAGGGTGCAGAAACGACACCGACAGCCCTCGGAGACATCCTTCCATCGGGATGTCTTCATGAACCTGCCTTACTTCACTCTCCCAGGGTCTCCGGCGGGACGACTGCTGCTTTCGCTGGGCGCCATCCCAGGAGCAGCTCCGTGGGAAGGAGGCCGAAGGTGCCGGCGGCGCCGGGGACACCTGCGAAGGGCCGGGCCGGGCCGGGGAAGGCCTTCCCGCGGCGCCCGGGAGGTGGCGCTCGAGGGCGGCACGTGAGCGGCTGGGCCGGGGGCGGGACTTCCTGTCGCCCCGGGAGCACTTCCGGCCAGGCCCGGAAGGAGCCGCGGCGCCGCTCGGGAGGCTGCCTCGGCGGCGCGTGGGGGGCGGCCTCCCCTCGGTCCCCGCTCGCGGGCCGGTAGCTCGCGGCCGGCGAGGCTCCCGCGGGGGCCGCTGCGGCGGTAAGCTCGCGACGCCGGCCGGCTCCGCCCCCTCGGGACCCCGGGAGGGCCGCGGGCGCGCGGGGAGCCCGGGCGGCGTGGCCGTTGGTGCCCGGCTTTGTCCGGGAGGGTCCGGCGCGCGCGCCCCGGGGCCGGCCGCCTGCGCCGTGGGGACCGCGGCCCCGCGTGGGCCGCCTCCGTTGGGCGGGGAGGACGGCTTCGTCCCCGAGTGGCCGCGGATCATCGCGGCCCGGGGTCGGGCGCAGGTGGGGCTGGGGGCCGGCGGAGGCCCCCTCAGGCCCCCAGGCGAGCGCCGGGGCTCCCCCCGAGTGCCGAGGGGAGGTGCACGGGCCCAGCGCAGGTCACCGAGGTGAGCCGGGGATGCAGCGGTCGCTGGGAGGCGCCCCCTCCCCCAAGTGGCCGCCGTCGGTGCTGGGAACGCCGTGTCTTCGTCCTTGCCCGTCGCTGCTCCCTCCCTTTGGGGAAAGAAAGGGGTGGAGGCCAGGCCCCGGGGACTCAGGAACAGATGAGTGTTGCCCCCGTCCTCAGCAAGCTCACGGCTAGCGAAGATCTGAGCATTCCAGGAAGGGCCGAGGAGCGCGCACTGGCGTGGTGTGGTGGGCTCTGGGTAGTGTGGAAGGGCCAGTGGGTGTGCAGAGGCATAACCTAGGCTGACAGAAGGCCGTCGGGGTGCGAGGGCCAGGTTAGCTGAGAGATGGCCTTGCGACCGTCAGCCGTGTGGTACGCGAGGATCACATCTGGCTTTGGGATGACAGCTGTTGGAGCGGATTCCCGCTTCCTGCTTCCTACTTCCCCCAAACACCAGGACTGGGAGCACGTAGCACCAAGTCCGGCAAGTGCTTTTGCCACTCGCTTTTGCGGAGTGGAGCCGGCAGGTTGTTCCTGCATCTGGAGAGCTTTGTACTTAGTGAGCGTCTTATTCCGCAGGCAGGCAGGCAGGCAGGCGCGAAGCCTGAGGGTGCGAGCACCGGTGGATACGGCAGGGCCACTGGCGGGCGCAGCAGCCACGCGTGAAGCCGCGGGAGCAGCGCGCCCTCTCCCAGCGGACGGCATCCCCTACCTCCCGCACTCCTCCTGAGGCTGCCTCCTGAACAGTCGCCGGGCCCTGTGTGTGCAAGCGTCTTTCCGGGCGAGTGTGCATCTGGGCCCTGTGTGTGGAAGCGTCTTTCCAGGCGAGCGTGCATCCCGTCCCTGTGTGTGGAAGCGTCTTTCCGGGTGAGCGTGCATCCGGTCCCTGTGTGTGCAAGCGTCTTTCCAGGCGAGCGTGCATCCGGTCCCTGTGTGTGCAAGCGTCTTTCCAGGCGAGCGTGCGCGGGGCCACCTCCCTCTCCGCTTCAGACTGCGCCCATCCCCCCTACGGCGCTGCTCCTGGCCGCCCTGCCCCCTCCCTCCGCCGCAGGCCAGCTCACCCGTGCCACGCCAGCGGATGGGCTGTCCATCCGCTGGTCTTCCTCCCTCCGCGTGGACGCCTCTGGGCACGGTGCCCTCCTCGGCCCCCTGGGAGCCGTGCTCAGGTCGTGCCTGCCCCTGAGGAGGCCCTTTGACGTGAGGTGCTTGCTTTCCAGGATGGACTTCCCCAGCCCCCTCCGCCCGGCCCTCTTCACAACTGGTCCCCTCGGCATGAGTGACGGCCCCGACTTGTCGTTCATGTGTAGCTGGAGAGACGCCCTGACCCTCCCAGAGCCCCCGCTGCCCGGCTCCCAGGTGAGAGGGGCCACGGGGCCCCGGCTCATCCCCGGGGGCGTGGGTGGCCACCCCGGGTGACTGGGCAGAAACCAGGCCCCGCTCTGCCTGTCAGCCTCTCCCTCAGGCGCTCGCTCCCTCAGGACTCGATTCCTGTTTGTGACTGAGTAATGTTCCGCTGTATGGATGTCACTGGCATCCACTTACCGGCTGGTAGACACGTGGGTTGCTCACTCTGTGGCAGCCGCAAACATGTGCCCAGCCCTGTCCCCCGGGACGAGTGACAGTCCCCCCCCCCCCCGCCGTGCATCAGTTGCCGCCAGCAAAACGCCCGTAGCACTTGAGCCAGCTAGGTGGGGTGCTGCGAGGGCGGCGCAGGCGTGACGGCGGGGGATGGACTGGTTGTTTCCTCAGCGTGGGGCGCCGTGCCCGGCCCAGGACCTGCTGTGGGAGCCAGCGCTGCCGGGACCCGTCCCCCTGCTGCCCCCCAGTCCCGGTAAAGGCCCGCCTCCCCCTGCCCGAGGCCCCAGACACCCACTGCCACTCAGCTTCCTGCCCCCACCCTGTGCCTTCCCAGGCTCTCCCCTCATTCTGCCTTCCGTAGATCCCTGGGACCCCGGGGTGACAGCACGTGACCTCCTCTTCCGGTGCGCGTACCACTACCGGAGGCAGCCCCAGGCTGTGCTGGACGTCACTGAGCAGGTGAGCGGTCCCTTGGTCCGCGCCGCGGGCTCGCGCAGTGACCTGGCACCCACCCCCCTCCCCCTGCAGCTCGGCCACTTCCTGTGCCCCCCTCCCCCTGCAGCTCAGCCACTTCCTGTGGGACCATGGGGACATGGCCTTCGCGCCCCTGGGGAGGCTGATGCTGGAGAACTTCAAGCTGGAGGGAAGCCGGGTGAGCGGACCGCGGTGGCCGGGGAGAGGTCCCCTCGCGCGGAGGCCCGGGGCGTGGGATCCTGACGAGGCCTTCCCGTGCAGAGCCGCTCCAAGAAGGTGACGGTCGTCAATGTCAAGAACCTGCTCCGGGACCTCAGCGGACACCAGCCCTGGGGGCAAGTGGCCAGGGAGGAAGGGCCCGGTGGTGGGGATGTGGAAGGGGCCGCAGTGTGACCCGGGTTCCCGTCACATTTGCTTCCACGCCCCGTGGAGCCGCGAGCTATGTTTCCTTACACAAGAAACGCTCAGCGCCCTAGCTTACGGAGAACAGAAACTTGCTGGGTTTCAGCCGGGGCTCCGTCCAGGTGTTGGGTAGGAAGGTGAAGGGGAAGCTCTGTCTCCTGTTGAATTATCCGCCCCCCTCTGCCTGGCTTACCTCCTACACAAGCTGTTTTCAGGGGCCCACAAGGTGGCCTGTCATCCCAAGGGGAGCGTCTGTCCTTCTTGAGGCACCAGAAGTCCCAGGAGGGACTTGGGGTGGCTGAGTTCTCCCGTCCCTCTTGCTGGACTTCCCGTGCCGGGCCCGTGGGTAGGCTCCCTGGTCTCAGAGGAAGAAGTTGTAGGTGCATAGAAACACCGAGCCCGGGCCTCCTGGGAGTGGCCGTGTCCCGTCCACTGCTGCCCGCGCCACCCTCTGCTCTCCCGCCGCCAGGTGTCCCTGGGCTCACCTCAGCCACCGGCAGCGCCGCTTCTCCATCCTCGGGGGCCCCGTCCTCAGCAGGGCGGTCTCGAGCCTGCTGGGGCGTCTGCTGCGCGAGGAGCTGGCCCTGCGCTGGGAGCAGCTGCTGCTGGACGAGGCCTTCACCGGGGGCGCCCTGGCCTGGCTGCCCGGCAGGACCGCGGGCACCGGGCAGCTGGTCTACCCCACCGGAGGCGCCCTGGACCAGCTGCGTATCCTCTCACCCGGGGCGGAGGGGAAGGGCCAGGGGGGCGAGCCCGTGTGATCCTTAGCCAGAGGCTCAGAGCTCCAGGAGGTCAGCCTGACATCCACCGGCGACCCTCAGGTCCTGGGGGACCCCGGATGCATCCAGCTCCGGGGCCCCGTGCGCCAGGTTGTCACCCGCACCGTCCAGGGAGAAGGTAAGGCCCGGCTCCTCTCCCCTCCACCCTGCCTGCTTGATCGGCACTAGACACCCCACCCCTTCCCTCCTGACCTCGGTCTCCCCCCTCCCCCCACAGCGCTTCTGGCCGTCCGCTCTGACTACCACTGCGCCGTGTGGAAGGCGGGCGGGCAGGGCCGGCCGGCCCCTCTGCAGGTGCTCCGGGTGGAGAAGGGCGCCACCGGGGTCAGCCTCAGGTGAGGGCCTCGGGCGGGTGGCCAGGAGATGGCCAGCACCCTTCCCCCCGCCTCACTGCCTTCCTGTGCCCACAGCCCCCACCTGCCGGGGGAGCTGGCCGTGTGCAGCCGCTCCGGAGCCGTGTGTCTGTGGACGCCCCACGACGGGTAAGGCCCCGTCCCCACGCGCCCCCCGCCCCGCGCTCCCCCGGGGCCCGTCCCCACGCGCCCGCCGCCCTCTGCTCCCCCGGGGCCCGTCCCCACGCGCCCCCCGCCCTCTGCTCCCCCGGGGCCCGTCCCCACGCGCCCCCCGCCCTCTGCTCCCCTGGGGCCCGTCCCCACGCGCCCGCCGCCCCGCGCTCCCCCGGGGCCCGTCCCCACGCGCCCGCCGCCCTCTGCTCCCCCGGGGCCCGTCCCCACGCGCCCACGCCCTCTGCTCCCCCGGGGCCCGTCCCCACGCGCCCCCTGCCCTCTGCTCCCCCGGGGCCCGTCCCCACGCGCCCGCGCTCCCCCGGGGCCCGTCCCCACGCGCCCGCCGCCCCGCGCTCCCCCGGGGCCCGTCCCCACGCGCCCGCCGCCCTCTGCTCCCCCGGGGCCCGTCCCCACGCGCCCGCCGCCCTCTGCTCCCCCGGGGCCCGTCCCCACGCGCCCGCCGCCCCGCGTTCCCCCGGGGCCCGTCCCCACGCGCCCGCCGCCCTCTGCTCCCCCGGGGCCGTCCCCACGCGCCCGCCGCCCCGCGCTCCCCCGGGGCCCGTCCCCACGCGCCCGCCGCCCTCTGCTCCCCCGGGGCCCGTCCCCACGCGCCCGCCGCCCTCTGCTCCCCCGGGGCCCGTCCCCACGCGCCCGCCGCCCTCTGCTCCCCCGGGGCCCGTCCCCACGCGCCCCCCGCCCCGCGCTCCCCCAGGGCCCGTCCCCACGCGCCCCCGTCTGCCCCCTCCCCTAGGCTGCAGCAGATCTACAAGGACTCCGACACCCTCGTGTTTCGGGACCTTTCTCCCTGGCGCTGGGCAGACTTCACGGCCCACCCTCGGGTGCTCACCGTGGGTGACCGCACCGGTGTGAAGATGATCGACACGCAGGTGGAGACGCCGCCCCCCGTGACAGCGTGGGGAGCGGGGCCTGACCCCCCACGGCGGCGGCGGGGAGCAGGGCTCTGACGCTGTGTCCCCCCAGGCGCCCCCGGGCTGTGGGCTGATGCTTTTCCGAGGGGGAGCAGAGGCTTCCTGCCAGAAAGGGGAGCGCGTGCTGCTCGTCCAGTACCCGGGCCCGGCGGCCGCCACACGTCTCCCGCCCACGCTGCACCTCATCTGCACCCAGGTGAGCAGACCACCCCGTGTCCTCGGAGACCCAGCTCCTCGAGGGGCTCCGCTGGGGGCCTCTCCTCGGTGCCACGCCAGCCGGCAGCACGGTGGGCTGGGCGGAGCAGGCGAGGAAGGCGTCGGTCCGGGCATCTGCAGAGCGGGGCGTCCTGTAGAGAGGGAGGCGTCGGGCCGGGCATCTGCAGAGCGGGGCGTCCTGTAGAGAGGGAGGCGTCGGGCCGGGCATCTGCGGAGCGGGGCGTCCTGTAGAGAGGGAGGCGTCGGGCCGGGCATCTGCAGAGCGGGGCGTCCTGTAGAGAGGGAGGCGTCGGGCCGGGCATCTGCGGAGCGGGGCGTCCTGTAGAGAGGGAGGCGTCGGGCCGGGCATCTGCGGAGCGGGGCGTCCTGTAGAGAGGGAGGCGTCGGGCGGGCATCTGCGGAGCGGGGCGTCCTGTAGAGAGGGAGGCGTCGGGCCGGGCATCTGCGGAGCGGGGCGTCCTGTAGAGAGGGAGGCGTCGGGCCGGGCATCTGCGGAGCGGGGCGTCCTGTAGAGAGGGAGGCGTCGGGCCGGGCATCTGCGGAGCGGGGCGTCCTGTAGAGAGGGAGGCGTCGGGCCGGGCATCTGCGGAGCGGGGCGTCCCGTGGAGTCACGTGCCTGTCCTCTCGTGCAGGGGTCCTGGATGTTAGATGTGCGACACGCGGGTTGGGCTGGGGGTCAGGTGTCTGGGTGAGGACGTTTGGCTGCAGTTCTCTGAGAAGCTCCCCGGTTATGCCCGCGGCAGGCTGCGGGGGGCGCTGCTCCCGGGCTCCCGCACACTGGAGGCCTCAGCGCGCTGCCTCCAGGTGACAGCCATGCCTCCCTCCTGCTTCCTTCCCGCCCAGTTCTCCCTCTACCTGGTGGACGAGCGCCTCCCCCTGGTGCCAGTGCTGAAATGGGACCACGGCCTGGCCTCCCCGCCCCTGCTGGCCCGCCTGCTGCCTCCTCCTGGCCCCAGCTGCCCCCAGCCTCTGCTTCTGGGGGGCCAGGGGGGGCAGCTGCAGCTGCTGCACATCGCAGGTGAGCTGGGCTGGCGGGAGGCACAGTGAGCTGGCGGGGCTGGGGTGCCTGGGCCTAGCTGTCTGTCCCTCCTCCAGGAGATGGGGCCTCCCCACCCCGGCTGGCAGCACCCCCCCAGTCCCTGCCCTCCAGCTCCGACTCCCTCTCTGCCTTTCCCCTGCTGGATCCCAAGAGCCAGCAACAGCTGCAAGAGCGGCTACAAGCTCCGACCATAGGTATTTGGGGGGGGGGGTCAGCAACTGGGGGGAGGGCGGGGCGGGGGGCTCAGCCTCTGGGGGGGAGGGCGGGGTGGGGCGCTCAGCCTCTTGGGGGAGGGCGGGGTGGGGGGGCTCAGCCTCTTGGGGGAGGGCAGCTCGAGGGCTCAGCCTCTGTGGGGAGGGCAGCTCCAGGGCTCAGCCTCTGGGGGGAGGGCAGCTCGAGGGCTCAGCCTCTGTGGGGAGGGCGGGGCCGGGGGCTCAGCCTCTGTGGGGAGGGCAGCTCGAGGGTTCAGCCTCTGTGGGGAGGGCGGGGCCGGGGGCTCAGCCTCTGTGGGGAGGGCAGCTCGAGGGCTCAGCCTCTGTGGGGAGGGCGGGGGCCGGGGGCTCAGCCTCTGTGGGGAGGGCAGCTCCAGGGCTCAGCCTCTGGGGAGGGCAGCTTGAGGGCTCAGCCTCTGGGGGGAGGGCAGCTCCAGGGCTCAGCCTCTGGGGGGAGGGCGGGACCGAGGGCTCAGCCTCTGTGGGGAGGGCAGCTCGAGGGCCGGCCCGGCCCGTCATCCACGTCTCTCCCCAGGCCTGTCGGCCACCCTGGCCCCCCATGCCTCCTCCGCGCCGGTCCTGTGCGTCTTCCAGCTCTCGGCCGCAGGGGACGTGTTCCACCAGCGCCTCTGCCTGCAGGCGGCCCCCAGCCTCAGCGATGCGGGGGCTCCGGGTGGCCCCGGGCCCCGCCGCCCTCCTGCCAGCGCGGCCGCGCCATCCTGGGACTCGCAGGCCGCTGCCCACTGCCGCCGATGGCTGGAGGCGCTGCTGCAGGTTCCCCCTGCACCCCCTCTGTGGACCGCACCCACCTTCTCGCACCGCCAGCTCCTGGGCCGCCTGGAACTGCAGCAGGGCTCCGGGAGGACGGCAGAGCGGCTCCGGACGGCCATGGCGGAGGGGCGGCTCCTGCAGCGCGGGGACCTGGGCCCCCCCCTCCCTGCGGCAGAGCCGCCCCCCGCCCCCGAGCCGGGCCCTCGGGACGAGCTCACTGAGCGGCTGGGGGAAGCCTGGGCCGGCCGGGGCGCCGCCGGGTGGGGGAGACAGCAGGACCAGGCCTCGGGGCCCAGGAAGCAGGCCAGGCGCTCCAAGCGCCGGACTCAGCTGTCCAGCACCTTCTCGCAGACCAGTTGCATGGACGCCCTAGACGACCCCGGCAGCCCTGGCCCCGGCCAGAGCCCCCCAGGGGCCAGGTCCCAGCCCCCAGGAACACCGCCCTCCCGGGCGTCCGGAGTCCCCTCAGAGCGGCGGCAGCCCCTCCAGGACCGCGCGGCCGGGCTGCCGGCTCAGGCCAGCCCCGAGCGGGCCACCGCGCCCGCCTCCAAGCCCACACCCAGCCTCCCCGGCTCCCAGCCCTCCCGGAAGAAGCCGCGCATGGGCTTCTGAGGGCCCCGTCGGCTGGAGTCGGGTGGGAGCGGGGGGAGCATCTGCTTGGTTTGCGTGCAGTGCCGTCCCCTGGGACCTGCTGTGACACCCCGATTCTGCAGGGCCCCCTGCAGGATGTGTGGGTCCCCACCTAGAAGGAACAGCAAGCAGTCTGCACTGTGCCAACAACACGTTTATAATCACATCACCTGACTGCATTAGCCACGTGTCTGTGTACAGGGAACCTGGGGTCCCACACAGGAAGGGGCGGTGCCCGGGGACCCCTCACAGCCCTCTCAAAATGGGCTCCGTGGCCGCCCTTCGGGAGGAAGGGTAGCCCGCACCCACTCGCTGTCCCTGCCAGTTTGATGGTGAGGGGTTCAGTCCAAGCCAAACTCAATGTCCTCTCGGCCTGTCCCTGCGCTGAGCTTGGCCACAGACCATGCCTCGTGCCTTTCCGTTCTGTCACCTAAAGACAAGAAGAAGAGAAGGCCACTCAGTGTCCCATTGGTGGTGTCACGCGGCTTCCTGCCTGCGGGTCCCCCGTTCTCCAGGGCAGTAGACACTCGGCCCGCTGCCCTTGCCGTGCCCCGGGATGGAAGGGCCACAGATAAGTGGAAGCCTGTCTTTTAGCCCCTAGTCTTGCTGGGCTCTGTGTGACCACAGGGCAGGGCCAGACAACAGGATACACCCTGCAAGGGGCCGCTGGGCCACGGGCCTGGGACTGAGCCCCGGGCTGGCGTTCACCCCTGGTCCTGTTCCAGGGTGGATGGCTCAAAACAGGCAGCCAGCAGGCAGCTTACCTGGTGGGGAGGCTGCAGGCGGGTGGCTGTCCCTGGCCTCTTTGGAAGGGGTGGGTGCGGGGTCTGCCCTGCAGGAAGGGGGTGGTTGGCCCGAGGGCCCGGGGTCACCGAGCTCCTGAATGAGCGGCCCTGAGGTGGTGGTGGTGGTGGTCTGACTTTGGATCTGGTCGCTTGTCACTTCCTTAAATATGCCTGCGAAGGGCTGCCCAGTCTCCCTGGAGGGGCTCTTCGAGAGTGTGAAGATGCCGGTCAGGCCGCCCGTGTACGTGGGGTCCAGCTCGGGCTTGCTGTCATCGCTCGCGCCGGAGATGGCCTCGATTTTTGGAAAGCAAGATTGCTGTCGGGGCCAAAGAAAAACCTGTGTGAGCAAGCTCTGAGTCACAGGTCACCCCGGGTGACCTGCCCCGCCCCCTGCCCCATCACAGACTCCTGTGTGCATGGGGTAGGCTCCAGAGGTGTCTCCTCCGCAGCCTGCCCGCTGTGGCTGTGCCCTGGCCCCCTACGCCTGCTTCCACCCGGTCTACATGCAATTCTAGCCAAGGACCACGGCGGGAAAATGCCCCCCCCCCACTGCTCGGGTGCGAGCGCAGTGGAGTCAGCAGTCAGATGGGAGCGAGGAAGCCAATGGCCGCGGCCCCGCCCTCTCAGGTGGGCGGCTTGAGCTGCCAGGAGGCCTCCTCTCCAAGAGAAGGAGGCGGGCTGTGTGGGTGCCCAGAGCCCAGGTCACGGGCTGAGTGTCACGGCCGAGCGCCGGCGGCCTCCACCTGCTCCTCCGGAGATGCTTCTGCGCCGTCCACGTCTTCCAAGTCGGGCAGGTCCTGGAAGAGCCCGTGCGCATGCGTCGGGGTGGGGTGGGGGAGGGGGCGGGCTCGCCAGCCCCGGCGGCCTGCAGGACCCCCCTCGGGTGCGTCCCACCCTAGCCCCGCACGTACGTCCACGAAGAGCTTCTCCTGGGCCTCCGGGGTCTCGGCCGAGGCGCCGTCGGCGGCGGGCACCGCGGGCGCGGACTCTGGGGGACCGGGGTGGGGTGGGTCAGTGCTCCCGGCTTGCTTCCCCCCTAGACCGCCTGGGGCTCGGGACTCCAGGCCTTACCTTGGGGCGCAGCTCCCCCCGGGGCCGGGGCTGGCCGGCTCCCCGCCGGCTCCTGCTCGGGCAGCTCCTCCCGGGCCTCAAAGCTTTCCATCTTCCGCTGTCTCTCTCCCTCCGTGGGGGGCCCTCGCGGCCCTTCCCCGTCCCCTGCACTGGGGCGGCCTGCCAGGGCCAGGGGTGCGGGGGGGGGGGGGTAGGGGTCAGGTGCAGCAAGTGCCCAGGGGCGCACGGGGGGGCGGTCAGGTACAGGGGGCACACAGGGGGGGTTCAGGTACAGGGGGCGCACAGGGGGTTCAGGTACAGGGGGCGCACGGGGGGGTTCAGGTACAGGGGGCGCACGGGGGGGTCAGGTACAGGGGGCGCACGGGGGGTCAGGTACAGGGGGTGCACGGGGGGTTCAGGTACAGAGGGGACACGGGGGGAGGGTCAGGTACATGGCGTGCGGGGGGGGTCAGGTACAGGGGGCGCACGGGGCAGGGGTTCAGGTAGGTACAGGGGGTGCATAGGGGGGATCAGGTACAGGGGATGCAGGGGGGGTCAGGTACAGGGGGCGCATGGGGGGGTGTCAGGTGCACCGAGCGAGTGCCTGGCGGGGGGGGGGGTGTTGTCAGGTACAGTAAGCGCCCGCGCCGGCTGTGTGCTTCCCTCCGCACCGAGCCAAGGCCGCTGGGCCACCACAAGAAGGGCCCTCCAGACCCCCACCGCCAGAACGTTAGGAAGTGCCACAGAAGCGGCAAGGCCCGGCATGGCGGCATGTCCCCGTCCCCCGCCCCCCCCCCCCCGCCCCCCCGTAATCCCAGCGCTCAGAGCCAGAGCCTGCCTGGGAGAAAAACACAAATGGCTGGGGAGCAAAGTGTATGACAAGGTGCTGTGGGCCACCCCATCAGAATGAATGTGAAAGAGTCACTTTCACCGTTCTTTTGGCTTCTCTGAAAAGGAGAAACATTTTCCCCAAAACCTAATATATATTTATATACGTTTATGTTTATTTATCTAGTTCATACGTATAATTGTCTATACCGTAGGAAAATGTCTCTATGGAAACTATTCATGGTATGGTCATTCAAGTAGGATGAAAGCAATGCAATTTTGCCATTTTCAAACGTGAACTGTCTTTGCTACGGTCATGGTGTGGGAATGAACGCTGCGAGGAAGGAAATGGCCGAGGTGGAGGAACTCTTGTTCCACTGCTATTGTATGTGGGGCAAGGAACGGTAGATCCCTTGTTTCTTTTCTTTTTTTTTTTTTTTTTGGCCAGTCCTGGGCCTTGGACTCAGGGCCCGAGCACCGTCCCTGGCTTCTTTTTTGCTCAAGGCTAGCACTCTGCCACTTGAGCCACAGCGCCGCTTCTGGCCGTTTTCTGTATATGTGGTGCTGGGGAATCGAACCTAGGGCCTCGTGTATCCGAGGCAGGCACTCTTGCCACTAGGCTATATCCCCAGCCCAGATCCCTTGTTTCTGATCTTCACCGATGGTGTTTCCTTTTGTAACCCAGGCTGGCCTTGAACTCTTGATTCCCCTGCCTCCGCCTCACCAGTGGCTGGGATTACAAGTGCGCACCACCACGCCCAGCTGAAAGGTGGGTTCTTTCTTATGAAGGTCCAGCGGGCACTGGGCACTGTCCTCAGGCTCGTGCTGCTCTTGCTATGTGTGGCCACCCACATGGCTGGGACCATAGGCATGCGCCACATTCTAGGTTTCTGATTGCCATGCAGGTCTCTTCACTTTTTGCCTAGACTGGCCTTGAACCCCGATCTCTCCCACATTTGACCTTCTGAGTAACGGGGTTTACAGGCGTGAGCCAACATACCCAGCTCTAAGAGTGGTTTGAAGTTACACATGGCTGTTGGAGATGGACCCCAGAGATGACAGGCTGGGGGCTTCACCCACACCTCGGGGGTGTCCACCCGGGGCACGCACCTCTCTCCTGGCCTTCCTTGTCCCTTCTCCGCTCCTCAGCCCGGTGCTTGATCATGGCCAAGGCCTCCAGGCTGTCCAGGATCTTCTTCCGCTCCCTAGTCTCCCACTGCAGCCTTTCCTCCTTCTCGGCAGCGAGCCCGCCGCGGGCCCAGGCCTCGGCGCAAGCCCTGTGGAGGAGGAGCAATCGCCAAGCACGGACTGTCTCCGCAGACTTGTTCATTTCCCCCTCCCCCACCCCCAAAGCCAAGTTTGAACCGGGGTCCTCAGATCTCAGCCTCCAGAGTTGCTAGCATTTACAGGTGTGTGCAACAGGCACCCAGTGCTCAAAAGCATTTTTGAAGTCTAATGCTAAGTGTGCTCAACTAGTCAGTATTCAAAACACCACCCCAAGGCTTCTCTCCTCTCACCTGTCCTTGGGAAACACTGGCCTGTCATCCAGGTACGTCAGGTGCTTCAGCCGGACGGTGACCGTCCTGCGGTAGTAAGGGATCTGTCTGATCACTGTGTTTCCCATCAAATTCAGCACACGCTGTGGAGAGACAAACCGCCAAGCTAATGCTTTGGGGGGGGGGGGGGGTTGAGTAGTTTTTTTTGGTTTTGTTTTGTTTTTTGCCAGTCCTGGGACTTGGACTCAGGGCCTGAGCACTGTCCCTGGCTTCTTTTTGCTCAAGGCTAGCACTCTGCCACTTGAGCCACAGCCCACTTCTGGCTTTTTCTATTTATGTGATGCTGAGTGGTGGCATTAGGGTTTGAATGCAGGGTCTCACAGGGACAGGTGCTCTACCCCTTGAACCACACCCCCAGCCCTTTTTGCTTCCATTATGTTTTCAGACAGCGTCTTGTGCTTTTGCCCAGGGCTGGTCTCAGACTGTGAGCCCTCCTGCCTTTGCCTCCTGTGTAGCTGGGATCAGAGGGGTACACCTTCATACCAGGCCCCAAAGCCAATACTTTAAGAATAAACAATTGTTTTCCATGCACTCTACCCCTCAGAATAACTCAACAAAATAGTTTCTTGAGCAAAATGGAGGTGTGAGTTTCACATCCAAGTGCATGAATCGGAGCAATGCTTTCCACTGCTTTTGGTGCAGTTTACTGGGCAGGGTGGCCCTCCCTGGAACTTTCCAGCTGCACCCCGTGTCCTTCCAGGGCAGTATTTGGAAAACATTCCCCGAGGCTTTGCCAAGTGCAGCTGGGACTCATTTGCTGCCCAATCCCTCTTGCTGCCCGGCATCTTGGTGTAACAGATGCTCTCTCTCCTGTCCAGTCAGGGTGCCTTCAAGGAAGCTTATGGACACGGATACGTAGTGATGGCGGAGAAAGGAGGGAGATGCAGCCCTTATTTCCCGTGAGCCTCCCCGGGACAGGGCCCTTCTCTCTGGGCTTGCAGATGCCCTGGACGACAGTCCAGCGGTGGACCATTCTCAAATGCTGTAAGCTCCCCTTCTGCATGAAGAAGTGTATAGAGCCGGAGCTGGCGGCTCACGCCTGTCATCCTAGCTACTCAGGAGGCTGAGATCTGAGGATTGATGTTTGATGCCAACCGAGGCAGGAACATCTCTAAGACTCTTATCTCCAATTAACCACCCCAAAGCAGGAAGTGGAGCTGTGGCTCAATGGGTAGAGTGCCAGGCTTGAGTAGAAAAGCTGATGGACAGTTCCCAAGCCCTGAGTTCAAGACCTAGAACTAGTACAAAAAAAATTTTTTTTAAGGTGATTTTGTGCCGTTTACCAAGTTGGGCATGGTCTCGAGGACACTCAGGATCTCGGGGTCACTCAGCCTGTTGTGCGAAAGGTCAAGGACACAAAGTCTCGCGCAGTCCTTTAGGTGGCGAATGTCATCCACCGTCTCCAGGTGGTTGTGGGCCATCTGCAGTGTGTTCAGCACAGGGAGGCAGGCTGGGAGGGAGGACGGGGAGTGAGCCAGGGCAGGGAGGGACTTCCCCTGTGAAGCCTGAGCCGCCCCTCCCCACCGCCCCCCCCCCCCGGAGAGGAGAGCCGGGAGTGGGGAGGGCAGCCTGCCGCTGCTCTTACAGAGGTTTTCGATGGTCTTGATGTAATTGTTGCTGAGGTTGAGCGCGTCCAGCTTCTGCAGCGGCTCCAGGTTCTCGATCTTACGGAGCAAGTTCACTTGCAGGAAAAGGCAGCGCAGCTCGGTTTGGGCGTGCAGGTTCTCGATTTTCCGGATCCCGTTACACTCCAGCCAGAGGCAACGCAGGCCTGTGTACTCCTCCAGGTTCTCAATGCGGTCAAAGCCTGGGGAGGGGGCGGTGGGCGGCTGAGCTTCTGCCCGGGGAGGGGGACTGCTCCCGCACCGCCGGGATTCCGCTGTTGAACTCCTACCCGGCCAGGTCAGGGGTTAGCAAGCGGGGCCCTTCTGCTTTGAAAACTCCTGTGTCCTTAGGGATCAAACCTAAGTTATCCTCGTGTGCTTCCTTTTTATTTAGCTAGACAGCAAGGGACTCCTATATGAATGCTCGTTAGGCATTTTTCCACGTATACACATGTCTGCATACACATATAAATACACACACTCACATACACACACTCTCACATTGCTAGTACTGGGGCTTGAATTCAGGACCTGGGGCATTGTTCCTGAGCTTTTTCTCTCAAGGCTCGTGCTCTAGTTTCACGAGATAAAGAGTCTCACGGACTTTCCTTCTCAAGCTGGCTTTGAACTGTGATCCTCCGATCTCAGCCTCCTGAGCAGTTAGCAGGCCTGGCTAAAAGAGTGTTTTTGTATAAATGGCCACTGTACTCTGCAGTTTTGACTTCAATATAAGGCAAGCACAAAAGATGACCTCTGCAGGTAATGAACCCTTTGCCTCCCTAGGGAGAACCTCCTTCCCGGGGCCTCACCTTTAAAGTGCAAATACAGAGTGTCATTCAACGCAGGCGTCAGGTAGAGCTTGTGCTGTTTGCAGAGTTTTTGCAGGAAATGTTTAGTCATTCTGTTCAGGTGGAAAACATAAAACACACACTTTATTTCAACTTGGGCAGGTGGGAGGGAGGGAAAAATGGGAGAGGGGGAGGGAAGGGGATGGCACCGTCCAAAAAGAAATGTACTCTTTACTTGACTTGTGTAACCGGAACGCCTCTGTGCCTCACCTTTATACTGACAATTAAAAGAAGGATTTCAGCTTACCAGCTGTGAAATACATTTCAGGCTTTTTACTGTATCCATTCATTTATGTATTTTGTGCAAGTACTAGGACTTGAACTCAGGGCCTCCTGCTCTCAGTTGGCCTTTTCTGCTCAGTTCTGGCTTTCTACCAGTTGAGCGCGAGCTCCACTTCTGTCTTTTTCCTGGTTAACTGGAGATGAGAGTCTCACAGCGTTTCCTGCTGGGCTGGCTTAGAACCCCTGTCCTCAGTCTCGGCCTCCTGAGTAGCTAGGATTAGAGATATGAGCCACCAGCGCCCAGCACTCGGTCCCTTTGCGTCCAAAGCTCTTCACCCTCCGATATGTTGGGCATCTATTTTAATTCCTCCTCCTCCTCTTCACTTTTGCCTTTTTTTGTATGTTTTCAGAGCCTCACCCGCAGTTGCTACCTTCAGCATTCTTAAAAGCTGCTGGTGTGTCCTACCAAAAATGCTGATGCTGCCCTCGGCAGAGGTGATATTTGCAAGTTCACAAGGTGGTGAGTGATCCCACAGACTTGAGTCCACCCCGGAACCCGCAAGCGTCTGGACGCCCCCGTCCCCTCGTCTGGCCCCCCCCACCCACTCAAAGAATGCCCAGCGTGCCACAGACCTGGGCCCCCGATCGTCCCTGTCGTCTGTTGTGTGTGTGAGGTGACTGTCGGAGCCGCTGTCACCGCTGTGCTGGTTCTGGCTTTGGAACACGGTATCAGAAGGTCCCACGCCTATTTCCTTAGGATCACTAATATCTGTAAAATCAAGGAGATTCTCTTTATGGAGATCAAGAAGTAGAAGGTTCCCCCCATTTTTCAATTTGGTTGTTAAGTGTCCACTTTTAGCAGGGAGCACTAGAAATGCTTAAACAGAGAGCCATTTTTAAAACATCAGCAGAGGCTAGCAATCAATATATGAACTGTTTTCAGAAATATACATGGACCGCACAAACAAGCTTCATCAGAAACACAAGCTCCCTTTGATATGGATTTTTAAAAATGCAAGCCAGTGCTATGTTGCTTAGGACACTAGAGTACTGAGCGGTGAGAGAAAACAAAGCCATGCAAAATCTGCCTAAGAAAGGGAATGGGAGTAGGAAAGGGTGAAGACGGGAACCTCAACTCTAGGTGAAATGTTTTATTTTTCTTAACCAAAACACAGCCAAAATGTTCATCAACTTCAGCTCTCTGTAGCAACCCATGGGTGTTTGTTATAACGTTCTCTGTTTTATTTATTTATTTATTTATTTTGCCTGTCCTGGGGCTTGAACTTTGGGTCTGGGCATTATCCTTGCCTGAGGCTCCTTTTTGCTTAAGACTAGTACTCTACCACTGAAGTCACAGCATCACTTCTAGAGTTTTCTGTGATTAACTGGAGATAGAGTCTCATAGATTTCCCTGTCTGGGCTGGCTTCTAACTGGGATATCCTTAGATCTCAGCCTCCTACGTAGCTAGGGTTATGGGTGTGAGCCACTGATGCCCAACAAAATGCATGTGATTTTACGGGTGGTGTGATGTAGGGTCATGAGACTGAGCAGTATCACATGACCTTGTTCCCTAACTGCCTCCGATGCTCAGTCACACAGCAATGAGGGTGCTCAGTGTGAGACTGATGGATTACATTGATAACGAGAGCTACTATTCGTGGCCCAGTATATGCTAGAAACTTTATGTGTGTGGGGAGGAGGGGAGTACTAGGGTTTGAACTAAGAACTTCTTGCTTGCTAGACATGGTCGCTCATAGCTGGCTTGCTTCCACCCGTGCCACACAGCCTAGCATTTTGCTGGGTATTTGGAGACAGAGTCTTAAGGACGTTTTTGCCTATCTTGAGGATGTTTTTGCCTAGGCCCTGAGCAGTGACGCCCTTGGATCACAGCCTCCTGGCTGGCTGGGATGATTACAGTGTGAGTGTCACCAGCATCTGGATAGAGACTTCATTTACAATTGTCTCCATATAGCCCTACAGTGATCTCTGCTAACGGACAGACGACAAGACTGAGTCTTATAGACTTCAAGTTCCAGGCCAACATTTTGGTGCAGTAGTGATGTGAACCCAACAGCAATCATTCTCAAGCAAGCCGGTGACTTTCAGACATCAATTGCCCCCAGCTCCTCAGTTTGCCTGAGCAGTTGGCCCTCCAGTCATACTTTGCTGACTGAGTAAAAAAAAGAAACACAAATAGTGTTTGTATCTAATCATTAGAAACATTTCCATAGGGCCCCCAGCCTCCTGGGAGAAGCAGGAGCCTATCTTTAAGTCCATCTCAGAAACCTTGGGATGAAGGGTGACCAAATCCTTGCTCAGTCTATTATATGCCAGACACTGGACTGGGAGAGAGACTTCTGATTCCACAAGGATAGCCTGTCTACGAGTCCGCTTAAGCTAGGAAAGAAATCCTTTCCCCTTAGGCGGTGAGCAGTTTAGCTGTACACTTACAACCAACGCTGGCAGGGAGGAGGGTGAGGGATTGGGCCCTGCCTGACCCCCGGCTGACTACCCAGGCCTGAGTCTCTGTTCTGTCATGGACTAGCTGAGGACGGTTGGTTTGGAGCCACGTCTCTAAGTCTTGTCTTCCTGGTGTGCATGAAATGGGGAGAGGAGGGCCTAGTGGAGATGGCTGGTGTAAGGTGGAGGCGCTTGGCACGGCTCCTCCACGTGTTGGGCGCTGTGACCATTCTGTCTGTTACTGGCGGTGAAGATTCGCCCCCTCTCCCCCCGCCCCGTCCCTGGGCCTGCGGTCAGCACCTTCCTTGCGGACCCCTTGGCCGGCATCCGGGTGGTCGCCTGCCGACTCTTCCACTCGGGGCTTGTCCACTCGGGGCTTGTGCACGCCAGGCTCATGCACTCTGGGCCCCTCCACGTGGGGGACCTCCACGCCCTGCGTCTCCACACCAGGCTCTTCCACTCGGGGCCTGGCCGTTCTGGGCCCTTCCGTGGGAGAGACCTGGGCTTGGGGCTCCTCCTCGCCGGGCGCCTCCATGCAGGGCCCCTCCATCCGGGGCTGCTCCACTCTGGGCCCCTCATCCTGGGGCCCCTCGTCGCCGGGCGCCTCCATGCGGGGCTGCTCCTCGCCGGGCCCCTCCATGCGGGGCCCCTCGTCGCCGGGCGCCTCCATGCGGGGCTGCTCTACTCTGAGCCCCTCATCCCGGGGCCCCTCCTCGCCGGGCGCCTCCATGCAGGGCTGCTCCTCGCCGGGCCCCTCCATGCGGGGCCCCTCGTCGCTGGGCGCCTCCATGCGGGGCTGCTCCACTCTGGGCTCCTCCTCGCCGGGCGCCTCCATGCAGGGCCCCTCCATGCGGGGCTGCTCCACTCTGGGCCCTTCCAGGCCGGGCGCCTCCATGCAGGTCTGCTTCTCGCCGGGCTCCTCCTCGCCGGGCGCCCCCATGCAGGGCCCCTCCATCCGGGGCTGCTCCACTCTGGGCCCTTCCAGGCCGGGCGCCTCCATGCAGGTCTGCTTCTCGCCGGGCTCCTCCTCGCCGGGCGCCTCCATGCAGGGCCCCTCCATGCGGGGCTGCTCCACTCTGGGCCCCTCGTCGCCGGGCCCCTCCACGGGCTCCTGAGCGCCGTCCGCGGCGGGCTCCGCGGCCTCGGGGTGCATGTCCACGCGTCTAACGCCCAGCGCCCCGCAGCAGTCGCCGCGGTGGTCTGCAGCCCGGCCCAGGGGCCCCCTCTCCTCTCCGACCGGGCGCCCGCTCGTTGGCAGCCCAACGCTTCCCCGGTCGCCAGGGGAACGGCCGCGCACGCGCACGCGGTCAGGCGGGCTGGGGGCGTGGCCGGGCGCGGGCTCCGCCCCCGGCGTGTGTGTGTGCGGCTGTCACGTGGGGCGGGGACGCGGGCGGCGGCGTCGGGGACGACGCGCCTCCCTGCAGGTACCGCGCCCCGCGCGTCCTCCGCCCTCCGTCCCTCGCGGCCCCCCGGGACCGGGCCCCGCCGCACCCCGGACCCCGTCCGCTCCCCGGGGCCCGGGACGGGCGCCTCGGCCGGCCCCGCCCCCCCCCAGCGCCCGGACCGCCCGCCGCGCGTCCCGCCGGGCCCCGCCGCGCGCTGTCCGCGGGGCGTCTGCATTCTCCTCCCGGAAGGGCTCGTCTCGGGTAGGTTTGGGGGCCGCGGGGGTGTCTGGCCGAGAATAACCCCGAATGGCGGTGTTCCGGGAGCGGAGGGGGAGCCCGCCCGGCGCGCGTGGCTGGCGGGGGTGGGGGTGGGGGTGGTGGGGGAGTGGGCGGGAGGGAGGACAAGGGCGGGAGATTGGTGCGCGCTCGTGTTCATGGGATCCGTAGTTGGCAGCCTTTTGTGCCCCGCTTCTGCCCCCTAGCATCACGTGTTCAAGGCCCTTGGGGCATCAGTACCTTGTTCCTTTTTGTGGCTGAATAGTATTCCGTCGTGGCGATGGGTAGGCCACATTCTGCGTGTCCCCCTGAGGACCGACGGTCCCGCCCGTTGTCTCACCTGCTGGTAACAAGACCACGGTCTACACGTTGTACGTTTCCCGGTGTGCAGAAGTCCTCGGTGCCTTGGATGTATGCCGAGGAGTGGGTGGGGTGCGTTGTTATTCTAATTCCTACCGTGTGCAGATAGGCAGAGACACACCACACAGTGCGGGTATCGGTTGCCAGCCCTGCGTTTTGCTGGGCGCTGGTGGCTCTCATGCCTATGTAACCCTAACTACTCAGGAGGCCGAGACTTGGAGGATTGTTTGAAAAACAACAATGGAGCGGAAAAGTCTGCAAGAGTCCATCTCTTAGCCAGCAAAACACAGAATTGAGCCCTGGCTCGAGTGATAGAGCTCTAGCCATTAGCAAAAAAGCTAAGGGACAGCACTCAGGCCCTGAGTTCAAGGCCCCTCTCCCCCCCCAAAAGAGTGAGAAGCTTCACTCAAAGGAGTATTTTATTCTGCTTATTAAACACTATTTACATAGCAGTGTGCCAGGGGTTGTGAAGTAATAATGTTCAAGATGGGTGAGGTTATATCACACCATTACAAAGTTCCACCAGGGTAGGAACTTAAATCTGAAAAGCAAAGCTGTAAGGTTTCTAGAAAATATGTGGCGATCGCTTCATGGCTTGCGTGGTATTTCGGAAATTAAACAATCGTGAACCTTCAAGGAGAAAGATGACTGTGTTTGTTTCCATGGACAATCAAGACGTTCATCAGATGCTTTAGAAAGAGACACAACACACAGAGAACTTGCATCTAAATTCTAAAGAATTCCTTTAAAAAAAAAATTGTACCGGGGTCTGAACTTGGCTTTGCTCTACCACCTGAGCTGCCCATTGGCCCTAGAATCTAAAGACGTCTTAACAATTCTCCAAGGAAAAAGAAGACAACACCACAGTGGGACACAGGGTGGAAGATGGGAACAGATTTCACGGATTAGAAAAAAACAACTGGTGGGCTGGAGATATGGCCTAGTGGCAAGAGTGCTTGTCTCGCACACATGAAGCCCTGGGTTCGATTCCCCAGCACCACATATACAGAAAACGGCCAGAAGTGGTGCTGTGGCTCAAGGGGTAGAGTGCTAGCCTTGAGCAAAAAAATAAAATAAATAAATAAATAAATTTTTAAAAAAAGAAAACAACAACTGTTGATAAAAAGAAAAGGATTTCCACCCCACTGGGGACAGGGGAATGTGAGGTCTCCATGCCACAGGGCTCAGCAGGGGTGTGAGGCCCAATTTGGGTGGGAGGGCAGTTCCTTCAGGGCAAAGGCAGCACGTGATGGGGGCCAGGCCTGCGGCTCCTGGGCCTCTCCCGTCGTCGAGTAACTGGACTGGCAGCTGCCACAGTAGGTTCTGCACACTTTTCCCGTGACAGAACAGTTTGCTTTAGATGGCTCTCTGCCAGCCGGAACTCAGTACCTCAGCCCTGGCCCTGGAATTAATTATTTAAATGAATTCATCTTGCTGGAGAGCTGGGCCACACAGTGCGTGGCTCCAGGTACTGAGGGCACCTGGGGTCCTTGCTCCGGCTTAGGGTGGCTTGGCTGCATTCTTGGCTTCCCCTCTACTGTCACAGCTGCTGGACTGACAGCGTATCCCTCCCCTCTCCGTTACCACAGAGGCGACTCGAAGCCACGCACCTTTAAGCTTAGCGTAATCAATGGCTCACGTTACTGCTATACGTGGAGCTGGAGATGTGGGAATCGAGGTTTTACCGTCAGGCAGAAAGCTCATCAGACCTTATCTCAATGGCTAGGCCCAGGACAGTGGCTGGGTGCAGTGGCACCTGCTGGTCATCCTAGCAGTTCTGGGGAACCCAGGTAGAAGGATCAAAGCCCAGGCCAGCCCAGGGAAGAAAGCAAGAATCTCCTTTGAGAATAATCAACGTAGAAAGGGGCTGGGGGTGTGGCTCAAGTGGTAGAGCACCTGCCTTTCAAATGCGAGGCCCTAAGTTCAGTCCCCTACACTGCCAAACAAAAAGACTCCCCCAAGTTTAGTCTTAGGGTTCAGAGTTCTGAAGGTCAGAGGCTGAGGTCCATCTTGCCGGGCTAACTCCAAGGCCTCCAGCAGGTCTGGTTCCTCCAGAAGGAGACTCCTTTCTCCCCTTTGCTGGCTTCTGGAGGCACTGGCAGTCGTTGTCTGGTGACCCCATCTCTGTCTTCACACCCTGTAGCCGGGTCCCTGGGATCACAGCTCCTGAGTTCTGCTTCTGTGGTTCCATGTCCACCTTTGGTCTTCCTTCCCCTCGTGTGGAGAGCAGGAGCACTTCCTCCTGGGCAGAGGGTCCTTCACACCTACAGATGCCCTTCTGCCACTCGAGGTGCCAGCCGCCCCGTCTGAGCCAGCGGCCTCGCTGCCCCTCAGCCTGCCCCTGAGGGTCTAACGGGAGGACTGTGGTAAGGACAGGATCATTCAGGACTTTAGGTAATCACACTTGCGAAGGATTCGTGCTGCTCGGTGTCTGTCCGGTGGGGTTGGACGTCACTGAGCAGGAAACTCGGTCGGGACTGTTTCAGTGAGGGGCTGGGCGCGCTTGGATGCACTGGCTTTCGGGAAAGGCTTGATGTCCTCCGTCCTGGAGGAAGCTGCTGAGGCCTGTGCCATCGGTTCAGACCTCAGCCCAGGCTCAGGGCCGCCCCCCCCCCCCCCGCCTCCCCTGCCACCTTCCGCAATCAGCCCCCATCCTTTCATGCCACGCGTGCCCCAGAGCACAGGCCTGTCATTCCAGCCACATCGAGGGGGGCAGAGGGCCTCGGATGTCTGGCGGGTGCTGCCCGCCTGCGGGGTGGGAAATGGGAGCTCAGAAACCTGATGGCCTTCCTGCAGGGTAAGGAGGACAAGTGCCGCGGTGCCTTTCCTCCTCCAAGCCCGGCCCACCAACAGACCCTGGCCCCCCTCCTTCCTGCCGCTCCTGCCAGGGCGCTGCCGGGGTGGATGCCTGAGCTCCGGCCGCTGCCCGGGACCAGCGAGGCATCCCTAGAGAGGTCAAGGCCGGCCGTGGCGGTTACTGGAGGGTCGAGGGGAGGAGGTTCACTCCCAACCCGGCCTGTGCAGGGAGAGGTGGGAAGGGGGGAGGGGTCCCCAGACACCAGCTGCCTGCCTGAGGCCCCGGGTATCGATGTGTATTGCCATTTCCTCCACACGGAGCGGCCTTCTGTCCATTTGGTCCCAACACTGGGAGAAGAGGTACCGGAAGAGGAGCACTGGGCTGGGTGACCCAGGCACCCCCCCCCAACTCGTTCAGAGACAAAGGTGGGGGGACTGGCCAGGTGCACCCTGGTGCCTTGTTCTGAGATGAAGCCTGGTCAGGTCCATCCTCCCCCCCCCCCCCCGCCCGCCCCGTCCCAGTGCCTCGCTCTGCGATGAAGGCCGTCCACGCCCCTCACGCAGGAGAAGTTGTGCGCGTTGTCAGGTCAGGAAGACTTGAATCTTCGTGTTTCGTAATGTCTTCCCAGCTGTGCTGTGAGGGAAAAGACAGACGTGTGTGTGCTGCTGCTTCGGTGGGCGGCTTGGCCTCGGGAGGACGCGGTCAGGGGCGCAGACGGCCCAGGCCCGTGGCGAGAAGGTAAGAGCGGGCTGTGGATGCAGACTGGGAGCGGGCACGGGGAGCCCTTGGCGTCAGACCCCCGCTCGCGTCTCCTTCCCAGACGCTCCATCCGTGGAGGAAGTGGGGCTCCGGGGGCAGAAGTTTGCACGGCTGCGGTGTGAGGTCCCCAGAGGCGGCCCTGGCCTGCGTCCCGGAGCTGCGCGCCGTGGGTGGGCTGCCCACGGGGTGCCCCACAGGTCTGCGGGTCTGCACCTGGGGCGGGCGGGCGGGCAGCATCGGCAGCCCTGCTCCCACCTCCTGGCCACACCCGCCGCACCAGAAGAGATTCGGTCCCAAGTGACTCCGCGGCTCGTAGTCCGCGTTTCCTTCCTTCCCTTTCTTTTTTTGCAGTGGGGAGTCAGCCCTTGCGATTCTTTCACTCTTGAATTGAGAAGGCCTAACACATACAAGGAATTTTTCTTCCCCTCCCCTCCAATCCCTTCCCATCTTTTGCCACCCAAGCTGGTCTTGAACTCCCTATCCTCCTGTCTCAGCCTCTTGAGTGCTGGGATTACAGTTGTGTACCATTGTGTCTCATTGGTGTTTGCTTTATCTAAAGCCTCGAGTTTGGTTAGTCACGACGAAGAAACACATGCTTTAAGAGGGTTATTTCAAGACCAACTCATTTAGGATGGTGTGACACAGAGCTTCAAGTAGTCTTATCTTTCTTTCTTGTATGTGTGTGTGGGTGGGAGGGTATGGGATTGAACTGGGGGTCTAGAGCTTGCTAGGCCACTCTTCTGTCACTTGAGCCACACTCCTAGCAATTTGTGCTTCACTATATTTTTGTTTTGTTTTTTGAACTCAAGGCCTGAGCACTGTCCCTGGCTTCTTTTTGCTCAAGGTTAGCACTCTGCCACTTGAGCCACAGCGCCACCTCTGGCTGTTTTCTATGTATGTGGTGCTGAGGAATTGAACCCAGGGCTTCGTGTATAGGAGGCGAGCACTCTACCACTAGGCCACGTTCCCAGCCCCTCACTTTGTTTTTAACAGGGGCTTGTGCTTTTGCTTGAGCCAGCCTGGGACTGAGATGTGAGGAGCTACAGGTGTGAGCTGCAGACCCCCAGCCCTCATGCTCTTTCTCCCGAGAAGTCGGTCTCGGGGGCCTTGGATGCGGATCCCACAGCGACAGCCACTCAGGCGCTGCGGCCCTGGGCCGGCCTTGGTCAGCATCTCCAGGCTGCCCCTGATGGCCGGCGCCTGTATGCCAGTCACATGATGCTTTCACCCTCTGGTTCAATATCTGCCTCTTCCCTGTTTGTTTATTTGCTTTAGGTTGTTTGGCGGAGACAGGGTCTCAGTCCATGGATAGCCCAAGCTAGCCTCAAACTCAACATCCTCTTGCCTCAGCCTCCCAAATGCTTACAGATGTGGCCACCTTACCCACTTGTACAAAATAGTCTTCAAGTTGGTGTGAAGGTCTGTGCAAGCTTAGTTTTGCCTAGGAGGAAGCTAAGGTCAGGAGGCCAAGGCCTTGCCCCACCCTCCTCTGCCGCCTCTGCTGGGCCTGCGGGGCCTGAGGCCCTGAACAACGCCAACACCTCCTGTCCGTCTCTGAACTGAGCCTGTGATCTTGCTCCGTTACAGCAGGAGCTTTTTTTTTTTTTTTTTTAAGAGTGCAGCATATTGTGTTTACTTCTTTCCTCACAACACATAGTACAGCACCAGAATTTGAGGAGGAATTTGGGAATGAAGTCATTGTACTGATTAGTCTCCTCGAGAGAAAAGAACTTGCTAAGCCCCAGATAGTAACTGAGCAGACCCTCAGCTGGCGGGGTGCACAGGCCGCTCGCTTGGAGGAGTTACTGTTCCCCGAATGCCGGCGTTGCGATCTGTGTCCCGCGTGGTCCCTTCCCTCCTTTTCTCCTGTCCCTGCAGGTGCCATGGCTGCCGTTGACAGCTTCTACCTCTTGTACAGAGAAATCGCCAGGTCTTGCAATTGCTATATGGAGGCCCTGGCGTTGGTGGGAGCCTGGTATACAGCCAGGAAGAGCATCACCGTCATCTGTGACTTCTACAGCCTGGTCAGGCTGCACTTCGTCCCGCGCCTGGGCAGCCGGGCGGACCTCATCAAGCAGTACGGGAGATGGGCCGTCGTCAGTGGTAACCAGATTTGGCGCTCTTTAGTATTTTAAGCGGCAAGCTGTGGTCAAGGAGCTATTGGGGTGCATTTGCTGTGGTGATTTTCCGTGAACAGGTGGTTGGTTACGCATGCCTCTCCTCTCCCCGCCTGCCCTGGTCTTCCGCAGACCTTGGCTCCGTGGCGTCCTCCCACTCCCTAATCTCAGCCGGAGGCAGTCCCACTTTCCCTTCTTGATTTGTCCCAGAAAAGCACCTCCGGATGCTCATACAAGGCAGATGGAAGTTTGGAAACAAACTCCTACTGCGTCTCCTGCCCTCACGGCGGGTGGGAAGCAGCCGTGTTTTCCTGGGGGGTGCTGGGCTCGTGGTGGGCGGGCAGCCCGGTGGGGCTGGCGTGCACGCGCTGCCATGAAGGCATCTTGAACCGGCCACGGGGAGGGAGGATTCTTGCAAAGACGCCGGGAACCAGCATGCTCACGTTTCTTGGCTTGCGTTTCAGGCGCGGCAGATGGGATCGGAAGAGCCTACGCGGAAGAATTAGCGAGCCAGGGTCTCAACATTATCCTCATTAGCGGGGACAAAGAGAAGGTGCAGGCTGTTGCCAAGGCTATAGCCGACGCCTACAGAGTGGAAACCGACGTGATAGTTGCGGACTTCAGCCGAGGCCGCGAGATCTACCTTCCCATCCGAGAAGCCCTGAAAGACAGGGACGTTGGCATCTTGGTAAATAACGTGGGCGTGTCCTACCCCTACCCGCAGTATTTCACCGAGGTCGCCGAGGACAAGCTCTGGGACATCATAAACGTCAACGTGGCTGCCGCCAGTCTGCTGGTGCACACGGTGTTACCGGGAATGGTGGAGCGGAAGAGGGGCGCCATCGTCACCATCTCCTCTGGCTCCTGCTGTAAACCCACTCCCCAGCTGGCTGCATTTTCTGCATCTAAGGTCAGTTTTTCCTTCCCGGAAGATGCAGTCCTAAAACAACAGAACGCTGATTGCAGCCGTGAGCTCTCTGCGAGCAGCCCCTGCTTGCTTAGGCCGTATTTCTTTCTGGAATGATAACGAGCTAGCCTTCTCTCCCCCTGCATTTCCTCCCACCTTCCCCTTGACTTAAAAGCTGCCTCCTCCTCCGCTGTCTCCCAGGCTTACCTGGACCACTTCAGCAGAGCCTTGCAGTACGAGTACGCTTCGAAGGGAATCTTCGTGCAGAGCCTAATTCCCTTCTACGTGGCCGCCAACGGGGCTGCAGCTGGCAGCGTTCTGCACAGATGCCCTTGGCTGGCGCCTTCCCCCAAGGTGTACGCACACCATGCGGTCTCCACCCTGGGGATCTCAAAGAGGACCACGGGGTACTGGTCCCACTCCATCCAGGTAGGGTGGCTTCTGAGCTTGCTCGGTGACTCGCGAGCCGGGGTGGAGGGGTCAGGACCGTGCCTCCCGACCATGGCCCTCCAGGTCTCAGCGTAGCGTGACCATCCCCTGCGAGGGCTCAGCCGGGCTGACAGCCATGGCAGGAACACACTGCCTCAGTGAGAGCGCCGCGGGGATGCCGCAGCCGAGATCCCAGGGCTGCTAGAAGGGTGAGCGCCCAGGGAGCCTCTCAGTGACAAAGCCCCAGACCCCAGCAGAGTGTACCCCTTCCCGTGACCATATCTGAAGCAGTGTCCCTGTGTTCTTGGACTTGCTTGTTCAGGCAGCAGAGTTGTTTTTTAAGTTTGTTACTTAGACATGACAAAGAGTTAGGTGTGTGAAGAGTATTTTGGCTTTGTTAAATATTTAAAATTGTGATTCTGAGTATTAGGGAGAGGACTCATGATTTATCACAACTGGTTTGTGGTTCATTAAATAATTTGTGCTTTACTGTCTAGCGTAGAAACTACATGTACACTCATTTAGAATTTTTTCTCTAATACTTGGAGGTTCTTTCCCTCCCTCCCTCCCTTTCTTTATTTTCTGCTCACCTCAAACTTTGGTCCTTCCTACCTCAGCCT
Organism: Perognathus longimembris pacificus; assembly: GCF_023159225.1. Lineage (NCBI taxonomy): Eukaryota > Metazoa > Chordata > Mammalia > Rodentia > Heteromyidae > Perognathus > Perognathus longimembris. Next base: position 2,867,132 of record NC_063170.1, read on the forward strand.
CCCAGTACTGTGTAATTATTATTATTATTATTTTTTTTTTGCCAGTCCTGGGCCTTGGACTCAGGGCCTGAGCACTGTCCCTGGCTTCTTCCCGCTCAAGGCTAGCACTCTGCCACTTGAGCCACAGCGCCACTTCTGGCCGTTTTCTGTATATGTGGTGCTGGGGAATCGAACCCAGGGCCTCATGTATACGAGCCAAGCACTCTTGCCACTAGACCATGTTCCCAGCCCCAGTACTGGGTAATTTGTGCAAACCAGTGTGCTAGTCGTGCAGCTTGTGTGCACCAATGAGCTCCCTAGCATTTTCTGCCAAGAATGTCTGTGAGGCTCTCATCACTGACAGAGATTTTTATTTCCAGAGCTGTTACATTTCCATGTTTTTCAATTTCATTTTTATTTTACTCAAATTATTTCCAGTATTTGCAACATCCCTGTACCATTAGGTACCAGGAACAGCTGTTGCGACCTCCACCCACGTTTCTGGACACTGCCCTCTCTGGCTGCGATGGGCTGAGCCCCCCTCCTGGTTCCCCGAGCCCCTTCTTCATGTCAGGATGCTGGAGCTGCTCCAGCTCGTCCCCACAGAGCGCCCTCGCCGGTGCCCCGGCCGTGCCATTGCTCAGCCCCGCATCCCGCGTGAGGGACCATGGCGCTGGCGACCACACGCATCATCACCCCACATAGGAAGTGCGCGTGTGTTGGGGGTGTGTGTGGGGGGGGAGAGCTACAACTCGGGCTGGTCACGTCGGCTTGTTCCCCAAGGACGGTAGGATCGCGTTTTCGGCAGCGCGTGTTCCACACGGGCCGGGGCTGGCTTTCTCCCTTGTCCTTAGTGAGGGTGTAGATATTTGTCTGACGAATCACGTGCGTGAGTGGGGGTGGTTTGGAGTCTAACCCCCAGCTTGTCTCTCTCTCCTTTCCAGTTTCTCTTCGCACAGTACATGCCCGAATGGCTGTGGGTGTGGGGGGCAAACCTGCTGCACCGATCCTCACGCCAGCAGGCCCTGTCCTGCGCGGCCTGAGCCCGCGCCGGGAGCCCGCGGCCTTCCCGCCTCTGCAGACGCGCGCGCTCGATGGGACGCGCTTGCTTTCATGGCTGACCGTCTGGCACACCGGTTCCTCGTTGGAAAGCGGACGGTGAGGGTCCTGCGGAAGCTCCCGGGTCGCCGGCGCGGCACCCAGCCCGGGGAGCGGGGGAGGGGCCTCCGCGGGGCCCGCCTCCCGCGGTCCAGCCGTGGTGCACGGGGTGTGTCGTGGTGTCATCGTCTCTGTGGGAGCCCCAGCCTCCTAGCCCCTGTCACCCCGTGGCGCTTACCGCTGCTGCTGCTGCTTTTTAAGGGAGCTACTGATTCCCTCCCCGTAGACGCCTGGGGGGTTGGTGGTCGGCTGTTCATCAGGAAGACCGTCGTCACAGAGCGGCCCGGTGTGGAAACGTGGACGCCTGCGTGGCGCTGAGGCGTGGGCTGTGGTGGGTGTGGGGGGGGGCCCTTCCCTGAGGGCCCCAGGACCGCACGCGCGGTGTGCTGTGGGTTTCTGAGCAGCTTTGTTTATGGTGTGTTTAAAGCGAGGACTTGTCCGGACGACCTAAGTGGAACCTTCCGGGCGTTAGAGGTCCGTTCTCCCGGTCCTGTAAACCAGCCCCCCGTCTGTGCTGTGGGTTGCCTGTCCCCGGCCGCTCCTCTACAGTAGCGTCTTCCTTCCTAGAGTGGTCCGCATCGCATAACCCTCAGTCAGCTTTCGATTTATGGGATAATGATTGTGGTGTAGTGATTTCTCAGTGTGACCCATTTTATAACTGACATCTAGCCCTCAGAGCTTGTTCTGTCTGATTTTCATACACTTTTGTATGTAGTCCTTCTGCGTTCCCCTGATGTCTTAGATGTAAACATCAAGTATTTATGGAATAGTAGTTAAAGTATGGACACATTATGTCTATGATACTATGTATTGTATCTGTTAAATAGTCATTTAGAAGCTCACTTCTGGCCTCTGTAGCAGCCCTGTGCATTACGTAGTGAATGCTTTAATTGGTGTGAAGACAGTGGGTGCAGTCCCCACAATAGAGGTTAGCTTTGAACCTACGGTGAGATGGCTTTAGGTCCCATCTTAGGAAGCCAGCTCTTCTCAAGGGCCCCGTGCCCGGTGTCCACCTCCCTGTGTGGACATGGCAGGATGTGCAGATTTAACACTCGGAGGTTACTCCTGTGATGCCAGTGCTGGGGGCTAATGCTCTGATACATAGTAACAAGACTATCATCAGAGTTGATGCAGAAGCTGGGAATCGGTTGGGAGTGGGCCCTGGTGGAGCTGTGTGGGTGGCGTTCGCTCAGCGGCGAGGTGGCCTGTGTGCGCTTACCCACTTGTGCCCGCGGCCTTGCCCACGGCATCTCCAGCTGAGGCTTGGACCAAGAAGGTCACTGCCGACCTTCCAAAGTTCTTCCACTCTGAAATCATGTATTAAAAGATGTGAGAGCTGTGCTTGAAGATACTGCATGGCAGCAGAGGCTTCGGGGCTGAGGGCTGGGATTCCTCCTCTTGCTGCACCGGAGAGAACATTGTGAAACAAGCACCAGCAACTTGCTGCGAAAACATGTCAGGCTGGGTGTGGTGGCGCCTGCCTGTGGTCCCTGCACTCCGAATGGTGGGAGAGATCGAGAGCTCTAGCCCAGCCTGGCTCCTAGACCGTGTGTCAAACATGGCCACTTAGTCACGTGTGAAGTCCTGTGATGTGTTATGAAGTCCTTGGCACGTGGTGGAAACAAGTTGACCAGCTCGTCGGTGATGTGTTCAACTTCTCCCCTGGGCAAGACTGGGCCAGATGTGCTGAGTGGGACAGCTGTGGGCAGTGTGTCTGTCACCTCATCACAAGACCAGTGCAAGAGACTTTGCTTAGGTTTTCTAGCCCTGGTCGAGTGCTTTCTCCCCTGGAAGCTCATTGGAGCGTTCATCGGACCAAGTTCCCAGCCAGTGTTAAGAACGTGGGGCGTCTGCTTCTTGGAGATGGAATTCACAAGTAGAACAATAAAGCATTGCGTTCCCTTGCTGTCCATGTTTGTCAGCTGATGGTTTGGAAAGAGGGTGCTTCTGTGGCAGTGAGCACTCCACTGGGAGTACGGTGGCTGTAACTCACTAAAATCCGATGTTGTGACGACAGCGCTGTGCGCGTCCTGTGCCTAGCAAGTCCAGGGCACCTGAGGGGCTCCTCACTGCTCAAGCGTGCGTACGGTGGAGTTTTTATTTTTGAAATGGTCTGTGTGTAACCCAGGTTGGCCGTAAACTGCTTTGTTACTGCTACAAAGCTGGACCCCAGCTCTCCATCCTCCTGCCTCGGCCTCCCGAGTGCTGAGATTACAGGTATGTACCACACTACACCTGCTACAAGGAGGGGTGTGATCAATGATTTTGGCAGTATGGACGTAGTGACCTGCTGTGGGCCAGTGTGCTCAGGTGGTAAGGATGAGACCAGGTTCTGGCACAAGGTGAGTCTGGCATGGTCCTGGAAGTGACCTCCACCCAGCCATCGTGGAAGGACAGCCTGATGGGTCTGCAGGTGCCGAGCTGGCCAGCCTAAGTGTCGTCCTGACAACCACCTTTGGTGGGTTTTCACTCATGAAGTTGTGGAAGCCCTTGCTTTTATTTTGGCGGTACTCGAGTTTGAGCTCAGCCTGATGCACGCCATCCTTCCACATCCTTTTTTGCTTGGAGAGGGTCTTCTGCTTTTGCCCAGGATTTGCCCCAGACTGCAATCCTCTTACCTGTGTCTTTTTTTTTTTTTTTTGTAGCTAGGATTACAGATGTGAACCTTCATATTCAATGTGTTTTTTGAAGATGGAGGTCTTGCTAATTTTTTTTGCCTGGCTGGCCCTGAAACACAGCCCTCCTGATCTCTGCCTCCCAAATGGATAGCATCCCACACTTGAGCGGGCACACCCGGGCCCGGAGCGCCTCCTTCACATCTACATCAAGGTTTTAAAGCTGAGGCTTGAAGCTGCCTCAAAAGGTAGCTGCACCTTGGGAACCCTGGCGCGTCCTGGTTCAGCTGCTGCCTTTGGCTGTTAGTATTGCAGATGGCACGGCGTGGATACAGATTCACCCGCCCACCGGGCCTCGGATCCTCTCTTCTGCGCAGGTGGGGCCCGTGGGTGTGGACGGTGACTTCAGGGCTGGCCTGGGTGTGGTGGTGGCCCAGGACCCTCTGGGTCTTGTTGGTCCCTGGACTGCAGAGAGGAGAGCCGAAGGCCCCCTCCAGCCCACTCTGGGTGACTGGAGGCCACTCGGGTCTCAGAGGCGGGGTGTGTGTCTGAGCCCATGACGTGGAGGGAGCTCAGAAGACCGCAGCAGAATAACACTATTCCCGGCTCTGCCGCCTGGCAGGACGGCTGAACAAGTCCCAGGCCCTGAAGGGCCCAGGGGCGCTCTCTCCGGCCGCCCCGGGCCAGGGCCGGCCACGCCCCCGATGCCCGCCACGCCCCTGACCACGCCCCCGCCATCGGCCACGCCCCGTGCGCCGCCCAGAGCCTCAAACGCCGCGAGACCGCCGTCCCTCTCCGCGGCCCTCGGCGCCCGGAACGCGCACGCAGGGTCCCGGGCGCGCGGAGCACGCAAGGTACGCAGGGCACGCAGGGCGGACGCTCTCCGCCGTGGGTCTCCCCGCTACACCAGGGGCAAAGACTCGCGAGAGTTGCGAGTAAACAGCCCCGAATGGAGAGCCGCGGCGCGCTAGCGGCGGAGGCGCCGTTTCTCCGGGCCCGCCGGCCCCGAGCCTGAGGCGGCGGCAGGTACGTCATCCGCGCGCCGGCCCCGCCGCCGCCGCCCCGCCGCGGCCTCTCGGAGCTCCCCGCGTTCCCGCACTGCGGCGGGGCGCCCCGGGCGGGCGGGCGGGCGGGCGGACCCCGGCCCCGGCCCCGGACCCCCGCGGCCGCGCACCGTTCGGTCGCCCGTGCCAGTTCGCCATTTCTTCCCGTGAAGTGCACTCGGACCGGGCGAGGCCGCGGGCCCGGCCCGGGCCCCACCGGCCGCCCCCCGCCGGCGGAGCCGGGCCGCGGGGGTCGCGAGCGGCCGGCGTCTGTCGGTGGCGCGGGCTCGCCCTGCGCCGGGGCCGGGCCGGGCCGCGAGGGCCGGGGGAGCCCGGGCCCCGCACGAGCCCCGACCCCGGCTGGACGTGCCGCCCCCGCGTGTCTCGGACATCGGGCTAAGCACGTTTCTTCTCCGCTCTGGCTGGCACTGCCCGGTGACAGCACCTGGGTAGGACCTCCAGGTTGAGTCCTGCCGACCGGCGGCTCGACTCACACAAGTACCGGGGCTGGAACTCGGCCCTGGCGGGACCCGCGTCCGCCCCCTCGAGCCCCGCTCCGCCCGCCCCGCCCTCGCGTTCCCTGAGCTCCTTCCCAGGCCAGACGCCTGCCTTCCTGAGGTGTACCTCTAGGGTTTGGTTTTGTGTGTTTTTCTTTCTCGCTTTCAGTAAATATGCAGAGTTGTGCAGTCAGCACCAGCAGCCACTTCTAGAAGGTTTCCCGTCACCCCAGAGGCGCCTTGTACGCACCTGCAGCCAGTACCCATTTCCGGCCTGCTTTCCTGGCTTTGCCATTTGGCACAACACCTGCACGTGGCCTTTGGGTCTGGCACCTCTCCCGCGGTGTCAGGTGCGGAAGGTGCATCTGTCGCAGCCTGCGTCAGCGCACCCTCCCTTTTTATTGTGGAAGGGCGTTTGTCAGATGGAAAGCGCGCAGTTTGTTTAACCACGCAGGACACTTTTCCCCCCAGTAAAAAAAAAAAAAAAATGTGCCGTAGCAGATGATGCACATGGCAGCAGAGCTATTTGTTGGGAGGCGGGAGCTGGTGGCCAAGTCCTGCCTTTGTCCCCCCCCCCCCACCGTACACCCCCCCAGGTCTCCACGCCATTCCCAAAACACCCCTGATAATCAAGAGTTGGTTGTTTCTAAAAAGGAGGCAGCACTTGCAGAACCTTGGGGATACCCAGGAATGAGTTTTATTATCCCTTCCAATTCCTGTGTTCCTTGGTTCTCTTCCATGGGTCTGGCTGCTGCCTTTGTATCTGTGTGGCTGCCACAGGCTGACAGACAAATAGAGTAACACAACTAGAAACACCTAGGCAAAGACCTGCACCTCTCCTCCTGACGCTTTAGGGCAGGTCCTCCTTACTTCAGGAGGGAAGCGAATTTTATTAGCAAGTTGGTGGCCTGAAGTACTAACAGAAGGACAGAACTTGGGTTTGGTATTTGGGTAAAAACAGATGAAGGGTCTCTCTTCTTTCTTGTGGCAGGTTCAGGAGGGGGGATTAAAACAGCCTGGTACATCTTCCTTTGTGGAGTAGTTTGCTCTAACATGTCGCAGAGATCTTTTTGCTAGACTTATTAATCTTGACAGTGTCATTTTGCTTAAATGCATTTAAAATGAGGAAAGTAGACAGTCTGGAGGTGCTTTGTGTGGCTGGTAGCCTCAGGTGACCAAAGGATAAGCACTGGCTGCCAGGAAGCAAGAGAAATAAAATACCACATAGGATGGTAATATACATAACATAATGGTAAATGACACAGTAAACCAATGGTTATGTGTTGACACAATGGGCTCCAGGTTTCTTTTTCTTTTTTATTTTGGAAATACAGAACTAAATTAGACATGGTGACATTCAGGAGGTTGAGGAAAGATGATTTTGAGTTGGAGACTATCTTCAGCAACCTAGTGAGTTTGGGGCCAGCTTGGGCTACATAGTAAGGCCCTGTCTCAAAAAAAAACAAAGACCAAGTGCCATTGTACAGAACTAATCCCAGCTCCTTAAGAGGTGATTCTAGTTCCAAGTCAGCTTGGGCAAAAGTTAAGGAGACCTCATCTCAAACAACATAGTTGTGTATGTATGCTATCCTAGCTACAAAAGTTGGAGGAATAACTGTCTGAAAAGTAACTAGCAAAAAGTGTTCAGGGGGGCATAACTTAAATAGTAGAGTGATTGTCTAATAAGCATGAGACCCTGAGTTTCAGCCCCCCAAACACCCACACATAATAACAAAAACCCTACACTATACTGATGGTCAGAATGTGTTGGGAGAAGTGGTTCAATCAGACTTAAGTATATACCTTTATTTTAAGATAGTGTGTACTGGCATTGCTTAATTGTTAGCCTGTTAAACAGTGGTAATATTCCAAGTATGCAATTAGTTATGGAAGTAGTAGCTGGGTAGCCAGCTTTTAATTAAAGTGGTTGGTACCCTTTGCATGGCTAAATATTCAGTCTTCTCTAGAGCTGTCTCAGTAACTAGCTTATTAGAATGCAAGGCCTGGCTTCATAATTAGATGGTTATCCATGTGATACAAATCATTTCCTCTACCTGAATTACCTCATAAATACATTTCCAGAGAAATAATTTCTGATGTCTTTAAGTACACCAAAAGTATACTCTTTGTGATGTTCTTTTGTTATGCAAATTATAAGTAAAGAATCTTAGAGTAGAAATTTGATGACAGGCAGGAAAAACGTTTGTTTGCCAAGTAATACATTTGCTTCACCTTGTCTCACTTTACACACATTTTGTTGTGTCTTATTTCTGGTCCATGAGATTTGAACTGTATCTTTTTCATTCAGTCATTCAGTGTTTGATGTCAATTTCCTTTTTCCTTTTTTTTTTTTTTGGTGCTGTTCCTCTGGATCTGGCACTGTCCCTGAGCCTTTTTTGCTCATAGCTAGCATTCTACTGCACTACTGCTCCACTACTGGCTTTTTGGCAACTAAGTGGCGATGAGAGTCTTATGGGCAGGGGACTTAACTTTCTGGTCTTACTTCAGATGACGATCCTCACATCTCAGCCTCCTGAGTAGCTAGTATGACAAGTATGACAGGCATGTTAGTGCTGGAGTCAGGCTCATGGAAGATCATCTTTTAGGTATTCCTTTTATGGGCCCATCACCAGATCTTGTACGTGAAGAATTCCTAGAAATTAAATCTAATCAGCGTTGGTAGATCCAGTAGCACATTAATTAGGCCCAAGAGAGGATGACATACCGATAGGAGCCTTTCTACTAGGAGCCCGCGAGTTGGTGAATGTGTTCAAAGGGCACTTTTTCCTTAGGCTTCTGTCAGGATGGTTTAGAATTGCTGCACAGCGTTCCCTAGTGTAGATGAGCCATAATTATTTCACCCTTCCCTACTATTGCACATTTAGATGCTCTCTAATTTTTCCCAATTATACTTTTGCAGTGTGTGCCCTCAGCTCAAATGGTTGTGTGCTTTCGGGTTCACGTGTTGGGATGGAGTCCTGAGGATTTGAGAAAGGCAAGCTCCTCCCTCTAAGTCTGTGTCCTCTGCAGACAGAAAGCCTCAGGTCCCAGCCAGCTTTCCCTCTTGCTAGCATGGCCTGGAGGGCCCAACAAGTGGCTCAGCTCCCTTGGGCCTGATAGCTCATCTGAAAATGGGGTAAGGGAACCCCCTTGTGATGATTAAATGAATTAGTGCATGCAGATTACTTAGAATAGCACGGACCCCATAAGAAATGCTCAGTAAATGTCACGCTTGTGCCATTATTCATTTACTAGACCAAACTCTTAAGCTGTGTACATTTTAAGGGTTTTAATGCATATTAGAAAATTGCTATTCTAAAAAAAGTTCTGAATTCTGTTTTTTACATTTACCAGTAACACATTAGGTTACATCTTTTATTAGGTTTGTTAAATTGTATTTAATTATTCATTTATTGGTGATACTGGGGTTTGAGCTTGGGATCCTCATGCTTGCTAGACAGGTGGTCTACCACTTGAGCCACACACCCCAGCCATTTCACTTTGCCTGGCTGCGCCCTTGCTTCCATTTATGCCTTCTATAGCTGTACCTGGGATGACAGGTGCAAGCCGCCATGCCCAGCTGAAATTGGTTGGTTGAGGCGGAGTCTTCTGAACTTTTTGCCTGAGCTGGCCTTTAACAGTGGTCCTCTGAATCTCAGCCTCCTGAACATCTAGGATTATAGTCATGAGCCATCACACATACCTGGTTTGAATTTGTTTTATTTTGTTTTTGAGACAAGGTCTCACTTTGTAGCTTGTTCAGCTTGTGTGTGCCAGCCTTGGTTCTGTGGGGCTCCTGAGAGGCTTAGTTGTTTACATGGGTGACTAGAGGCAGTCTGCATTTTTTTTTTTTTTTTGCCAGTCCTGGGGCTTGAACTCAGGGCCTGAGCACTGTCCCTGGCTTCTTTTTACTCAAGGCTAGCACTCTGCCACTTGAGCCACAGCACCACTTCTGGCTTTTTCTATATATGTGGTGCTGGGGGATCAAACCCAGGGCTTCATGTATATAAGGCAAGCACTCTTGCCACTAGGCCATATTCCCAGCCCTGCATTTTCAAGCACACTAGACAAGTCTGGAATTGACCTGCAAGGCCCTCGTGGTCAGTACCCTTTCCACGTCACAGTAATTCCTTCTATCTTCCTTCCAGATACATAGTTTGTCAGTAGTAAATACTGTATTTCACTTTCTGAGCTTCTTATCTAGAAGGTCATCTTTGAGGTCAGAGGTTTCTGCTGGGTTTTTTCCCTGGGACAGGGCAACTGAGGCCAAGCTGAGAGCAGTGGCTCTGCTGGCCTGGCTCTGTGTCTCTGCCTTGCTCTTAGACCTGGGACTTCCCAGCCCCTCCTCCCTCCCTCCACAGGGCCTTCCTCCAGCCCTCCCCAGCTTAGTTCTGCAGGAACTGGCTCAGTGTCTCCCTCCTTACATTCAGCAGGGACTGTGTCATCTCGGCTTACCTGATGCCCTGGTCTTGGCTCTCTGCCATTTTCCGTTGGTGCTTTTGATTTGGCTGTGAGCTAGGGCCAGCCTTCCGTGCAGTCTCTCATCTAGCGGGCTCTGCCCCTTCCATATTTGTGTGCTCTGCAGCACCAGGCACTGGCATAACTTGGGAAGCACTAAAATTACAATGATTTCCTGGAACCCTCGTAAAGTACTTCTTTTTTTTTTTTTTTAATTTGGGGGAGGATTGTTTACCTTATGAAGGCTTATCATTTAAAAACCTCTAGTTTATTTCTTGTACTCTTTTCTCCTTTTCTTCCCTTTACCTTCCCCTTTCCCTTTCTTCAGATTGGCTTCAAACTCTTGAATCTCCCATCTCTGCTTTGCTAGTGCCTGGCTCCTTTCTTCCTTTTGAAGTCAGGCTCCTGCCTGAGTCATGAGGGTGCCACAGCCCCCTTCCACATCGACCTCACGACAGCACAAGTTCACTGTCTTTATCTGTAAGTGAGCTGTTGCAGTAGAAAGTGGTTTTAACCCAGTTGGCCTAAGAGTTTGACAGTATTGTTTCCAGTGTTCTATTATGTTGCCCAAATAGGTCATAAATTCTTTAGTTTGAATCAGAAGAGTTCTGAGATTGTTTCTTCACTTAAAGAAGCAGCCGAGGGACCCATTTAGATCTTTTAGACATTATGTGTTGTTAGCATGCTATCATTTTCGTGTTGTCATTTAGAGTAATATGAAAACTGTTATTACCAGCTTCATCTTTGGCCAGTCATCTTTAAGCTGGGCATGTGCTTCATGAAATTACTTGTTTTGATTCCCCCGTTGTGGGATATGCCCAGCATACGGGCACACAAAGTCTGGGTGGGTTCCTAGCACGTGTTGGTAGGGGTCCTGGGCTCCTTCTCTGTGGTCTGGTTTGCTCTTGTTGACATTGCTGTTCTTCCTGCTCAGGCCCACAGGGCAGCGGTCAGTTTCATCTCCCCAGTAGTGTTGCCCCTCCCCCCTCTGCCCTCACCCTCGTAGAGGCTTTCCAGGGTAGTTCCTTGGAGAGCTTTAACCTTCTTGGTTCTGCTTGTGGAGCTGCCCAGCATGTGGATAGGGGCAAAGGCTGAACTCTTGTTGCTCTCAAGCATGGCCTCCACCCTTGACCAGGTGGCTGGTGCTTCTTCACTTGTCTCCCCTCCCCACTCCCCTCTTCCTTCTGGATTATTGGTCTCACATTCATCAGTGCAGCTGAGTTTTTCTGGTAACAGCCAGCATTTTTTTTTCTTTCAGTACTGGAGTTTGAACTCGGAGCCTCCCACTTGGTAGGTAAACACTATAACTTGAGCCATGTCTCTGGCCCCTTTACTTTATTTTTAAGAGTTGCAGATCTTTGTCCAGGTTGACCTTGGACTGTGATCCTTCTTTGTGTATACACATTTTCCCATGTGGCTGGGACTATCAGTACATACTGCTTGGGGTAGCCATAAAGCAGGATCCCCTTTCAGTGTCCTAAGTAGCTGGGATTACAGGCATGAGCCACTGTGTCTAGCATTAAAAAAAAAAAAAATACTGCTGTGTTCATTGGAAAGACTGATTTTTCTCCTTTCTCCTACAATTCAGATATTTTGAAAGATACCTATGCCACAAGTAATTTAATACTGAAATAATATTCTTTAGCAATAGCTTCACTCCAATCTGTCCTCTTATGTCAGTTCCAGTAAAGAGCTAATCTGGTTTTATAGTAGATTTAGCAGGTTAAATGTCTCTTAAGTTTGATGGTTTGGCAAAATAAGTTTACTGACAGTAAAAACCTTTCTATGTACTTTTCATGGAATTGGCAGGAAGTATTTCACAGTCTGAGCAGTTTTAATCCACTGTCTCTTAAAGATTGTGTTAAAATGGCTTTTATAGAAACTAGCATGCTGTTAAGTACTAATTTTACAGTAGAAAGTAAGAATGTTCATATTAAGCTGAGTTTTCCTGAAAACTTGGTGAAGTTTTTGGGGAATTAGGAGTGTACTGGTGAGATGGCTTGGTGGTGAGTTATAGGTGACAGGAGCCACACAGAATCCGCATCAGTCTCCCCCTCCTCCTGTGTGTGCCTGGCTGCTCAGGGTCTGTGTGCCCAGGTGCCTGATGTCGACGACTCTCTTAGGCTGGTTTGTGCCACTTTTTCATTTACCGTTCCTGTTGTATTTTTAATGCTGCCTTAAAACTTGTTTCCACGAAACAAGTGAGTCGTGATCAGAAATGAAATACAATGTCTTACCAATGGGACCCTTTGTTCCTTTAGTCTTAATTGCAGCTGTCACTGGATCATGCCTGCCTCTGTCAGGTGTTTCTAATGTTTGAGTTCCTCTTTTTGCTTCAGAGATCGTGTCACACAGTGATATTGGCTGAGCTCGGCTGGACTTGGCTGGAATTGTGCAGATGGAGTCTAGGACTCAATGGTGTCAGCCTGAATGACAGCAGCCTTCTGTCCAAGATGGAGAAGAAGCGGAGGAAGAAATGAAAGCCTCCGGACAGGCCAAGCTACAATGGCCATGGGACTTAACTTACGTTGGACAAGACTGTAGGATGTTTGACCAGTAAGGTTGCAGCATTTAGCCGAAACACAAGTTCACTTTTGATCCAGGAAGAAAAAGTGTGGTTGGATTTTAGCAGTTTTATGATTATACTCCCTGTGACCATGAAGCTTGTCAACGTCTGGCTGCTGGTGCTAGTGGTTTTGCTCTGTGGGAAGAAACATCTGGGTGACAGGCTGGAGAAGAAAGCATTTGAAAAGGCACCGTGTCCCGGCTGTTCTCACCTGACTTTTAAGGTGGAATTCTCCTCGACAGTTGTGGAATATGGTAATACCATTTTCTGAAGTGTTAGGCCCGACCACCTGCTGTTGCCAGGGTCCTTGTCCCAATTTACAGTAGATGGCTAATGAGATGGGCACACACTATGTGCAGGTTTATCTTTACTTTAGTCTGTTTTCCCAGGACAGGTTGCTTGTGTAAAACACATGCTACTTGTTTTTGTGGAACAAATGCCCTTGTAGACAGGAGGCTAATGGCAAACAGACCATTTCATCTACTCTGCAGTTGTATTTTCATTTTCGGCAAAATGGAAACATCACTTGGCTCCCTAAATTCCTTTTGAAAAACTATTTCATACTTAGGTAAAAAAATGGTGTTTAAAAAAAGCAACTCTGGGGGCTGGGGATATAGCCTAGTGGCAAGAGCGCTTGCCTCGTATACATGAAGCCCTGGGTTCAATTCCCCAGCACCACATATACAGAAAACGGCCAGAAGTGGCGCTGTGGCTCAAGTGGCAGAGTGCTAGCCTTGAGCAAAAAGAAGCCAGGGACAGTGCTCAGGCCCTGAGTCCAAGCCCCAGGACTGGCCCCCCCCCCCAAAAAAAAAAAGAAAAAAAGAAAAAACCAAAATCTGATAAGACTCTTATAGGAGTGTAGTTTTGAATGGTGTATTATGAAATTGGCTTAATTCAGAGCTCTGAAGAGGTCTCCAGGCTCCAAATTCATTTCTATCCCCTTTTTTTTTTGCTAGTCCTAAGACTTGGGCTCAGGATCTGAGCACTGTCCCTGTCTTCTTTTTTTGTACTAGGCTAGCACTCTACCACTTGAGCCACAGCGCCCACTTCTGGCTTTTTCTGTGTATGTGGTGCTGAGAAATCAAACCCAGGGCTTCATGCATGCTAGGCAAGCTCTCTACCACTAAGCCACATTCCCAGCCTTCTATCCATTCTTTTTACTCTGGGTTTTCAGATCCACTTTCTTTTACTGGTGGAAGTTTACATTACATGTTCCCCTTTGTATATACATACATCCTTAGTTTTCTTTGTGGTCCTTGGTTTCAGAATACATTGTGGCTTTCAACGGCTACTTTACAGCCAAAGCTAGAAATTCGTTTATTTCAAGCGCCCTGAAGAGCAGCGAAGTAGACAACTGGAGAATTATACCTCGGAACAATCCTTCCAGTGACTACCCTAGTGACTTCGAGGTGATTCAGATCAAAGAGAAGCAGAAGGCAGGGCTGTTGACACTCGAGGGCCACCCCAACATCAAGCGGGTGACACCCCAGCGGAGAGTCTTCCGTTCCCTGAAGTTTGCTGAGCGTGAGTACCGGGCCTCCTCAGTCCCCTTTAGATTCTCGCTGCAGGAAGCACGGAGGCATTGTGTCCCCACGTGGTCCCGGCAGGCGTCTGCTGCACGACGGGGCTCTGTGGCTTTGAGGTAGAGGAAGCCTGTCAGGAGGGATTCTATCCAGGTTCACCTCGGAGCCCCTGCACCACTGAAGGGAGCAACCTGGCCTTTTTCTTTTTTCTGATGACAGTCTTGCTATATGTATAGCCCAGGCTGGTCTGGAACTCAGTCCTTTCTCAGGCTTGGAGTGCTGGGACACGTACCATCTTCCACACAGACCTTGTCTGTGTCTTCTCTTCGTCTGAGTTTGGCTTTCTTAGCACGGGTTTTTGTTATAAAACATCTTTTCTTGGGTTGCAGTTTGTTTCTCTCCCAGCCTCCTGTCCATGGAAAACCGTGCCTCAGCTGGGCAGGGTGCAGGGGTGAGGGGTGCTGGCTCCCCGGCTAAGGCTGTCCACTCCATCACAGTTGCTCAGGTCAGCATAGGGTTATCCTCAGGTAATAAAGTTCAAACTACTATGCTGCATTTTCCAAAGTGTATATATTACCAAAAGAAAAGGCTGTCCTCTTCATCATGAACCAGGAAACTAGTTTAAGCTGCTTTAGTCTTAACTGTTTACTGTTTTTTCCTTCACTAGAAGGAATGTCTATCACATACTAGGTCGGGAACCTCATGCATGCATTTTTTTGAGAAGTTAACATATAGTATTTGAAGCCAGTTCTTGACTCAGCTGTAGACTTCTGAGGTCTAAGTTCTTCAAAGTCCTTTCTGCTAGTCCAGATGTTTATTATTATTATTTTTCTCCATAAAAGGCAAGAGTAGGCTGGGAATGTGGCTTAGTGGTAGAGTGCTTGCCTAGCATGCATGAAGCCCTGGGTTCAATTCCTCAGCACCACATACACAGAAAAAGCCAGAAGTGGTGCTATGGCTCCAGTGGTAGAGTGCTAGCCTTGAGCAAAAGAAGCTCAGGGACAACGCCTAGACCTGAGTTCAAGCCCCAGGATTGGCAAAATAAAAGGCAAGGGTACTCTAAAATGATCCAGGGGAAGGAAATCACACCTTGGATAATTGGTCAGTTTACATACATTGTGTTTTACTTGAATTCATCTGTATTTTGTTCCTCTCATAGAACACTGTAGAATGTTTTAGCACAGGAACCCTGGACTGTCCTGGCGGTGGTCCTGTGTGCATCATCCCACAAGGAAACACAGTGCCTCTGATCCTCTTACCCTTGGTGGTGGCCTTGGGCAGTAAACTCCTTTTTACTGAAGCTTCATTTTTTTCTCATCCTTAAAATGGATGTACCACCCCCCTCACTGGACTCCTGGAAGAGGAAGTGAAATCAGGCATGTGAAGATAGTAATGTACAGAGTGTCGTAAATGATGTAGAACGGTGATCGTTTCTTTCTCTAACTTGAAGACCATCTTACTTTGTTTTGTGATGATGCTGTTCTACGCTGGATTTCAGCCATTAGTTGTAATCCCACAGCCCTCAGACTAGATGAACATATTTTGCACAAGACAGTATTTAAAGGTACTATTATGAGTATTTTTTTTTTTTTTTTTTGGTCAGTGTTGGGGCTTCAACTCAGGGCCTAGGCACTGTTCCTGGGCTTCTTTGGCTCAAGGAGAGCACTCTGCCACTTGAGCCACAGCGCCACCTCTGGCTTTCTCTGTTTATGTGTTCCTGAGGAATCGAACCAAGGGCTTCATGAATACTAGGCAAGCACTCTACCGCTAAGCCACATTCGCAGCCCCTATTTAAAGGTATTATGAAGTTATCTTCGTTCCTTGATGGCACTACAGGTTTTCTAAATTGTTCTTTAAGAGTGAAGGTCACAGCTGAGTTTGAGAGTGCAAGTGTAGTGCGATTCATTCGGAGTAAAGCAGAGAGTCTGCCCCTTGATTGAGTATTGGTTAAGTCCAGGTTATTCCTGTAGGGACTTAGCAAACAGACCGGCAGAGGGTACCGTGCAGAGGGTGTGTGGGTTGGGCCAGGACTCACTTCACTGAGCTGGAGTGTACTTCCACATTTTGTTCTCTCTAGGAGTCACCTGCTAAGCCTGGGAGAGTTGTTTGCATTAGAAACAGAGCTGCTAGTACAGGTTCGTTCTTAAAATGGAGGGTGCATTATAATATGAACTTACTGAAAGTAAAAGAACATATTTGTCTCACTTTTCTCTCCCATTAAAAAAAATGGATTTACAAATAGTAAAATTCATCTTTCTTACAATACAATTTGGTAAGTTTTGGCAAAAGTATACAGTCGAATTCTAGTGCCCAGTGGCTCATGCCCCTAATCCTAGCTACTTAGGAGGCTGAGATCTGAGGATCGCAGTTCAAAGCCAGCCAGGGTAGAAAAGTCCCTGTGAGACTCTTATCTCCAATTAACCACTCAAAAAAAAACCCCAGAAGTGGAGCTGTGGCTCAACGTGGTAGAGCACTAGCCTTAAGCAAAAGAGCTAAGGGAAGTGCCCAGGCCCTGAGTTCAAACCCCATCACCTCTCCCCTCCCTGAAAAGTATATAGTCCATTGTTATACAGAACAATCCCATCATCTTCAGAAATTCTCCTTCCTTCCCTCTTGTTATTTCTTCCATGTTCTGAAATGTGAGATTTAACCAGGTAAGAATATTGATATATTGAGCAATGCATTTTAAAAGGCCCTAATGTACTGGGCATACCTATGGCGCATACCTGTGGTCTGTAATCCCAGCCCTCAAGATGCTGAAGCAGGAGGATTCCAAGTTCAAGGACAGCCTAGGATAAGACCCTTCCCCAACTAACCCTCTCCCTCCTCCTCCCACCAAAATTAAAGGTTTAGCTAGAGATCGATTCAGTGGCCACCATAGTCTTTCCCGGTTGTACAAGGCAGTAGCGTAAAGCTTCATGACTTCCTTGTGGCCAGTCACTTCTTCTCTGGCTTAGTGAGAACAAGCAGCTAGTGAAAAATGAGGTAACATAGGTGACATTTTTTTAAAGATGATCTCAATAAGTAATCCAGTCTGGCATGGAACTTTTTACATAGCCCAGGTTGGCCTCAAATTCTAGATCCTCTCCCAAGTGATGGGATTACAGGCATGTGCTACCACACCTGGCAGAACTTTACTTCTTAAAAATTTTTTTATTAGTCCTGTTCTGCTTTATCTTGGTTAGAAAATTCTAAGTAAAGAATGGTTTGGGAATAATATGGCAACTAAATAGGGTGCTATTGCTTTGAGAAAATCCTAAAAAGGAGAGAATCCCCTAAAATAAGATTTCAAGTAACCACTGCTGTGGTGTGGTGCATTTTTCTCTCTTCTGATTGTTCTCTTTCTCGACTCTAGCGGACCCTATTGTGCCTTGTAATGAAACTCGCTGGAGCCAGAAGTGGCAGTCATCACGTCCCCTGCGGAGGGCCAGCCTCTCTCTGGGCTCTGGCTTCTGGCATGCCACTGGAAGGCATTCAAGTAGACGGTTGCTGAGAGCCATTCCACGCCAGGTCGCTCAGACGCTGCAGGCAGATGTGCTGTGGCAGATGGGATACACAGGTGTGTGCCATCCGCAGGGACTGGTGTGAAGTCTGTGGTCAGAGGCTATCTTGGGTGGCGCCCAGCATCTCAGCCCTGCCATCTTACCTGTCTGTCCTCGCTGTTTGTTGAGCTGCACACAGTGATCTTCACCTGTCTTTGGCTTCTGGTACCCGGCATCTGCTTCTGTGACTTTTCTAATTGGTGCCAGATGTATCCTGCTTTTGTTATTGCTCTGAGGCTAGAAGGGCAGATTGCATCTTGCAGAGCGTGTCTTTCCTATCCACATATACACAAAGCCTTGGCTGGCTGGCTGGCCTTCAGGGGTCTGTATTTCCCAGGAAAGAGATCGTGTTCCAAGATGGTCACCTGGATTTGTGTAACTTGGTGATCATCAGTTTTGATCGCTTGAGTTTGGTGCCTGGTATGTAGAGTGGCTGAGTGAATGACGCCCCTTGCTGATCTGTTTCAGAGCGAGAAACTATGAAGGCTGTATCTTTGAATAATCCCTGCTTGAGCTAATGTGAGAATTTTTACCCTTACTCAACTATAAGGCAGCATCTTGCCCACAGGCTGCCACAGTTGGTTTGGCTGCCTTTCCTGTGGTTTCTTATCCTTGTGCCCTCACCATCTCAGAGATAGTTCAGTGTTTAATACCTCATAGACTGACATTTTAGTAAAATTATTTTCTCCTCCTGGTTTTATATTTTTAGAGTGAGAATTCTCTATAGTCACTAGAAACACTTATTTTTCAGAGACTGTGTGTGTGTTTCACTCTGTTGCTCAGGGTTGAACTTAAGCCTTCTACCTTTGCCTCCCAAGTGCCAGGATTACAAGTACACACCAAAATGCATAACTTGATTTTATAGATACAAATTTAGACAGATGTTTCCAAATGTGATCATGTATGTCTTCATTTTGGAACAGGTACAAATGTCAGGGTTGCTGTTTTTGACACTGGGCTGAGTGAGAAGCACCCCCACTTTAAGAATGTGAAGGAGAGAACCAACTGGACCAATGAGCGGACTCTGGATGACGGTAGGCATCAGCATGCAGTACAGTGGGAATGGCTGCCAGAGGCCTCAGGCTGTCCCTCCCCCTTGTCCTCATCATTGTCAGGCCGAGGGCGTGCCTTCCTATGTGCTTAGGCCCACAGTCACGTAGTCAGACTTCGCTTGTTTGTGCCTTTTCGTATGGCAGAAGCTTTTCTAAAGACCTCAGGAGAGTTTGGGTGCCGGGTGGGGTGCTCTTCCCTCACAGGGGTGGCGGTGGCAGCAGTTTGGGTACTGGACAGTGCCACCAGGTTCTCCAGTAGGGCTGGAGAATGAGGTTTGCGTGGACGGCTTGGCAGCATTGCACTTGTGCAATGGCAGTGTCTCACAGGACTTCTTTCTCCTGTGGGCGTAGGTCTGGGCCATGGCACATTTGTGGCAGGCGTGATTGCCAGCATGAGGGAATGCCAAGGATTTGCCCCAGATGCAGAGCTTCATATCTTCAGGGTCTTTACCAACAATCAGGTGGGTGTTTGGGGACCCCTGTAATGGACGGGACCCATACTGAAATGTAAAAAGTAAAAACGTGTTTATGAGTAGTGCCCGTCAGTGGTGCCAAGCTACCTCTGGCGCCCCACTTGTGCCAGAGTCTTGCCTTAGTCCTTTCTGCCTCTGTGTGACTTTGCCCTGCTTCCACCACTGCTTGCATCGACTTCCCTAGAAGACCTTGCTCCAAGGCCGCCGTATTGAGTGATTCCTTAGTTTTCTGTTTCTTCGACCTCGGGCATGCTCAAGGCTGCCATGCCCTAGATCGCACTCGTGGATCGATAATGATGTGCTCTGTGCTTGTCTCTCTGGGAAAATTGCCACCACCTGGGGGGCAGGGACTGTGTAACTGACACTGTAGGCTCGGCAGTGTGAATTTTTAGGCTTTGTACCCTCATTTGTCATTTGAAAACTGCAGAAAAGAGAGGGACTGTAGTCTTTGAGTAGGCAGTACACAGCCCAGAAGCACCAGAGGCAATGGTAATGACATCCTGCTCCGTCCCGTGAGTCCTTAGTGTCCTTCACATCTCCATCTCCATCTCCATCTCATGGGGGTCTTGGCTTCTTCCACCACCTCTTGCTATTTCTCTTACACATTGGAAAATGGAGACTTGCTTTTAAAAGCCAGGCGTGGGTGGTTTATACCTGTAATCCTTGTTGTTCAGGAGGCAGAGCTGGGCAAATGTTTATAAGATCCCATCTCAACTAATAGCTGGTTCCAGTGGTATGGACCTGTCATCAACAGGAAGTGTAAACAAGGAGGATCCTGGTCCAGGGCAAAAAGTGAGAGAGACCCTATCTCCAAATAACCAGAGCAAAAAGGGCTTGGAGGCATGATTTAAGCAATAAAGCACCTGCCTATCAAGTGCATAGTCCTAAGTGGAAAGCCCCAGCATTGCTAAAATGCCTTTCTGAAACCTTTGATCCTTATTCTGTTCTTCCCAGTAAAAATTTTGTATTAACAGTGGGGGCTGGGGATGTGGCTCAGTGGTCGAGTGCTTGCCTAGCTTGCATGAAGCCCTGGGTTCAATTCCTCAGTACCATAAATACAGAAAAAGCTGGAAGTGGTGCTGTGGTTCAAATTGTATAGTGCCATCCTTATGCAAAAGCTCAGGGACAGTGCCCAAGCCCTGAGTTCAAGCTCCAGGACTGGCAAAATAATAATAAAAACAATAACAACAACAGCAATCCACAAAATAATATAACATACATATGGGAAGTAGGAGGAATGGCCAGTTAGAGACTTGGTACTATGAAATAACTCATTGGCATTGGTCTGTGTAGGATGTTTAATCACTGAGTGATGAAGGATGGTAGGCAGATACATTAAACCTTTCCTTTTAGACACATGTCTTAGGAATCCTTTTTTTTTGCCAGTCCTGGGCCTTGGACTCGGGGCTGAGCACTGTCCCTGGCTTCTTTTTGCTCAAGGCTTGTACTCTGCCACTTGAGCCACAGCGCCACTTCTGGCTTTTTGTATATATGTGGTGCTAGGGAATCGAACCCAGGGCTTCGTGTACACGAGGCAAGCACTCTTGCCACTAGGCCATATTACCAGCCCCTTAGGAATCCTTTTATAAGAAGGGCAATTAGAAGCCTGGTATTTTGTTTTGTTTGTACTTTTATGCTGGTGACTTAAAAAGGTAAGCTACTAATATTTTAAGGAAAAAAACGATTTTATGTGCAGACTGAAGCGTAA